>NC_040086.1:42841647-43163524 GCF_003369695.1 Bos indicus x Bos taurus
CTCTCTTTGTTCTGGAGGCTGAGAAACATGGTTTGAAAACCACCAACCTGGGGGTTTATGATCATGGTCTTCAGTCTCCTCAGTGTTTGACTTCTGTGACGAGAGGTGCATTCGGACAGTCCACTGAGAATCCTAGGCATAGCAGATATGAGGGAATGTGGAAGAAAGAGACAGGAGTCTGGGGCAGCAGGAAATGTGTCATCTAGCAGGGAGATAAAGCACCCAGAGAAGACGCAAACTCCCAGAGAGGGTAGTCAGGGCAGAATTGAGAGTGACTTTCAGAGAGAAATTTTCTTCCTCAAAGGTCCAAACAGCATCAAGGGGCTGCTGGCCATTCATGATTTCCTTCTATCAGCCAAACACTGCCTTCTGCCCGGCAATTCAGGCTCCTCCACTGTGAAAGATTAAAAGAAGATAAGACTGTCCTAAGGTGTCTTAGTCAAACAACGAAACATGACAACTGTCAGGACACTTTTTTCCTGAGGCCTGTGAACACATCCTTCTTGAGGCAAAGGAGAGCGAGCACAACTAAGCCATGTGCAAATTTCTGGGCACACTCACCTAGAAATGTCATAGTGGACCAGGATCTTTGAATTCTCCTCCTGCCAGAGAAGGCTTCCAGAAGGACATGGTTCTCCAGTGCCTGTTATGTTGTGGTATTTTCACAGGAAAAGGAAGTGGAGCCTCTGCATGAATTGGCTACATGGCCCAGGTCCCCCCAAAGTTAACATAATGCATGTATCCTGCTTGACTTTCCTTGCAAATAAGAGGCTGGGGCTGCAGGGCAGCAGGGATTGGGGAGGGCAGTCCTTTGTGATTTATTAATCCAGCTTCCACCCTTCATCCAATGCATAAACAAAGGAAAGAAAAGGTGTACTCAGCTAAAAAGGAAAGAAAAAAAAAGGGAATAAGAGACACTTGAAAAAACTTGAAAAAAATTAGGCAATTTTCCCAAAAAGCCATTGCATAGGTTAAAATCACCCCAGGGAATGTTTAACTTGCTCCTTGGTCATTTATTTGAGCTTTAGGCCACTCCTGGGCTGTGGTGCTTAATGGAAAGAGTATTTACCTTAGCAACCGCAGCAAACCAGGGATCCAGCAGGCATGCTGGGAGGACACAAAATACCTTCACGGAGGAGGCCATCAGCTAAGAAAATGTCAGGCTCTGCATTTGGGGATGCCATCAAGGGATCTTTTAAAAATATTTTTCTGTTAATGATGGCTGAGGGTAGAGAAAGAGAAAGAAAAGGCACACTCAAGTTTCCCTTCTATTTTTCACCACCACACTCACTTCCCCTCCTCCCTCTCCTCCTCCTCACCTTTCCTTCCCTCTTCCTCCTCCCCTCCCCCTCTTCCCTTTCCACTGAACAGGACACAAGGAGTTAAGGCAGATTGGGTTGAAAGGGGTTATTTGGGAAAGGGAGTTCAGAAAGCAATGCCTTTCTTGCTGCTATCTTGTTGCCAATAGTCACCAGCATGCACATATGAAGCGCCTGTTAAAATCCCAGAGTTCATTTTCCCCAACCAGCCTAAGGGTAAAAGGTAACCACATGTATGCTCTGGGAACTCCCCATATCCAGCTCTCCAGTCCCCATGTGTAAATGTATGAAACTTCACTAGCTGTACTTAACCAGGCCCAGACACTCACACAGATACACACATGGGACAACCCTCTTGTTTTCAGGAGCACGAGATGGGATCTGCTGTTTAAATGTAGCCAACTGGACCAGATGATTCAGGTGGACTGGAGTGCCAGTGCTCCGCCACAAAAAGAGAAGCAATGGACACTGTACCTTCCTGAGAACTCCAGTGAGCTCTCTGCCTGGTGCTTCAGCAGAAAGCAAAAGGCTGATTCCTCCAGCTTTTCACGGGAAGGTTTTATAACCAGTAGGGAAAGGGGATGAAGAGGATAGTGAGGGATAAGAAGGGATGGTGGGTGGGGAGGGAAAGGTGTAAAAGTGCAGATGGCAGCTTTTTGTTGTTCATCAGTTTCTATGTCATGTCCAACTCTTTGTAACCCCATGGACTGCAGCAAACCAGGCTCCTCTGTCCTCTACAATCTCCCCAGAGTTTGTGCAGATTCATGTCCATTGAGTCAGTGATGCTATCTTACCGTCTCATCCTCTGCCATCCCCTTCTCTTTTTGCCTTCAATCTTTGCTAGCATCAGGGTCTTTTCCAGTCAGTTGGCTCTTCTCATAAGGTGAACAAAGGATTGGAGCTTCAGCTTCAGCACCAGTCTTTCCAATGAATATTCAGGGTTGATTCCCTTTAGGACTGACTGGTTTGATCTCCTTGCAGTCCAAGGGACTCTCAAGAGTCTTCTCCAACACCACAGTTCAAAAGCATCAATTCTTCAGTGTGCAGCCTTATTTATGGTCCAACTCTCACATCCGTACAAGGCTACTGGTAAAATCATAGCTTTGACTAATATATGGACCTTTGTTGGCAACGTGGTGTCTCTGCTTTTTAATACCCTGTCTAGGTAAAACACAGAGGGCAGCTACCAACTGCAAATCTTACTGCAAGCTCTGGGAAGGAGGATCAAGCCAGAACCTCACTCTCACCCCAGCTCTCCTTTGAAACATCGTCATTTCAAATGCAGTTTTCAGCCTCATATCCAGTTCAGTGCTGGCAACAGAGTAGACATCTGTGCTCTGGGACTGGATTAGCAATCTCTGTGTTTGTTAGGAAAGTGTAAAATGCAGTAATCCAAAATGCAGTGTCTTAACACCACAGAAGTTTACTTCTTGCTTGTGTGAGCTCTTGGAAGGGTGCTCTGGTCTACGAGAAGCTCTCTCCCACACAGTCTCTTAAGGGCCCAGGGCCCTTTGTCTTGTGTCTCTGCCATGCTCTGAAGCTTCATTCCCCTCGGACTGGTGAAAGAGGAGACGAAAGTAGGACCACCATGGCCTGGAAGGGGCACAGTTCACGCCTATGCTCCCAGGAAAAATCTTGGCTTATATATGAGTTCAGCTCGCTTTACTTCTAGTTTCTACTTAAGGTTGAGTAGGTGATGGAGGAAGAAGAAGTGTAATTCACTTACCTTCATTTGATTCAGTCTGATTGACTGGTTAGCAGATGAGTGGTATCTCAGCTGCCCACTCCACCCCAAGTTTGACTAAGTAGGTCTTCACTGGTTCCAATGTCAGAAAAGAGTGTAGTCCAAGTGTTATCACTGCCCACAGGGTGCCGTCCTGGCCATTCCAGCTACTGTATCAGTCCCCTCTCCTGCCTCCTCCTCCCCCATCATAATTCAGCCCACACACCAGCCACGTCCAACTCCTTCAGTTCCCTGAGCCCACGATGCTGTGATGCCTTTGCACCTTGCACACTCTCCTTCTGCATACAGTGCCCTTTCCTCTCTGCTGTGCTTGGCAAACTTCCACACTCTAATCAAGGTGCAACTCAAATGTCCCCAGGTCCCTCCTTCCTTATCCCATAACCCGTGGAATACACATCCATTAAAGCACATCGCTCTGTGTCAGGTGTGTCTGTCTTCAATTAGTCCAGCAGTTCTCAACAGGAAGTGATTTTGCCCTCCAGGGGACAGTGTCTGTAGACATTTTTTATTGTCACAACTCAGGGTGAGGTCGGGGGAGGGGGAGCCACTTGCATCTAGTGGGCAGAAGCCAGGAATGCTGCTAAACATCCTGTGATACACAGGACGGCCACTGACAACAGCGAATTTTCTGAGCCAAAATGTCAACAGTATGGAGGTTGAGAAATCCTGAATTAGATAGTGAGCTCCTCAGGATACTCCGTATCTTTGGAATCACCTTTGCAATACCACAGTGCTACCTAATATCCATAGTAATGTGTGTGCTCACTCACTCAGTGGGGTCTGACCCTTTGCGACCCCACAGACTATAGCCTATGAGGTTCCTCTGTCCATGAGATTTCCAGGCAAGAATACTGGAGCAGGTTGCCCCAGGGGATCTTCCTGACCCAGGGATCGAATCCAAGTCTCCTGCATTGGCAGGCAGATTCTTTACTAGTAAGTCACCTGGGAACAAGTAATGTACATAGTAGGCTCACTATAAATGTGAAATAGAAGGAGAAACAGATACATGGATGAACATCAGAGCAGACGGTGTAGGCTGAAGAACCACATGGCCAAGCTTATCCCCTGAATTGTCCTTGGCATGTAAAGAATCTCCAAATCCAAAGCTCCTGCAGTCCAAGAACAACTGGTCAAACTGCAGGAGCTGCCAAAAAAAGAGACCCCAAGAGAACGAGAACTCTTCCTGGACATGACCTCTAAATGAGGCATTTGGTGCAATTCATAAGCCACTATTTTAATACACAGTTCAAACCAAAGTTTTGGGGGTGTTTTTCTTTTACAACTCATATTCTGCTAATTGATTAGTATAAATTATGCTTATCAATATAAATAATCTGCCAGCTGAACTTATTTGATTTGCCTTATACATCTTCATGCCCTTTAGTCCCCGGGAGCCCTGAGGAACAAAGTGTTACATAAACTGGTTAAAAGGTGTATGTTTGGCAATAACATATTTTTAAACCAGGCTTATTTAATTGCGGTCTGCCTGCTGCTACTCAAGCAAGAACTAAGTAGGTGATTGTTAGACCCAGCCTGATGTCACTCCCAGGGTGTCCCCTCTGCCAGGCCCCATAGAACCTCCAGATAGAAAAGCAGTGACCTCAGTACACACCCACAGCACAAGGGTCATCCCCTCCATCTCCCCTCCTTGCTCCACGGACCCCAGTTGTCTCTCTTCTGTCACTATTTATGGGCCAACTTCCACAACTGACCACAGGTTTCAGAGGGCCGCCCCTGCCCACTGGGTACTCCAGGACCATGGCCCAGGAACCCTACAGATACAGACTCAGAGATCTGCAAAGCTCTAGCTCCCTTCCAGTGCCAGCGCATGCTCAGTTGTGTCTGACTCTCTGCAACCCCATGGACTGTAGCCCCTGCCAGGCTCCTCTGTCCATGGGATTCTCCAGGCAAGAATACTGGAGTGGGTGGCCATTTCCTTCTCCAGGGGATCTTCCCAACCCAGGGATCCAGCCTGCAATGACAGTTGCATCTCCTGCAATGACAGGCAGATGCCACAACTGGTCCAGTGTGGCAACAGACTCCACCAAGTCCAGGGGAGTCTTTGGACTTTTGACAAGCATATTCAGCTGAGTTCAGTTCAGGACAATTCCAGAAGTTTTTAACTGAACAAGAAAGCTCTGTGTCAGGCACTGTTCTAGGAGCTGGAGACTTAAAAGAACAAAACTACCAGGGGCACATGGACACGCTGACAAACAGTCTCAGGGCCGTGTGTAAGTACAGCAAAAGCAATAAGTGTGAAGGGCTAAGTGAACAGAGCCCAGCCCTGGCCATGCCCGTCAGAGGAGGAAATGTCGGCTGGCTGTAAGGGAGAAGGGGAGGGGCGGGCAGATACTGACCTACAGCCATAAGGAGGTCCCCAGGCTAAGGTTCCCAACAACTGTGATGACAGCCCTGCAAACGGTCCTCCCCCTTAGACTTCAGAAGGAGCCAACTTCCTTCATACAAACCCCTACGTTTCCATTTCACGGGAGGGGGTGGGGGGGAGATGGCTAAGTTAAGGCATATCAGGAGTTGAGCCCGCTGGGGCCTGAGGGTCTCGTGCAGACTAAACATTTAAAACCCTGAGCTCCCACAGATGTCAGTCTGGCTGGACGGCACAGTCGGACACCTCCAAAAGGCCGTCCACTCCCTGTCTGAGAATAAACAGGACCATAAACTGCTGGAATTTTTTTCTTTTTTGGTGTGTGTGTGCATGTGGGTGTGTGTGTGTATGTGTGTGGTTTTTTTCTTTAAGGAAAGAAAGAAAATGGCATTTCCTTAACCCAGAGGTCAGAGGCTCAGCCCTTCCCACCTCAGCCCACACACACACCAATTCCCTCAGCTCCACGAGTGACTGTAGGAGACAGACTTTCCCAGGGCTCTGTCCCTCCTCACTCACACCCATCCAGACACTATCGATGCCCCTGATCCTTCTCTTCCATGAAGACTGACCCTCACATGTCTGGCTGCCAGGACCTCCTCCCTCCAGGAGTTATTATCTCAATGTTTCAGATTTCCTCAAAATCACATAGCCTGAGTTACAAGCTGCAGCAGCCATCACTGACTGTGCCTGGAGCTGCAGTCTGGCTCCTCAACATTACTCTGGATGGGATGGCCCTGGGAAAGTGAGGGGCTCAAGGTTTCCATATGAGACTACAAAGCTGATCCCTTCCCCACCCCACCCCGCAGTCACTGCTGCAGCCTCCTTTTGAAGAGCTGTTGTTCCAGAGGAGCCAATGTGGCTCTTACACCGACTTTTTCAGAAGACCTTCCCTGGTGGCTCAGCTGGTAAAGACTGTATATTCCATGGCGTCACAAAGAGTCGGACACGACTGAGTGACTTTCACTTCACTTTTACTTTCTAGAAGACCACTCCAGTCTCAGAGAAATCAATGCATTAGTAATCCTCTATATGCTCACGTTTCTCTCAGGTTAGGGTAGAGATCTAATATGGACCCTGAGGACCCAGGATCCAACAGCTCCAACCGCATAAACTTCTGTCTGACCCCCTACAGCCCAGCCTCTCCCTCTCATTGCCACCTTGCCCCTCCTCCCCCTGCCCCTCCCCAGGCCCTCTCTTTCTCCACCTCTCTTTCTCTCAAAGGAGATGCTAATCTATGCCAGCCTGAGGGGTCCATGGGGGAGCGCCCATGATACCTCCTTCAGCTCAGTACCACCAGAACACCCTGAGTGAAGGTCTTAATTATGACGAAGTGTAAGTCCATTTTCAAACTTCCTGGAATTTAGAGGGGCCAGTGAGTACATCCTTAATTTAATTACTATTTCTTATTTATCATCCCTTCATAAGCCTAGGAGCTTTGAGCCTTTAAAGAATTAGACATGTGCACCACTAAGATCGGCAACTCAGAGTATAACAGATTAATCATCGACCTTTCCCCTTTAAAAAGAAATTCTTTAATGTCTTTATCATTCCTGCTTCTCCCTAAAATGTATTTACCCTGAATTAACCTTACAGAATAAAACCCTCCCCCAGAGAGCAAGAGGAGGGCAGGTATATTAACAGTCAACTCAGAGCCAACCTTTAACCCCCAGCCCTTTCATCAGAAGATTGACCATATATTAAGCAAAAGGGCCAGGCCGAGGGCAACTGTAGCCGCCTTTGGCCTCTCGTCCTTATCACAGATAGGATGCCTCTTCTCCCAGGCTGGCTTCAGTCCAGAACCTCAGCTCAGCCAGCACAGATAGTTTCCCTGTCCAGGCTGGTTCCAGGATCCAGGAACTCTCCCGCTACCTTCAAAATCAGGGCCATCACCAACACCCCAGACAGCCAGGCCATCAAGGGCACTTGCTCCGTTATACGTGGAGAGGCTGAGGGGTTGATGGACAGATGTTTATAGGTGGATGGACAAATGTTTATGGGATGAGATCAGAGTTATAGGATCCTCCAAGTTGGCGTTTATCAGATCTCTACTCCTTACTTGAGAGCATGTGGGTACATAGAGTGTTGCTAATGTAGTAAAACTGCGTAATTCATTTAGCAGTAGTTGCATAGACAAATTCATATAAATTAGCAACAGTTCTAACCTGCGCTTCACACGGGTGATGAGGTAGTCACCTCTTAAGGTGATTTTAGGGCTCAGGGAAAGACACTAAACTTTCCTAATCCCCTCACCCCTGTAACATTTCTCGGCTTTCAATTTGATGCCTAAAATCCCTTCTGTAAATTAGAAAGCCTTTTACTCCACAATTGGAACTGAGGTTATAAAATGCCCCAAGAGGTAACCCACTGGCTTTAGTTCATGCCTCCAAGGTCTAGATAACATCTAGATCTGGTCTCAGAGTAGCTTTCAGAGACAGAGGCAGAGGGAAAGGAGGCAGCAACCTCTGATGGGAAGAGACCAGCATTGGCAGGCCTGGATTGAAATCCTGGCTTCACCCCATATTAGCTGTGTGATCGTGACCGAGTTAACCTCTCTGAAGGTCAGTTCCTCCATGTGTAAAGTATTTAACTCACTGGTTTACCATAAAAAGTAAAGGTAATGGCATAATTAAAGTGTCTGGCACATAGATGGTTAATTTTCTCCTGTCTCTTAAGGGAGGAAACTTCCCAAATAGTGGGGGAAAACACAAAGAAAATGATACTTTATTGTTTCCCCATTGAGCCCAAAATCAGTATTAACTCCTTGATACAAATAAGAATTCATTAGTAAATAAGCACAATAACTAAGGAGGTCACACACTCATAGGAAGCTTGTGTGACAGCCTATTTTGATGTCTATTTTATACCAGAGGTCAGCAGATTTTTCCTGCAAAGAGCCAGGTAGTAAATATTTCGGTTTTGAGGGTCAGTGTTCATGACAACTATTCAAATCTGCTATTGAAGGTAGCCTTGATTTAGGCAGACATAGATGGACAAAAGAATTTCACTTGTGTTCCAACAAAACACTATTTACAGAAGGTGGTGCTCCAGGTTTGACCCCCTCAGCTGTAGTTTGCCAACCCCTGCTCTATATCAACAAATCCTTCATTCTGTGACTTCTTCAGGGCCATCTCTGAAGATCTTGCCATCTTCCACTCTACAATGTCAAGGAGGACTGAAGTCCTGGGCATGGTCACCAGTTTGTCAAGTCCTCCAGACAACCACAGGATTGAGCAAGTTGGACATTGTTAGGCTTTGGGGTAACTTTTGCTAATAATAAAAGGGGAATATGGTAAGTCCCAACCCCAGGCTAACTGGCCATGGGAAGCTGGGTTTAGCTTCTTCAAGGAAGAAATCATAGGTTAGGGAGCAAAAAATACACACAGCACTTTGTTCCCTTACTATCCACTATCTCAGTGCATATCACAACAAAGCCAGAATGGAGCAGAAACCATCACTCCATCTTCAGATCAAAAAACTGAGAGGGCTGGGGGCAAGGAGATATACCTGCTCAAGATATAAGGCTAATTATGGTTAATTAGTGTCAGGACCAGAGAAGAAATCCAGTTCTTAGTCTCCTTCCATATTATAATATTTCCCTCTGCCCAGTTTTTCTTGCTTTTTCCTTGATTTTTAGGACTTTCAAAATCGGCAGTAAGCAGGTATCTCCCACACTGAAAGGGACTGAATTTTTAACGAAGAAGCTCATAAGATAGGAACTAATGGCTGGCTGTGTGTGATCTGTGATGTCTCAGGCATAATTGCAAAGATTATATCTTATTTAAAGAATAACCTTTGTAGTCTGGAGATGGGAGCAGGAGAGAGGATGCAGGAGGCAGCAGACACTTCATTAAGCAAGTAAAGCTCATCTGATCCATTTAAGAACAGCTCTCAAAACTACAACTGGTCTAAAGGCACTAAGGCTTCCTGCCTATCCTCAGGGTACCACTTGGCTTCTGCCTGCATTCTTCCCACCACAGTGCACCAAGTAGAGAATTCTTCAGCTCCCAAAATAAAGTAAATCATAATTTTTGTCAAGAGTATTGGTTGATCAAAAAATTCAAACTTCAGTCTTGAGCATGATCCCTTCCCCTCTCCAAATGCCTTTGCCCCGTGGATATGTGCACAGACTGCCTTGAACACTTATAAATAAGAGCCCGATAGAAATCTTAAGAAGTGACTAATGACTAGAACAGATTGAGAGGCAAAGCCACACAAGGCACTTTGAGTACAATAACTCATCAGCACTCACAGTAACCTCACGGCCGAGTGATTATTATCCCCATTTCCAAGATGAGGAAAGAAGGATCTCAGAGAAGGGACAGCTTCAACTGACACTTGGGATTTGAACCAGGTCTTTGTGCCTCCAAAGTCCTCCTGCCTTTGCTGATCTATGTTCATTAGGGGAGCGCTCTCTCTTTCAAAAAGTTCAGATAAAGTTTCATTGGGAAACTGCTATTTCTGGTGATGCTTTCTCCTTCTCCCTGGTCTTCAAAACTCTCTCTGGTCTGAAAGGTGAAAGAGGGAGGCAATTAGGATATCCACCCAGGTTGCCCTGTATTCAGAACATCCTTGGAGAGACCCAGAGACCCTAGACACAGAGAGGTGTGTCACTGCACCATCCCAGCCCAGGTGTCGTCAAGAGCAGCAGTGCTTACTCAGGGACCAGTGAGAGCCAGACGTCCACGGGGTTAGGTGAAGATTAAAGCCAGAGGTGAAATCTGGTTCACAAGGGGAATGGTAGGCTATTAGCCCACACTCCCCTGTTCCCCCTGTTACTAGAGCAGGGCAGCAGACAGCCATAATCACTGCTGTCTGAGGCCACTTTGAATGCATCTGACTGCCCAGGTTTCATTCATCTCCTTTGAGGTTTCAAAAGATGATCCGACCCTGGGCTGCAGACCCGAGGCTCACCTTTAAGGTCATGGGTATGAAACATAAAACTGCTCCCTCCCCGCTGGCCTCCAGTCAATCCCTGAGGCCTCAGACAGCCCACAGGAGGCCAGGAGGGGGATGCAGACAGGCCTGACCAGCAAGAGAAGGGAGCACATGACCCTCCAGGGCTTCCCATGCCACCACATCAAAAAAAAAAAAAAAATGTGACAGGTCAAATTTCATTCATGTCATCTGGTTTACAGAAAGCAAGTCTGAGAGTTTGGGCAGGAAGACAACACAGAGGAAGGTCCCTTAGGTACAGAAACCCAGACGGCCTGTGTGTACGGAGGGGCGGGGGTGACACTGTTTGACAAAGGTGTCATGTGATATTAAACATGGTCTCAGACCTGCAAACACTGACCTTTGCTCCCATTCAGCCCCACCCCTTCCCACCCTCCCCATCACCCCCCTCCATTTTAAATCTGAAGTGTAGATTTGGCTTGAATACAAAATACCTTCCATGGACCAGAACCTAACGTTTGCACACCCGACTGCATTGAAATGATACAATGCTGGGGTCAGGGTAACACAAAATACTAGCACCACTAGACATAACACAGACTCTTTATTTCTAAACATCATTCTAGCAATTGGCAGTCCCCAACCCCCACCCTCAACCTCAGGCTCAAATGTAAGAGAATTTTCACTTTATCTCCTTGGGCTTGCTCTGCCTTCACTTTCATTATTCATTTGGGGTCGTGGTGCTTTCTTTTTTGCTTTCATAAAAAAACACTGGGACCTGATCTAGAGCTTTGGCCAATCCTTTGAAAACACCCACAGTGAGGAGAAGGCACCTTCAGAAAGGGTGTGGAAATCTGTTTGCAACTTTCTAGAATGTAATTCTAAACCATGAGGAAGAATATCCTTCCACCCTGTGCAGCTAAAAAATTTAACAAACCACAACTGCCTCTATCACTCAAGCAAGATACTCGCTCCAGCTGAAAAACTGAGTTCTGAAGAAAAGAACTTATAAGATTAATCACAAAAAGGATACTTTCTCCAAAGCATTCACCTTTGAGTTCTGAGTATCTAGCTGTGTGTGTGTGTGTGTGTGTGTGTATGAGTATGTAGACATGTGTATGCATGAGTATGTGTTTGTGTGAATGTAAATAAGTGAAAAAGTATATGTAGAGTGAATTAAGTATGTGCAAGTGTGCATACATGTGTCTACAAGTGTGTGAGTAAATGTGTACATGTGGGAGTATATATACATAATTATGTTTATATGTACTGGTATGTGTCCATGAATGTAAATTATTAGTGAGTCTATGAATGTACAGGAGTTTGTGTTCATATAAGAACATGCATGTGAATGTGAGAGTGTGTGTATCAGTGTGAATACGTGTATTAGTATGTGTCTGGGTTTTTAATGGAGAAACACCTGATTAATCAGCAGGGCTAGGGGTCTATTGACTCCACTGGAATCTGCCCTCTTCCCCTCATTCCCTGGACAAGATTGGGGCTGAAGTACCTGGAGGTGTGTGATGGGCCAGAGAAACACTCTGGGGAGACAGTTCTGTTGTTGAAGATATGTTGACTTTTGTGGACTTGACCTTGCGTCCTTGGAAAAGCCTACCTCAGGAGGGAACGCCTATCACAGGAGAGCGTGCCATGCCCCAGAATGAAGCAGAACAGAGGGCAGGATTCAGCACAACTCTCTGCTTGCCAGCTCCTTGGTTGATCTATCTGCCTCAAATGTGTTGCCCCAAGTACTGCAAGAGAAGACTGCCCTGATTCAGGAGGAAAAATGCATTTCTACATTTGTGACATGAGACTGATACATCCTAATACATCCAAACTGGTTCAACATCCCAAAATCCTCCCTCTGCCTCTACCCCAGCACTTCCTCCATCCTTCTGGGTCCCCAGCATTCTACCCACCAAGTGACAAAAGACTCCAGAATTAAATTTTCCTTTTTTCTCCACAAATTTATGCTCTTCACTACCCCCTTATATTTCTAATCTCCTAAATTCATTTAATTATGTCCAGAGTAATTAAACTTGCTATCAGGGGGCATCTGGAAGGAAAGTTAATAGATTTTAATTTGACTTATACAATGAATATTCGATCCCACACACAGGGTAGGGGGAGGCCCTTGCACACTTACATTCATGCATAATATGCTCCTGGAGTTCATGGGTTATAGGAGGTTTTCAGGATGGGCGCTGGGAGGATTCACCCAGACATGCTATGAGACCATGAGCACCGTGTGGACAAAGCCTCAGGTAAGAAAGGATTAGTGGGGAAAACCTGGGTCCGGTAGGGCTTCCAGAATCACAAACACTCTTTGGACAAAACAAAATCCCTGAGATAAAAGGAGACAAGATCTTCTTCACTAAGAATTAATGATCTGTATGAACTTTTATGAAAGGGAAACAAACTCACAGAGAAAGAACTTATGGTTGCCATGGGGGAAGAATGAGGGGAAGAGAGAGAGAGTTAAGGAGTTTGGGATCAACATGTACACACTGCTATATTTAAAATGGATAACCAACAAGTTCCTACTATATAGCACAGGGAACTCTGCTAAATGTTAGGTAGCAGCCTGGATGGGAGGAGAATCTGGGGGAGAATGGATACGTGTATATGTATGGCTGAGTCCCTTTGCTGCCCACCTGAAAATATCACAACATTGTTAATTGGCTATGCTCCAATACAAAATAAGTTTTAAAAAGAATTGAGAATTCATATTTCCTTTTAAAAGCAGAAGGGGTAGACCTAAAAAAGAAAAAAAAAAGAAATAAAAGAAAAGATGTGTACTGAGCCTCCCTTCCAAGTTGAATTTATCCTGGAAAGCTCTTTTGCTGAACTAGGCTGACAGGGAAAGGTGGACACCGGCGAAACTTCCCCCATCCCCCTTCTGAGAAGAGCTAAAAGAGGGAGTACCTGTCCACCATAAGCATACAGCATGTTTCTGTTTACACGCATGCATGCCCGGCCAGCCCACGCTCCTTATAAACCAAGAGGAATGAGTCCGCATGACCTAGAAAGAACCTCCAGGCGGGAGGCACCAGGTCCTGCTCAACACGTGACAGGCTGTGTGACACTGAGCAAGTCCCTTCCCAACTGGCTCCCTGTGACCACCAGTGACATGCAGAGCTGAACACAAAGCTTGCCCAAGTCCCTCTAGTCAGAATATTAGATGATTCCATGCCATCTTACTTCAGACCTGCCCTGGGGAATGTGCCTCTTGGAGAGAAAGGGTTGTAGGCCAAGATCTGCTGGCAGTAGAGTTCCCCAGCAAGGGACATGAATCCGCAGGGAGACAGCACAACTGGAATTTAATCAAATAAATGGCTAAAACTCAATTGTTAAATGGGAGGCTGCCTATGCCATCTGACAGATGGCACACTCCCTAATCCTACAGCTTACTGCACTGCTGGACACCATCTGAGGGACAGGGTGGGACCCAGGCAGTTCCTGCTCATCTCCCAGTTGGCCCCCACACCACTCATGCTCACGCACCATTGAGGCCACTTTTACCAGAGTCCCCGGTATGCTAACAAGCAACCCAGACAAAGCGTGTAACTATCTGAGGGGATAAGAGGTCCCCGGTGGGAAAGATTCGGGGTAAGAGAACACACCTCCCTGGAAACAGATGTCCTGATCCCATGGCACAAATTGCAGTATCACATCCCCAAAATACAAGCCCTCCCATAAATCATTCAGGGGAGGCTGTTTCGTTTTCCTGTTCTGATGAAAGTGACCCACGTGTGGGGCTCAAGTCCAAAAGTACCACCACACTCGAGTACCTCCACACTTCCCCACAGCTTACTGTAAAGGGCTGACCAAAACCACAGTGGCTGGAACCACCTCCCCCCTTGCCCTTTAGAAGCTGGCATTCCCCGGGGTTCTGTCCTTCTTCCCCTCCTGTGCCAGCCTGACCCAGTCTGCAGGGCCATCCTAAGAGTCTCCCTTCTCCCACTTTCCCAGGATCTTCTCCCATGTGACTTCATGCATTTGTCAGAACTCACTGAATTGTACACTGAAAATTGATGAAAGTTTATTTATGTAAAATTACCCCTCAATAAGGCTTCCCTGGTGGCTCAGACGGTAAAGAATCTGCCTGCAGTGTGGGAGACCCAGTTTCAATCGCTGGGTTGGGAAGATCCCCTGGAGAAGGAAATGGCAACCCACTCCAGAACTCTTGCCTGGAAAATTCCATGGACTGAGAGGCTCCTCAGAGCCTGGTAGGCTACAGTCCATGGGGTCGCAAAGAGTCGGACACGACTGAGCAACCTCACCCCTCAATAAAGTTGATAAAAGAAAATACAGTGAGGAGAGGGCGTCCGTGGTGGGCTTCCGATCTTCTCCCAGGATCTAGTCTCCTATACATCTTAGTGCTTCTTCGGCCCTTGTACTTCGGGCATTCTCTCCTACTCTCCCTGGCATTACTCATTTCAAGCCAATGTGCTTCTTCCCTCCTCACTGTGTATTCTTTTTTTTGGCTATGCTGAGTCTTTGTTGCTCTGCTGGCTTTGCTCTAGTTGTGGAGAGTGGGGGCTACTCTTCCTTGCAGTGTGCTGGCCTCTCACTGTGGTGGCTTATCCTGTTGTGGAGCACAGGCTCTAGGGTACGAGGGCTGCAATAGCTGCAGCTTGTGGACTCACTAGTTGTGATTCCGGAGGTCTAGGGCACAGGCTCAGTAGTTGTGACTCATGGGCTTAGCTGCTCCACAGCATGTGGGATCTTCGCAGACCAGGGATTGATCCCATGTTTCTTGCATTGGCAGGCAAATTCTTTACCCCTGAGCCACCACGGAAGCCTTCTCCTCACTGTATTTTCTTTAATCAACTTTATTGAAGGGTAACTTTACATAAATAAAACTTCGTCAATTTTCAGTGTACAATTCAGTGACAAATGCATGCAGTCACATCATCACCACGATCATGCATGAACATTCACATTCTCTCTCTTTCTCAGTCAATCTCCTATCCAATTGACCTGTCTCTTGGCATTCTGTGTTCTGTTTTTTCTCTCACAATTGTTTTGTCTTTTCTAGAATTTCATTTAAGTGGAATCATTCTGCAAGTACTCTTTGGTCTGGCTTCTTTCACTTAGCATAATATCTTTGAGAAGTATCCATATTGTTGCAGGCATCAGTAATTCCGCTCTTTATATTACTGAGTAGTATTTCATTGTGCAGCTACAAAACAATTTGTTTGCCTAGTCATTAGTTGATTACAGTTTTTTTCAATTTTTCACTATCACTAATAATGCTGCCATGAATACTGGAGTACAGAGCTTTAATGGGTGTATGCTCTCATTTCTCTCATTAGCAGAAAAGTTGCTGGATCAGTGTGCCTTTAACATTATAAAAAATTGCCAAGCTCTTTTCCAAAGTGACCGTACCATCTTGCGTTCCTATGAATGAGGGATGTTCACATTCATTCACACATGGTTGTTCCACATCTTTGCCAAATTTTGATATTATCTTTTTAATTTTAGTCATTTGAGCATGTAGATAGTGATATCTCCTTAAGGTTTAATTTGCATTTCCCTAATGACTAATGATGTTAAGCATATTTCTATGTGTTTATTTGCCCTTTGCGTATCTCCTTTGATGAACTATTTGTTGGTTCAAACCTTTTGCACATTTTGAGTTGTCTGTTTTCTCATTAAGTTGTAAGAATTCTTTATTTCAGATACAAGTCCTTAATCTGATATAAAGTATGGAATATTTTTGCAAATATTTTCCCCCAGTCTACATCTTGTCTTTGCATTTCGTTAAGTGTCTTTTGAAAAGCAAAAGTTTTCAATTTTCCCAAGGCTCAATTGATCAATGTATTTTATAGTTTAGAATGCATGTATCCTATTTAAAAAGTATTTGTCTAACCCAAGGTCACAGATTTTCTCTCATTTTTTAAATTGTTTTAGCTTCTACATTTAGGTCCATGAGCCATTTGAAATTAATTTTTATCTATGGTGTGAAATGAAGATTGAAGTTCTTTTTTTGTACATGGATTCTAATTACTCCAGTTCATTTGATGAAAAGATTTTTTCATAAATCTTTGCATCTTTGTAAAAATTCAGCTTATCATGAATATGTAGTTGTGTTTCTAGACTCTCTTCTCTTTTGATCCACATATCTGTACACCACCACTACAATGTCTTGATTATTCTAACTTTACATTGAGTCTCAAAATCAGGTAGTAGGAATTCCAGTTGAGCTATTTCAAATTCTAAAATATGATGCTGTTAAAGTGCTGCACTCAACATGTTAGTAAATTTGTAAAACTCAGCAGTGGCCACAGGACTGGAAAAGATCAGTTTTTATTCCAATCCCAAAGAAGGGCAATGCCAAAGAATATTCAAGCTACTGTACAATTGTGCTCATTTCACATGCTAGTAAGGTTATGCTCAAAATCCTTCAAGCTAGGCTTCAGCAGTATGTGAACCAAGAACTTCCAGATGTACAAGCTGAGTTTAGAAAAGGCAAAGGAACCAGAGATCAAATTGCCAACAATCGCTGGATCACTGAGAACGCAAAGGAATTCCAGAAAAACATCTACTTCTGCTTCATTTACTAAAGACTTTGTGTGGATCACAACAAACTGTAGAAAATTCTTAGAGATGGGAATGTCAGACCACATTACCTGTCTCCTGAGAAATCTGTATGCAGATCAAGAAGCAACAATTAGAACTGGACATGGAGCAACAAAATGGTTCAAAATTGGGAAAGGAATACAATAAGGCTGTATATTGTCACCCTGCTTATTGAACTTTTATGCAGAGTACATCATGTGAAATGTTGAGCTGAATGAATCACAAGCTGGAATCAAGATTGTGGGGAGAAATTTCAATAGCCTCATATATGCAGATGACACCACTCTAAAGGCAGAAAGTGAAGAGGAACTAAAGAACCTCTTGATGAGGGTGAAAGAGGAGAATGAAAAAGCTGGCTTGAAACCTCAACATTCAAAAAACTAAGATCATGGCATCCGGTCCTAACACTTCATGGCAAATAGAAAGGGAAAAAGTGGAAGTAGTGATAGATTTTCTTGGACTCCTAAATCACTGAGGATGGTGACTACAGCCGTGAAATTAGAAGATGCTTGCTCCATGGAAGGAAAGTTATAACAAAATCAGACACCATTTTGCTGACAAAAGTCCATATAGTCAAAGCAATGGTTTTCTAGTAGTCAGGTACAGATGTGAAAGCTGGACCACATAGAAGGTTGAGTGCCAAAGAATTGATGCTTTCAATTGTGGAGCTGGAGAAGGCTCTTGAGAGTTCCTTGGACAGCAAAGAGATCAAACCCATCAATCCTAAAGGAAATTAACCTTGAATATTCATTGGAAGGACTGATGCTGAAGCTGAAGCTCCAGTACTTCGGCCACCTGATGCAAAGTACCAACTCATTGGAGAAGACCTTGATGCTGAAAAAGGTTGAAGGGGGTGGCAGAGGATGAGATGGTTAGATAGCATCACCAACTCAATGGACATGAATTTGAGCAAACTCCTGGAAGATAGTGAAGGACAGAGGAGCCTGGCGTGCTGCAGTCCACAGAGTTGCAAAGAGTCAGTCACAACCTAGCGACTCAACAACAACAACATAACATCCTCCAACTTGATTTTTCTCTTTCAAAATTGTTTGGACTATTCTAGGTATTTGAATTTTTATATAAATTTTAGAATCAATTTGTCAATTTCAACAAAAAAGCTTGCTGATCTATTGATCAATTTCTCCCCACCCCCTGTTACAGTTTAAGCTCTTGGAAGACAAGGAACCTATCTTACATTTCTGCATGGCTCCTGAGTAATGGTCATTCAGCTGCCTCTCTGGAGAAATGTGGCTATGATTAGGGGCAAGGGATACAGAAGTAGAGCTGAAAGAACACAGGCAAGGAAAGGTGTGGAATCAAATACAGACATGCAGACTGAATGGGAACTCTTATGTGGTATCGAGAGTGACTATTGTTACTACTCGTGTGTCACTGGAGGAGTAGACAGGAAAGTGGTGAATAGAAAGAAGAAAAGGTTTCCCTCATTATGTACATCACTGTGTTTCACAATCAGGAAAAGTTCCAAGATGCTTAGAACTTGGAAATTCTAGAGGGAGAAAATAGGGTTCCTGGAGGCTGGAATCCGGTGATCGATCACAGAGAAAAGGAATGGAAGTCGATTGCTTTTCTATCTGATTTCCCCTAGAAAGAGTGGAAAAGGTCTTAGAGATCATCAAGTTTGTGTTTTACAAGTGAACAAAACGAGAACTGGAGAGATTGAGGTCACAGAGCTAAATAGTAAATTAGTAGCACAACTAAAACTAGAAAACAATGCAGGTCTTCTGTCTGCTAGGTCAATGACCTTTCTACTATATCTCAACCTTTTTTTTTTTTTTTTTGGCACTGTATATCCTCTCCTGCCAACTAACAGAACCATTTTGTTTCCAAAACTGGAGCTCTAAGAAGTTTATCAGCTCAAAATTGTTCCAGAGATTCAGGACTGGTCTATAGCTCTCCCCAGTGCTTCTCCCTCTCTGTCCACACATCAGCAGAAACCATTTTTAAGAAACCTTAGTGGCTTCTCCTCAAAATCCCCATTGGAGCAAGCTCCCTGTCTCTGCCTTCAAATCAGTTTTGGCTTTCCCGGGCACTTTGGTAAAATGCAACAGGTTCTGAAGTCAGGAGACCTGGTCTCTGGACCACCTACTCCAAACTCACCGATCACTGAACTTTTCCAAGCCACAGTTTTTCTCCTCTGTCAAGTAAGGATGATAACACCCTCTCTATCTGCTTGAAGGCCGTGTGAGGATACAGAGAAAACAGAGCAGAAATACCCTAGAAGGTGGCATACCGTGGAAGATTTAGGAATGGAGATAACACACTTCAAAAACATGCTTTTTCTGAAGACTGATTGCCAGAAGCAGGAATTACAAAGGAGGTTTAGGGGCTTGTCCTGCATGCACACTATCATCTCTCCATTGAACTCCCTCCCCACTGTAGGAAAGCCTGATTTGGTTCTTTTACTCTCAAAAATGTGTAGAGGTTTGGGGGCTGGGGAGAGCAGACCTCCCAACTCTCTGCCCACCTCCCCATCTCCCTCTCTCCTTCTGGAAAGAGGTCTTTCCCAGAGATATTTGAACTCACCTTTGCTCTGGTTTTGGGGTCCCCTCCCACTTCCAAGTAATTGTGCAGCTCAAGTCTTCAACTTGAAGCACCCCTACCCCACCTCCCAAGTCTGTCCAGTGTCCTGGCCCATCTCTCAAGAGGCCTCTGGTTTGCCTCCTCAGCAGCTGCCTCAGACAACCCAAAGCTAAATACCCCATAAGCCCACCATGCCTAAACTGAGGTTGTTCACTCACTGAACAGTTTTGAGCGTCCCCCACCCTCCAAGTATTATTTACTGGGGAAGAGCCATAACATCCTCAGTAATTACCTCCTTGATACCAAGCACTGACCATTCTAAATACTCCCAGATTAAACTCCATCCAGCCCCCAGCAACCTGCTCCTTTTGTTTGCCCTTCTCTCCCCAGAAAGATCCCCATCTCCACTGAGACTGAACACTGGTCTCCTTCTTCCTGGTGATGCAGGATTCAACTCTCATTCCTGGAAGGCCCCAAATTCAGTGCATCTGAAACTGACCCTAGGTTTTGCTTATCTCTCCTGCTTGGAGCAATTTAATTACTAAATTAAGGTAATATCATTGTTTTTCTAACCACAAATGATGTTAAAATGATCAATGTCACTAATGGATAGCTGGATCTCCCTCCAGCCACATCCTCCCCCTACATCCTAAAACCCGTCTCCCCACCAAGGAAAACCAAACTGTCTCCTCTCCTAGTGAGAGTGCCACATTTCCATGCAAATTGAGTGTCCAGAGTGAATGGAGTGGGGGCGGTGCCTGGACTTTCTCCTCGGTTGAGTTGCTGGAGTATTTGCATAATAAAATGCGTTAACAGCTTGGAATTAATCATCTCTGCTACCCTGGATGGCCTAAAGAACTATTTTCCAGGCCTTCGTAAGTGAAAATTCTGGATGGCATTTGTAGGTAATGGAGCTTCTGTATATTTTTCTAATTATCATTAAATTTTTCTGTCTCTAAAATGTGCCCCCGACTTAGACTATCATAGACTGTTGTAGGTTTCTTAGGATATTTTTATTATATGAAAATCCTTGAGCACTCAGTAAATGTACACCATGCATGACTTCATGCATGAGGATTAGGCTGGGATGAGTAGAGGTTTGCCTGAGTGGACAGAGTAGAGGCTTTGGAAACCAAAAAGACCCTAGTTTGAGTCTGCCTTCATGGATTTATTTCCTGGTGGCTCAGACAGTAAAGAGTCTGCCTGCAATGCAGGAGACCTGGGTTCGATCCCTGGGTAGGGGAAGACTCTCTGCAGAAGGAAATGGCAACCCACTCCAGTAGTCTTCCCTGGAAAATCCCATAGATGAAGGAGCCTGGCGGGCTACTGTCCATGGGGTCGCAAAGAGTCAGACACGACTGAATGACTTCATTTTCACTTTCATGGATGATTTAGGGAAAGTCACACATCCTTGCTAAGCTCTGGTTCCCTCTCCTGTAAAAAAGGGATGTGGTAGGCTACCTTCTAAAATGACCAAAATGTCCCAACTTTCTGGTATCCATACCTCTGTGTAACTTCCACTCCCTCGAGTGCAGGCTAGATCCAGGACTGCTTCTGACAAAAAGAATACGGCAAAAGTAATAGGATGTCAATTCCAAGATTAGATCACAAAACACTGTGACTTTTCTCTTTTCTCTCTCAACTTGCTTACCCTGATGCAGCTGGCTGCCTCACCGCTATAAGTTCCTCAGAAGAAGCCCAACATTGCAAGAAATTTAAGGCGGCCTCCAGCCAATAGCCAGTGAGGAACTGAGGCCCTCAGTCCAGCAACTCATGAGGAACTGAATCCTACCAACAGCCACAGAGGGAGCTTGCCCAGTTGAGCCTCCAGAAGCCTGCAGATCTGCCCTTACCTGGCTGCAGGCCATGATGACCCTCAGCCCAGGTAAGCTGCACCCAGATTCTTAACCCATAGAAACTGTGAGATAATTGATGTAAGTACAATGTGTTGGAGTGATCTGTTATATAGTAATGGATAAATAACACAGGCAATCAAACTGTGTGAACTACTTCACAGGAATGCTTCCTCCCATGAGGTAATAGGACTTTAAATAATGAAGCACCACACAGACTATGTATTATCATTTGTTTTCAACCCAATAAGTAAGTCATTTTCTTCAGTGCTTGACTCGCTTTGTCTGAACACACAGAGGAAGTTCTGCTCTCCTCCAAATGTCCCCATCCATGGATTTTCCAGGAGGTTTTATCCCTGTGACAATTTCCATTTCAGGGCTTGGGGTTTGTTTTATTTGGAGTGTGGGCAGTACCACCTCACAGAAGATAGTAGGTAGACAATAGTGGGAAGTGAGCTGAGAGTAACAGGAAGGCTGTCCCCACAGGCTTGAACTTTGTCACTGACAGACTCCAACCACTAATAAAAAAGTAGTGATAAGAATCATAATGGTAACAGCTACTACCATTTACTGAGCAACCACTACATGTGAGGAAATTTGCAAAGCATTCTTTCAGATCCTCACCACAACCCTGCAAAAGAATTCAGAGGGTTTAAATCACTTGTTCCATGCTAGGCAGTTAGGACGCATCAGTGTTGAGGTTAGAAGCAAACTCTTCTTGCTTGTATGCATTCCTTGCCTTTCATGCCTGTGTGCCTCAATAAACTATTTTTTAATAAGGTGAGAATTCGTTTTGTATACTTTTTTCCCCTTAACTCTATCATGAACATTTTCCCAGGTCCTTAAATTTTTGTGGGGAAACGTTATTTTTAAAGGCAGCATAATATTCCATTATTCAGTAGGCTTGTCCTACCCTTACTATTCAGCATTTAGGCTGTTTTCCTGAGTTTTGCTCTCATAAATTACACTGTGATAAGCATCCATGTATACACATCTGTGGTCACATCTCCTATTATTTCCTTAGGATAAGGCCCAAGAAGTGGGACTACAGGGTCAAATAAGCAAACGTTTTTAAGGCTTTTGATGCATGTTGCCAAACTGCTTTCCCAAAGGGTTGTACCAATTCACATTCCAGAGGAGATAAACACTTAACTTTGAAAGCAAAGGGAGTTTTAAAATGTGAGATAAGCCAGCACCTTGTTTAAAGGAACAACTCCTTAAGTTCCCTGCAAAGGCTCTCTGAAAACCCCTGTGAACCCCTGGCTGAGGAAACACCATTCCGCCTTCCTGACTGGCTGGTTAAATTCCCAACGTCCCAGATGTCATTTCATTCACAGTTATAGGAGGGGATTGGGTGGAGTAAGAGGGGAAATGGAAGCATTTGCATGATAATAAACCTGAAACTTAATAATCATGCTTTTACAAAACATGTATATGGTCCTTTCTTGAGGCAGCTTTTCCAGAATTGGATGACCTTCTCCAAGGGGATAAGGATATTTTTCTCTGCCAGATCTTAAGTGAGGGCATTGAAATTATTTCTATACACATACACAAAAAGGAGGGAGCTGAGGTGCAAATATTTAGTCACCCAAAGAGAGAAGAAAAGATAGCATGGTGGCATTAATTATCTAGATAGTATTCAAGGCCAAAAGAAGACTCAGAAAAAGAAATGCTTTTAATTGTTAAAATTCTCCACCCCAATTTGTTATGTGTTGACATAGCCAAAGAATCACTGGCCTATTTTAACCTTTGAACATTTCCATTTTGCTTTTGTAAATTGGGAGAGAGAAAGGAAAAGACTGTTCACAAAGACAATGGGGAAAGGATGGCTAAGGGAGAGAGACAGAAACAGAGAAGGGGGAAAGGCTATTTTAATTCTATTTAGTTACTTGGGTTTTCAAACCTATTAAGCTGGGTCTTCAGAAATGGAATTCAGCTTCACATACAGGCCAGGAAGGGCAGAGCCTGGCTGGTGTGGTTTTAAGAGGCCAAGAAGATTTCGGTATTCTGCCATTATATGAAATGCCTTACGTTAGTCAGGGTAGACCAACTGCTGTAGCAAACAACCCCAGAATCGGTGACCTAACACAATAGAACAGTATTTCTCACTTATATCACAGTTTAACACAGGTTATCCAGAGGGCGGCAGATGGAGGGAGGCCTACCCCACATTGTCATTCAGAGATCCCAGGAAACATGAACTAAACCAAGCCCATACCATTCTCATTCATCTAACTGACAAAATTTGAATTTTTATAACAACTAAAAATAACTGTATATAAATTATGTGATTCAAATAGATTTTAGAAATTATAAAATGGCTGCTCAGAGTTCTGTGCCACCAGAGCGTAGAGAGAAGGAAGGCTCAAGTAAGAAAAACTAAGAGTAGAAGTAGAATTAAATAAAAGGGAAGAGACATGAGGGAAGCACTTACATGGCTCTTCAACTCAAAGAAATGGGAAGACGAGTCCAAACCCCAGAGAGAAGTTGTCAGATCCCTACAGAGAGTAGCTATTGGCCACAGGGAATAAGTGTGCCAACCGAAGCTTGTTTAGACTCTTACAGCCACTCTCAGAACCCTCCCTCTAAGAATAAATCACCTAAATCAGGATATCTTGGATCCTAGGCATACTCATCTCTTAAGGCTCCTGCTTTCTTATGGTCACATGTTTCTCTTATGGTAGCCCAGTCAGAGCATCGGTTTTGGAAGGGAGGTTACTCATTTCTAGGGTGAGGGATGGGAGGATATGTGAGGACTGGTGCAGACACTAACCACGGTCATATCAGACTCACATGGATCATGACTCCTGCACTGGACAGGTGAATGCTGGATGAGGAGACTGTGATGAGCAAGTAACTGTTTCAGGGACATCTGGTACAAGATCTATTAGACCAGAGCCAAACTAGTCTCTGGGATGGGAAGGGTCTTAGTTACACAGGCCTGGATATAGAGCAGAGAAAACGTCTTATCACTTAAAATTAGGATCGACATATATACATTAGTATGAGTAAAATCGGAGAAGGCGATGGCACCCCACTCCAGTACTCTTGCCTGGAAAATCCCATGGACGGAGGAGCCTGGTAGGCTGCAGGCCATGGGGTCGCGAAGAGGCGGACACAACTGAGCGACTTCACTTTCACTTTTCTCTTTCATGCATTGGAGAAGGCAATGGCAACCCACTCCAGTGTTCTTGCCTGGAGAATCCCAGGGACGGGGGAGCCTGGTGGGCTGCCGTCTATGGGGTTGCAGAGTCAGACACAACTGAAGCAACTTAGCAGCAGCAGCATGAGTAAAATAGCTAACTAGTGGGAAGCTGCTGTATAGTACAGGGAGCTCAGCTTGGTGCTCTGTGATGACCTAGAGGGGTGGAATGGGGATAGGAGGGGAGTCCAGGAGGAGGGGATATATATAACATCTAGCTGATTCACTTCATTGTACAGCAGAAACTAACACAACATTGTAAAGCAATTATACTCCAATAAATAAATAAACATTGCTTCAAGGATATAATTCCTGGCATATAAAAATATTCACATTTTTAAATAAAACAATTAAATCAAAAATAAATAAATAAATTTCAACATTTGTCTAACAGAACCCTGAAGAGACTTCCAGGGAATCCTTAATTGCCAAGAGAAACTGGAGTTTTCTAAAATGTTTCTATATCTCTTAGCGATACCTTCGGTGGCCCTGGTTGAGCAGCACCTTCACACAAAGTGGGTAAACACTGTCCTTCTCAGGGTGACCACCTCGTCCCAGTTTCCCCAGGACTTTGCCAGCTTTGAAACTGTCTCAGCCTCAGGCAAACCAGCACGCTTTGTCACCCTAGTTCTTCCTCACAGTTCTGTTGACTGTGTCAAGCAGGAGCTGTTTTTTCTAAAAGGACAAACAATTTGGACTGAACCACTGCATCCTGACCTAGAGGAGTGTGGATAGGGGCAGGTAAGGGCCACTGTCTGTGACTCAAGCTCAAAGCAGCAGCATCTGTTCCCTAAGGAGGGGTGACGGAGTTTACAACTTTAGCCTCTAGTCACAGACTTGGGAGGGAGCATGAAGATTATGTAGTATAACCATCTTAGATGGCACATAATGGAGATGGAGACATCTTAAAGAACTCACTAAGCCTACACAGTAGAACAGCCTGGGGCTAAGGCTGTTTTTGCAAGCTGACACTCTCTCTATCACACTGCCTGAGTGTTCCAACTCATCACTAGAACATCCAAGCAACTGAATTAATGGGTCTCAAGGGATGAACCTGGACATTCCTCCCAAACCCATGAGAAATGTTCCCAACAGTCACCACCAGTGACAAAGGAGAGGATGGCGGCTGCAGCTGTCCCCTGGGCAGAAGTGTGGTGGATAAGAGGCGACACCACCTTGAGCCTCCTTGTCCTTCTGGGGCTCCAACCCCAGGCTCCAACCTCTCCTGATCAACATTAGAGCCCCACAGCACTCTCTTCCCATCCTAACTCCTCTGGGTTATTCAGGGCTGGTGAAGAGGTGAAGAGAGGGGGATGGGGTAAGCATGGGGAGTAATAAGTCAATCACCACAACCGCCTCCCTGAGAATCTCTTTTTTAAATTTATTGGCAACTTCTGAGAAGCTGAACAAAATACCTTGCTCAGGTTGACACCCAGAAACGTCATGTTTGTCTTCAAAAATCAAGCCAGCAGCCAAGCAACTACTTCTTCAACCAATGAAGCACTTTCTTACAAGTGTCTTACTTTTAAAAGAAACAAAAAGGTTTTGATCACACAGAAAGGAGTCTGTGCAGCTGGTAACACACTCCCCAAGGGAACATAGGGCTTTTAAAATCATTACTCTCACAGCTTTTCCCATTATTATTTCAGATTTATTAAGCCTCAGCTGTCTAGGTATACCTGTAGAAAGGTAATTTGGGTTGGGTATCATTTTAGGAAGCATGTGGAAATTGCCAAAGAGTAATTATTTATATTCTCATCCCTCTAAGTTCTCTTTCTGGACTTGGAAACAAGCACTATTAAGACAGATGGGAGTAACACAAGGCAGGTTACTTCTACCCACTCCGGTACTGGGGGAGTGAAAGGCCATTTTGAGTAGATATATTCAACCCAAAAGGCTGTAACATTGCAAAGTTAAACCATCTATTCCTGGTTATTCTCTCCCAAGACACAACTTGTTCTAACTCTCCTCTCTATTCTCTGTCCCTGCAAATCTTTTCCATGCTCTGAGACCCAGCCTGAGAGTCCCCATGAGACATCTTGCCAAGCCTCTCCAACCCACATCGTTTCTCCCTTTCCTGAAATCAGGTAGCTCTTAAAGTAGTGCTTAACTGAAAAAATGTATTAATATCATGTTTTATTTCAAGAGTTGAGTATGCAGATTACCCCATGTGAAGGCAGCATGTTAGTGGGAAATGCTCAGTATTTGTTGAATGAATGAGGAAATAAGAGCTTGGCTTTTGGAATCAGAAAGACCTGGTTTTATCTCTTACTAGCTAGATGACCCTTATCAAGTCACTTAACAAGTTCAAGCACCAGTTTCTTTATCTGAAGAATGGCAGAGGCTCATTCTACATGGCTACATACTACATATTACATGGTTCAGAGGAGCAAATGAAATACACACAGATGTTCAAAAACAGAGCATGTCCTTTCCCTTTGCCAAGTGTCCAGTGAGATGGCATTCATTTATTCTCTTAACCAGTTTGTATTCCAGAACCTTTCTTTTTTAAACAGAGCTCACACCATATTTTAAACAATGTTCTACCATATTTTGATTAGGACAAAGTATGGCCTCTCAGTTGTGAAAACGTTTCCAGAGACCAAGACTGAGGTCTGTAGCTTTTAAAAAGACTCATGGAAGTCACAGTGTAGGTATGTGCTGATGTGCCTTCAAACACGAAACGGAAAAGTCTCAAAACTTATTACAGTTTGGAAAGCGTTTGCATCACCTGCAGCGGCCCTACTGTAGTTCATTGCTATTTTCCTTGAAACACCTCATACTGTATCTGCACGTAGAAAGACACGTAGGCACTTCATCTGTGTTTGTAAACTGAACTATAGCCATGGTTCAGTTTATAAACTGAACATGGTGTTGGGAAAGTAACTAGTTGGGGTGGGAGGGAAATGTTTTCAAAGCCATTTAATTCTCTGCGTTCTAAACTACATTTCAGCAAAACACAACTCCCAAAGATCGCCCAAAGCTGCAGCCCAAACAGCCCTGGGCCAAGGATTGTTGAATGGCGGCCTTTAAACCTTGCCTCATAAATACTCCACTCTAATGAACTCACGCCCCGAAACAGCCCCTGAACTGGTCTACTAACCCCAATACACGTTAAATTTATGATTTCTAAACAAGATAAAAGACCCAATTGGATTCATTTCCTTAAAAAAAAAAAAAAAAGGATTCCATTCCTGACCAAGTTGAGACCCTGAGCTGGCTTATCTGCTACTAGTACCTACTTGTCCATCATTTAGGCAAAACGTTCTTCTACAACTTTCCTGGCATTTTCTTTTTTCTTTCTTTTTTTTTTTTTTTGCTATGTGGGTACGTCCCATGCTCTTTATTTTTTTTTTAATTTTATTTTATTTTTAAACTTTACATAATTGTATTAGTTTTGCCAAATATCAAAATGAATCCGCCACAGGTATACATGTGTTCCCCATCCTGAACCCTCCTCCCTCCTCCCTCCCCATACCATCCCTCTGGGTCGTCCCAGTGCACCAGCCCCAAGCATCCAGTATCGTGCATCGAACCTAGACTGGCAACTCATTTCATACATGATATTTTACATGTTTCAATGCCATTCTCCCAAATCTTCCCACCCTCTCCCTCTCCCACAGAGTCTATAAGACTGTTCTATACATCAGTGTCTCTTTTGCTGTCTCGTATACAGGGTTATTGTTACCTTCTTTCTAAATTCCATATATATGCGTTAGTATACTGTATTGGTGTTTTTCCTTCTAGCTTACTTCACTCTGTATAATAGGCTCCAGTTTCATCCACCTCATTAGAACTGATGCAAATGTATTCTTTTTAATGTCTGAGTAATACTCCATTGTATAGCTTTCTTATCCATTCATCTGCTGATGGACATCTAGGTTGCTTCCATGTCCTGGCTATTATAAACAGTGCTGCGATGAACACTGGGGTACACGTGTCTCTTTCCCTTCTGGTTTCCTCAGTGTGTATGCCCAGCAGTGGGATTGCTGGATCATAAGGCAGTTCTATTTCTATAACTTTCCTGGCATTTTCAAATCAGCTTCCTTCCCTGACTGGTCTGAACCTACTCCTCTCACCACGGCTTGCTCACAGTTATAACTCGGCCATTTACCGATTCTTCCTATGGCTATGCCAGGTGACTTCCTACCTGGCCACTGTGAAGCTGCTTCCTCTAGAGTTACCCTCGCAGGTTCTCCCCTCCAGAGAGAATCACATAGAACCTTAGAGGCAGAAGTGACTTTGGAATTCATCTAGTCATTTTACAGAAAAGAAAACTAAGACCCAGAGAAGAAAACGAACGGAAAAAGCCACGGCTAGAGCCAGGTGTCTTAGCTCTGAATCCAGTGCCCAGTGCCAAGTCATCGGGCACCTAGCCTGAAGGTGTCCTCAGTGGCCCCTCTCCCAGCACACCTTCCAGTCGGATCACCTGGTGAAGTCCAGGGAGGCTGCCTTTGGGGCTGCCAGCCTAGCCTCCAAGCTGTCTGCCCAGATAGGCCACCCTCCTGCCCACTGCCCTGCAGCTGCCAGGTTTGTCTCAGCTGACTTTCCTGCACCTTGTCTCCTCAAGGTCAGACTCCTTGCTTCTGGAATAAAGTGAGATGTACAAAATCCAACAAACCAATCCATCTGGGGAAAGGAGACTCCTCCCAGATAATCTGAGAATGTTAAACAAAGGCCTACAGAAGGAAATGGCTTTGCTGTCCCAACCTGTATAGTAACTTTAAAAGAAGGCATTTGATCTCTGGGTGATGGAGTCAGCTGCCTGGCCCCCTAAGAGTAAGAGGTAGGAGCTGGCCAGGCCCAGAAGTATCTGAGAGGAGGCAAATGGTAGGTAAATCCACCTGCTCTCTCAGCCTGAATGTGTCCCCAGCAAAGTCCATTAACAATTCTAGAATCTAGATAATAAAATAAAGTCTAACCTGGGTTTCCTTTGTTCTTTGTCTAGTTTCACTTGCTCAAAGAGGGTTGAGTGTAGAGGCCTTGTAGTGGGCTCTTCAGACCAGAGCTCCGGGTAGGAAATGGCTGCAGTGCCTCAGCTCAGCAGGCCATGTGCAAAAGCACTGGGCATGACACAGTCCAAGATGCCGGCAGGGGGCTGTGTGCAGAGACGCTGCCTCTGGCCCTGGCTTCTGCGACCATGAGCAGCACAGCTGTGCCAGCCCTTCGAGAACTCAGCCCACTCCCCTCGGATGAGATCCCTATGCAGCCTCACTTAATGGGAAGAACCTGTGCTCTAGAGCCTGGCTCACACCTCTCCGTTCTCCAATCAACAAAACTTCTGAGCCAAACTGGGTCTCATTCTACTGGCTGCACTGACACCTGGTAGAAGGACCCTTATTGGGACCCAGCTGAAAAGGGCCAGTAACAAATGAAATCACTGAGAACCACAAATCAGTATTATGACCCCAGTGCTCACACTTCTTCCTTCTAGCAAAGGGTCTGCCCTCAATTCCCATCACCTCGCCACAGCAACCTACCCACACGAGCACTTTCAAGAGCCACCTGCTCTCTGTGCCGTGCTCAGTTGTGTTCAACTCTTTGCAACCCCATGGACTATACCCCACCAGGCTCCTCTGCCCATGGATTTTCCAGGCAAGAATACTGGAGTCGGTTGGCATTTCATTCTCCAAGGGATCCTCCCAAACCAGGGATCAAACTCGCATCTCCTGTGTCTCTTGCATTGCAGGCAGATTCTTTACCACTGTGATACCTGGGAAGCCCAAGCCACCCGCTACCCCACACTTAACGCACTGCATCCAGTACCCTCCCACCAAGCACTGAGCATGCGTCTCCCACTGTGCACCAGGAATGGGCACATCCAGAAAAAGTCATATGAAAAATCCCAAGGAAATGCCACAGCACAGGTCCTAATCCCTGCCTGTTCTCCCAGCCAGTTCTGTGGATCCTAACAAACTGCTGGACTTCTCTGGGCCTCCATTAACTCACTGGAGAAATGAGGCTTAATGGGGAGAGATGAAGAAAAACTCTTCAACAAAGGGAAAAACATATTTCAAAGGTATGATTATCTCATTATGTTATTAGTAATAATAAAATTACTTCCTTGCCCTCCTCCTAGACAAATACAAATTTGGACTTCTTTCTGGGAAATCCCCGATTCACAAGTAGCTTGTATGAATTACAAGCTCCTCTCCTCCCGCTTAAATTCTCTTGCAGTTAAGCTCAGTCTGCACCAATTGATGTTTTTATAAATAAGATAAAAAGGGAAGATTTGACCAGGACTCAGACAACAAAATCATTTGGTGAAAACTGAATTGCAGTCATCTGCCTCCATCACCAAGCAAAAACATGCTGCCTACTTTCTTGTAAGCAGGTCACAGCATGATCCCAGAGTGTGGGGTCCTTTGCCTTGGTCTCAGAATGTAACATCAAGCCTCAATTCCTTTGCTTTGTGTGTGTGTGAGAGAGACTCTCAGATGTGAGAAGGAATTACTTTATATATTATATATATATGTGTATAATATCCCAGGTGGTACTAGTGGTAAAGAACCCACCTGCCAATGCAGGAGACTAAGAGACATGCATTCAGTCCTTGGGTTGGGAAGATTTCCTGGAGGAGGGCATGGCAATCCACTCCAGTATTCTTGCCTAGAGAATCCCATGGACAGAGGAGCCTGGTGGGCTACAGTCCATGCTGCTGCTGCTGCTAAGTCACTTCAGTCCGACTCGGTTCGACCCCATAGACGACAGCCCACCAGGCTCCCCCATCCCTGGGATTCTCCAGGTAAGAATACTGGAGTGGGGTGCCATTGCCTTCTCCAATGCATGAAAGTGAAAGTGAAATTGCTCAGTCGGGTCCGATTCTTAGCGACCCCATGGACTGCAGCCTACCAGGTTCCTCAGTCCATGGGATTTTCCAAGCAAGAGTACTGGAGTGGGGTGCCATTGCCTTCTCCAGCTACAGTCCATAGGGTCACAAATAATCAGACACCACTGAAGCAACTTAGCACACATGCATAAGTGTGTGTGTATATCTGTGTATTTTATATATATTTTTAAAGCATATATTGACTTCGCCTCGTCTTTTTTCTTTTTTTACAGGTGCAAAACATAGTGATTCGATATTTTTATACATTACAAAATGATCACCACTCCTTTGCTTTTGAGGCCAGTTCTTGGCCTTTAAGTTCTTAAATCCCAGTGGTGAACAGACAAAACTCTTGCCTATACTCTGTTTTAGCTCAGTATTCACACATCTTCTGTCCACAGACTTGAGCCTTCGGGGTCTGACAGGCAGGGAATTCTTCAAGCAAAGGCTGTGATTATTCCACCTGTGGTTTAAACGCAGTTTAAAAAGAGAGAGAGAGAATTCTAAACAAACAAGAAATGACCACACAAATTGACAGACCAGGCATTATTTAGAATCTGTCTTCCAGGATCCAGCCCAAGCACCTTTGAAAGCCTGATCTCCACTTTTCCTAACAGGCAGGGTGGGCAATGTGAAACTTTTTAAATGATAAAAGCAGATTTCACAAACTAATAGTAAAGAGCTCGGCCTCTGTAGGGTACATTTTGCCTGTTTTGGAATGCCCCCATAAGTTGAAGGGGACCCATTTCTTATGTTTCTTTAATTTTCAGAAATTACTCAGAGGTAAGAATAAATTAGAGGGAGCAGTGACCAGGAAATGTAATGCTTTTTCCCAGTCTCGTCTCCAACAGAAATCTTCTACAAAAGCAAATGGCTCTGAGAAAGGACTGGCATCTAGAAAGTACACCTAACAACAAAATGGACATACATATCAGCTCAGCTTCATAGCCGTTTATCCCACTCCTGGGATAAAACACTTAAATAAATCGGAAATGGACACATCTCCCACCCCAGGGAGGTGCTCCAGGTACACACTTGCAGTGAAAGAAAACCCACCTTTCTCCAACTAAACCTGTCTGGGGTGTTGACCTGCCGTAGCCTCAGCACCCCCTCCCACATGCCCTTCTGCCCCGAGTAGGCCGCAGAGCCCTGGGCCCAGCACCTGTTTCCAGGCCCTTTCTTTTCCCTCGGCTTGCTTCCATTTCCATGCCTTTGTCTCTCCCACACCAGCCCTACCCTTTACCCTGTGCTTTCTCTGCTTGCTTTGCCCCCTCTTTTATTTCTTCTTATTTTGTTGTTGTTTTATATTTGAGTTTTGTTTGCCTGCTTTTTTGTGGTAAAATATGTATATAACATAATATTTAATATTTCTCATTTTAACCATGTGTAAGTGTACCATTCGGTGGCATTAACTACATTCACAATTCTGTGTGCCCATCACCACCATCCATCTCTAGAATTTGTTCATCATCTCCAATCTAAACTCTGTGCCCATTAAACTACTCCCTTCTCCCCTCCCACCAGCCCCTGGCAACTTGTATTCTGCTTTCTGTCTCTGTGATTTTGCCTTTTGTAGGTACTTCATATAAGAGAAATTGCACAACATTAGTCCTTCTGTAACTGCCTTGTTTCACTAAGCATAATGTTTTCAAGCTCCATCCACATTGTAGCGTGTGTCAAAACCTCATTTCTTTCTATGGTTGAATAGTATTCCATTGTGTGTATATACCACATTCATTTATCAGTTCATCTGGGAGGGACACTTGGGTTGTTTCCACTTTTTAGCTATGGTGAGTAATGCTGTTGTGAATGTGGGTATACAGATATCTGTTTGAGCCCCTGCTTTCCATTCTTTTGGATGTATACATAGGAGTAGAATGCTGGACCAGATGGTAGCTACCTAGCACTGATGAGATGCTTCCAAAGTTTGCCCCAGGAGAGGGCACTGAAGCAACTTGTTACCTTGGAGGCAGGAAGAAGCAAAGCAGAGAACGTGAATGTGTCAAAGAAACAGTGGGCTATAGATCTTGCTATATGCCATCTTCACAAAGCACTGAAACATCTACCCTGGGACTTGACTTCTAACTAACTGTGTGATCTCAGATAAGCTCCCCAAACTGCTCTGAGCCCCAGTTTCCTTGTCAGTAAAACGGAGGTAACACACCTGTCCAGCTTGCATCATGCTAAGTGCTGCTTTGAGCATCAAATGAGAGAAAGCTTGTGAACTGTTTTGTAGGCCAATAATTACACAAATGTAGTGGTAACGGTAATAAGAAAATGACTGGAAGTCTAAACAGAATTACAGACCTCCATAAACTACACGTGCCTCCTCCAAAGACCCGGAGCTGCCTCCCCAGAGAGTCGGTGCTATCATTTAAGCATTTCTCTCAAGTGCTCAGGAATCGTTCCTTCTGATTCCACATGACAGAGTCACCCAGGGCTCTCCCTCCCAAAGGAAGCACCTGGAGAGGTGGATCCTCAAAGGCCACACATGAACTGAAGCTAAAACCTGGGTCTGAACTATTGGGAAAATATGAGCGCTTTAATCCACGCATTTGAAAGCATTAATTAATGATCCCATCCCTGCTGCTTCCTCAGTCCCCCGTCCATCAGTCTGATGGTGTAATCTGAACTTTGAGAGCCTCATGAAAAATATCTTCTTTGCTTTTAAAAAATGTAAGAAAAACATAAGTAAGGTACTCACTCCAGAGACCTGGATACACGTGGATAACATGTGGAAAATCCATCCTGGGAGAGAAAGTTATTCCACCATAGGTCTTCTCGGCCCTTCAAACAGGCTGCTTATGTCTGGGCGTCTCTACAGAGAATGGTATGGAGGCACTGTGCTTGCTCCAGGGAAAGTCATAAAGTGCGGGACAGGCAAAGGTGGAGAAACAAGACATTTAAATACAATGTTCCATTTAATAAAGCCCTAGGAGTCAAACTCCTGGTATATGAAATAATCTGGGTTTAAAAACAAAAAACAAAACCATTGTTGAATAATGCAAACTTGAGCTATGGCCTTTGCAGCTGCAGGACTAAAATACTTCCTTCAAAGGCTTCATTCCTCTTGCTCAGGGTGGGGTAAACTAGGCCCCACTCATAGCTAAGAGTGGAGTCTTCAAAATCCATGTTCAGCAGCCAGCCCTCTTCTCTAATTTAGCTGAGTTTAGTTGAGTCTGTTGGCCCAGCCAAACAAGCCAGGCCCATCTCCTCACCTGTCCAGACTTGAGGATTGATTGGCTGGTTATTCTTTTTTTTTATTTTTATTTATTTATTTGGCTGTGCTGGGTCTTAGCTGTGGCACACAGAATCTTTTATTGTGGTGTGTGGGGTCTAGCTCCCTGACCAGGGATGGAACCTCCATGGAGTCTTAGCCACTGGACCTCCAGGGAAGTCCCTGGCTGGTTATTCTTTAACTTGTTCACTCTTCTGTGTTACCTCAACCCAACGTTTGCTGTGTAAGCATTTTCTCTCCTAATTGTGTTATGAAGGATTTTCCTCTTATTAAAGGAATTTGAGGTGTTGGCAGGCTAGTTGGAGCAGAGTTAGTCCAAGAAGCCCCTGAGATCACTGAAGGCTTACCCAGCCAGCTTCCAGGTCGGCAAGTTTAACCATCCACGGTGGCCTGGGCGTCCCTGCCCTCCACCCTTTTCCTCTCCTCCCTGTCTCCCTAACTTCCACTCTCAAGGAGGTTACTGGCAGCCTATTCCTGGAGAAGGCCAGGCAGGGCCAGACCACCCTTATGTTCAAAGCTTCTTCTAGAGCTTCCGCCAACCCCTTTGTGCTCCCATGGGCTGGATGCCTCTTCCTCCCCACCCAACATCCAGGTGACCTTAATAGTACCTAAGGTAGTGTTTAACAGTGTATTATGCTTGTGCCCTGACACATCCAATGTATCCCTATGCTTCCTATGATATTTTCTTCCCTCTAGTCATAAAGATTTGACTCTTTCCGTACATGTATGTTAAGTCACTTCAGTCCTGTCCGATTCTTTGCGACCCCATGGACTGTAGCCTGCCAGGCTCCTCTGTCCATGGGGTTCTCCAGGCAAAAATTCTGGAGTGGGTTGCCATATCCTCTTCCAGGGGATTTTCCCAACCCAGGAATCAAACCCATGTCTCTTACATCTCCTGCATTGGGAGGCGGGTTCTTTACGACTAGCACCACCTGGGAAACCCCATCAAAAAAAAAAAAAGCAATTAGATGTTTGGAGGACTCTTTCTTCATTATACAAATCCAACATGGTAGAGGTAAAACGGGGGGCTCACGCTGTAGATCACAGCATGGGGTTGGTCATACTTCTCAAAAGTCAATGCAGACTATGACTCGGTATCTCTGGGGCGGGGCTGCAGGTTGTACATTTCTACCAGGCTCGAGGTGATGCCCAGTCCCTGTAACAGCACTCTGATCCACAGATAGCACTTTGAGTCTTGAGGGGAGAGCTCCCTACCTGCAGAGTCCCCAGGTGAGGAAAGTGGTGAGAGGAAGGGAAAGCTAAGGACCAGTTTTCCCATCTGTCGAGTCCCACAGGAATGGCTACCTGGAAGATGAGGGTACAGCCTCGCCATGTCAGCTTGAGAGGGAAGCATAGTTCACCTATTCAGGGCGGGGGTGGTAGTGGCAGCAGTGGCAGGAAGTCCAAGAACACCCTGCAGGCTGTTTGTGCCACCCAAGGAAAGAGGAACTGACCTTTTTCTCATGGGGAAGTGCATCTTCTCTGCTCCAAACCACAGGCTCACAACCCTACTAGTTCGAGTGAAGTTCCTGCGATGACCACTGGGCGTGGGCCTGCCTCTTCTGGCCCCCACCCACCAGAGTTCCCTCCCCACTGGCTTGGCTGACCCCTTCTGCTCCCCTGCTGGAAGACCCAGGCATCCCACACAGGAGCAAGCCCCGCTGGCCTTCCCTTGCCAATGTGGTGCCTCTAAGTCCAAACCTGAAAAGGAAAGCTGTGTATACGGACACTTAAATTGGATCCTTGCAATTATCTTTCAATCCTGGCTTGCCCTGTGCTTCTTTATCACTTTTTTTTTTAATAGCTGAAGTTACTCACCCTCCTTTTAAGTAGACTGTGCAAAAGGCATAGGCCAACTTCTGATATATTCCCACAAGCAAAATTAAATACCAGTAACATGTGTTTTAGTGAATTGGGTCCCTCAATTTGCATCTTCTAATAAGGATGTTATCATACTGGTTTATAGCTCAGCTCTTTAGTTTTTATCTCTCTGGGGCTAGATTCCCCCTCATGAGTTCAATGTAAGACTATGAGGTAATGCAATTTTTAAAATGCTTTTCTTCTGTGTTAACATTAACACCCTTATGAGTGAAAGGGTTTTACTCTCCAAAGTGTACAGAATGTTTGCATTCACTGGAGGAAGGGGCGGGATATCAGCCTTAGTGATATCTGTGGCTGCTCCTAAGTGGAAGGAGTTGAGTCAGTAATCCAGTCTGCCACTGCAAAAAAAGGCTTTGTCACCTCTTCGTGTGGAGACATAATCTCTGGTGTGCTCATTCCCTTACATTTAGATTAATTATAAAACATTGTCACCAGAATATTAAAGTAATGTTTAATACACAGAAGGGAATAAGGTATTCTGGAAAATGCATAATTTCTCTATGATGATTTTGCCAGTTGCATGCAATATGATCTTTTGATTGCCAGCTATAGAAATATTGTGACTAAGCTTTCACTAGCTTTTTATTTTTGCAACCATCCTGTCATAGCACTTTGAAAACTGTAAGCTTGGCCCATCAAAAAAAAAAAAAAAAAAACTAAGGGTGCCCATGCTAGAGAGTTCTCTCGGCTTAGTTCCTGAAGTGGGTGGTGAGAGGGGAGGGTTTTGCAGTGTACAGGGGCAACTTCTGCTTCACCAGTGCTAACACAGCTGGGGGGAGTGAGGGAGTGACCCCCACTCTCTGCAGAAACCCAACATACACACACACACACACATATGCTCTCTGCATCCCTTGAAGGTTGTCCACATTCCTAAATGGAAATCTCAAGTCCTCTTGGTTGCTTCAGATTTTCCAAGCTTCACTGCAGCCACATACCCAGGAGGGATCGGCTGAATCAACACAGAGCAGCCACAGCAAGTGGAATGTTCCTTGCCAGCAGTGGCTGAAGTGGGACCGACACTCCTCGGGGGGACCACTCCTGGGGATTGGTTACCTCAGCCATCTCCCTCTAGGTCACTCGGCTCCATCCTTGGCTGTGTTGGTTAACAACCAAGTGTGGTTACCAGCGGAGGGCTCTTGTCCTTCGAGGTCTCACATCTGGTCTCTGCAGGTGAAACTTTTCCACTTTAAAAATAACTTTTTAAAAATAATAATGAAAGCAGAAGGAGCATTCCAGCCCCTACACCTTCCCATGAACCCTTGCCAGGTAGGTCGGTATTCCCATTCCTCCATCACACCACCCAGGGTGCTGGTAGAATTCTTTGGGCTCTTTAAAACTGAAATGAATTTTTAAATATGCATTCCGTTTATCCATGCCACCTAACAGCAATACACCCAACACCTGTCATATTGTTTCCGTTCTCATCAAGGCTTCCTAAGCCTCCCTGACCCCCACCCTCTGCTCTTCAAAAATATACTCAATGCAGATATGAAAAACTAAGCCCTCTCACCCCAAAAGGCTCTGAGTCTGGAGGCTTAATTACCTCTCCATTTGCAACACGGAGGCCCCTTGGGTCAGAATTAAATGTGATTTCCAGTAGGAGAGGGGATAGGTTTACTCCGCTCCTGCCCATCCCACATCTGTTCTGTAGACACAATGACTCCGTACGCCGGGAAAGGATAAACCCAGCTTCCCTAGCCCAGCTCTGTCGCCTTGACCTTTAACTCCTGAAGAAGAGAGGTGGGAGCCCAGAGCGAATACAGTTTCTGAAGATAAGACTCTGGAAACCTGGGAGTGATGAATATCAGAGATCAAAGCCCAATCATGTCCTTGAGACCATCACAGTCATTATAGACAAGGTGTGTTTTCCTGTCTGTATGAGTGTGGACAGGCAGCCGGCATAAGACATGAGTGTGCTTATGTTGTAAACAGGAGTATACGTAAGGAACTGGAGGTGAAACTGCACATATGCACAAGCTTCCTGTACAGACACCGTCATTCTGACTCCCAGGGAAAATAGAAAGGGCAATTGTATGCCAACTATTAAACAATTGTATGGACACTTGAGTTTCCTAACTAAGTACACATGATTTTCAGCCATTATTTTACTAAGGTATCAACAAGGAAGAGGAGATGTTTAGCTCGAGAAGGGAGCTTTGTCCTCTGCTCCATGGGCTGCACCACACATAGGCCTTACTTTCCTCCCTGGTCCCCATCAAGGTCTACTGGGAATACTTAACTTTTCCCATTATACTTAATTTCAGTGGAGGGGAGATGCAGGCCATACTGGTAATATCAAAATGTTCTCAGATGTCAGGGGAAGGTTTCCATGTGTGTTGAATCCCTTTGGGAAGCTCCTGACCACTCTCTTAGCCTGTATTCACATCCTGACAATCTTCCTGAGAGGTGGGGCCAGGGCCAAGGCTTGTGGCTGTAGACAGGTCATAGGAATGGGGAGGGGACTCTGGGAGAAACAATGATGACAAGGAGAATCCGAAACCCAGTGCCAAAAAGTATTCTTTATATGCCTTAGATGTCCTGATTTATGACACCAGACAGTCACAGACCAGTCCTGCTTCTAGAAGGAACAGAATGCCAGGCAAGAGATATGAGGCATGGAAGGATATTAGATTATATGACTGCAATACAAAAATACAAAGGTCCCTGTTTTTGAAATATAAACTCCAATAGAGTGAAGCCCCAGCTTGTTCAGCCTTACTTTATACAGAGAACATTTCACTGATTCCAGGTAAACATGCTTGCTTACTTTCAATTCCTACCTTCATTATGAAACTCATCTAATTTTGTGGCCAAGTGGCAATTAAATCTTATTGTTATGGGACATAGCATGTATCAACAAGCAGGCTGCAAAGAAAAAAAGCAACATAATATAACTTATACAAGTAGTCAAGAGAATGAAAAATTTCATAAATCTTCCACCTAAAAGAGGAAAGTCCTTGGAGCCTCCTCTTGTAGCTTTCTGTTCTTTTTCCAGTTGAGTTCATCATTGTGTTGAGATGACGGTAAAGTGTTAAACGCTCCATGAGACCTGATGTTTTCAGTTTGTATTATAAACGCAGTCTGTCTCTAGGAACTAACTGACCTGCTTGGCTTCAAGGTCTTCATCTTTATTCCCTTCATTGGGTAGGTCTCTATCAACAGTCATTATATAAGGAAGACTTTTTGTGGGCTTCCACTGCTCTAACTAGGGCAAGTGGGGAATTTAGATATACCACTGAACAATGTGATCATTGCCCACTTGAATGTGATAAGGATGACTACATAATCTGACACAATACTATACTCACAGCAGAGTCCTTCCTCTAGGAAATTGCCAACACCTTCAAGGATCATGTCTGACTAGTCTCTTGGTCTCTGAGTTCCCTGCCAATCCATTCCATACCTGGTTACACTCTTCCTAAGACTTTTCTATGGGCATAATTTTGAAAGACTTGTTATTGACTATAATGCAAACCCCTTAAGCCTATCGTTAAAGCCCCTCCACAAAATGGCTCCAGATTAGTTTCCAACCTTATTTTCCATGATTTTCATAGAAAACCTTTTTTTTTTCCTGCCTCACTGGTCTACCTATTGCCCTCTAAGCATCACAACAGTACCTTGAATTGACTTGCCCTCATCCTTTCTCTTCATCATCTAAATCCTAGCCTACTTTTGATGACCAACCAAAAGCTCAACATCTTTGTGAGTCCTAAAGAAATTATCTTCCTTTACATTCCTACAGTTCGTATCTCACTTCTGAATTAATCCTATCATACCTTTTAGTTATTAATTATTATTTGCTTTTATGTTTATAGTCTTATCCCTCACATTAGGACCAGGAATAGGGTGTTATAATTTGGGGGGTATCTTTTTAAAATTATTTATTTGTTTGTTTTTTGGTTTTCTGCATCTTTGTCGCTGAGAGCGGCTTTCTCTAGACACAGCGAGCCAGGGCTACTCCTCCTGGCGGCGCACAGGCTTCTCATTGAGGTGGCTTCTCTTGTTGCAGAGCACAGGCTCTAGATACCCGGGCTCAGTAGTTCCAAGGCACGCAGATCTTCCCAGTCCAGGGATTGAACTTGTGTACCCTGTACTGGCAGGCAGATTCTTATCCACTGTACCACCAGGGAAGTTCTATAGTTTTTATAGTTATCCACCGTGCCTAGAACTTCACCTTGCACATTGTAGGCAGAGAAAACCAGCTTATCTGATGTTGATGTTCTGAGAGAGACTGTAGGACTGCATGTAGGAGAAGTAAAGATGTCTTTGTCATGCTCCATTTAGATTACATTAGATGTAAATAATCAGTTACAGACAGCTCAGACGGTTGAATACCTGGACGTATCCCTTTATAGGTCACTTATCTTTGATCCCAGAACAAGAACTGTGTTTCTATTACTCCCTCCTTCTAAATTACCTGCTGTTATTTTTTCCCAATAAGATAGGGCCAGATGAAGAAACATCAGTGTATACTCATCTCCACCACTTGAAAACAACTTTTAAGTGTGCATCCTATAGGTAAGGTATAAAGAATATCATTCTCATTCATTTGGGAGCTCTGAAGCCCCTTGCCTGGGACTGCTGTCTACGCTGGCAAAGTGAATTATATATTAGCATTTTAAAAGGCTTACTGTTCTCACCACATCAACTCAACTAAGACTAGTTATTTAAGAGGATTCTAATTAATTTAATTCTCCACTGGTGGCCATTTCTGACAGGCAACGACTGTGCCTTTTACCTCTTTGCCTCCTTTCCCAGCACTTAGCTCTGTAGGTTGCTTGTAGCAGGGACCTAATAAATATTTGTTGATTGAACAATGAATGAGCCTTACTGCAGATGCATGAGTGAATTCCTCAGATATGCCTAACAAAATCAAACTCATCTTCCCAGCACCAAGGACAGATAGAAATGCAAGCACCGTGGGAACTACTGACACTAACCTTGCTCAGTAGGTAACAGAACCAGAACCCAGTCAGCAAAGCCATTTTGAACACACTTCCTAATCAGTTTAATTAGCATTGTTTTCATATTATTTTCATATGATACCCCCAACCGTGGCATTACATATGATGACAAAACTGTAGAATGAGCTAGTCCCTGGAGGCCCATATGTAGAGGTTAAGAGGATTCCAGAGTGAGGATTCACAGCAGCAGTTCCAATGGTATAACCTTGGACAGGTCATTTTAGTGTCTCTAATGCCAGGAGAAATATCAAAAACCTCAGATATGTAGATGACACCATCCTTATGGCAGAAAGTGAAGAGGAACTAAAAAGCCTCTTGATGAAAGTGAAAGAGAAGAGTGAAAAAGTTGGCTTAAAGCTCAACATTCAGAAAACTAAGATCATGGCATCCGGTCCCATCACTTCATGGGAAATAGATGGGGAAACAGTGGAAACAGTGTCAGACTTTATTTTTTTCGGCTCCAAAATCACTGCAGATGGTGATTGCAGCCATGAAATTAAAAGACGCTTACCCCTTGGAAGGAAAGTTATGACCAACCTAGATAGCATATTCAAAAGCAGAGATATTACTTTGCCAACAAAGGTCCATCTAGTACAGGCTATGGTTTTTCCTGTGGTCATGTATGGATGTGAGAGTTGGACTGTGAAGAAAGCTGAGCACCGAAGAATTGATGCTTTTGAATTGTGGTGTTGGAGAAGACTCTTGAAAGTCCCCTGGACTGCAAGGAGATCCAACCAGTCCATCCTAAAGGAGATCAGTCCTGGGTGTTCATTGGAAGAACTGATGCTGAAGCTGAAACTCCAATACTTTGGCCACCTCATGCGAAGAGCTGACTCATTGGAAAAGACTCTGATGCTGGGAGGGATTGGGGGCAGGAGGAGAAGGGGACGACAGAACATGAGATGGCTAGATGGCATCACTGACTCGATGGACATGAGTTTGAGTGAACTCCAGGAATTGGTGATGGAAGGGAGGCCTGGCGTGCTGCAATTCATGGGGTCACAAAGAGTCAGACACGACTGAGCAACTGAACTGAACTGAAGCTTCAGTAAAACAGGAATAATAGTGGTAGCTGTCCCCACAAGGTGGTTATAAAGAAGACATAAGAACAAGAACGTGCATGGAAAACTCTTATCATGGGACTTCCCTGGTTGTGCAGTGGTTGAGAATCCACCTTGCAGTGCAGGGTAAGCTGGTTCAGTCCCTGATTGGGGAACTAAGTTCCCACATGTCATGGAGCAAATAAGCCAGTGCACTACGACTAGAGAGCCCAAGTGCTGTAACTAATACCCAAGGCAGCCAAATAAATAAATTAAATATTTTCATAAAAAAAGAAAACCCTCATTGTTATTCCCAGAACATAGTAAATTCCCAATAAACATTAACTGGTATATCATTTCTACTTTGACCTATGTTCCACTCTTTACCAGGCAAAATAGCTGAGGATAATAAGAGTTAGGTGTTCAATCAGACGTCACATTTTGGACATGGCCTGGCCTTCAGTCTCCAGGCACCAGAAGATGTGTGGTGCTTTGCAACCCTTGGTTAGATGCACAAAGTCTGTGGAAGAAGGCTGTCCTCCAAAGCTACCCTCCAGCAGAGTGAGGGGTAGAGAGGGACCTCCAACTTTAAGATGCACTAAAGTTATAAAACTCACCTGAGCATTGCAAATGCAACCATCTCCAAAATTTGAACATTTTAAAAACATGACAGCTTTAGAGTTCAAACAAAAATCATTACAGCTTTTTTTTTTCTGTGACATAAACTTATTTTAAAAATGGGTCTGCTAACCAAAGGCAAAGAAAAAAAGACTCTTAAGATGGACCGCAGCCCCACATCCCACAGTCATCAAGACTGGTTGTCAGTACCCCTCATCCTATGTGGAGTCCAGAGTATTCGTACTGTTGTGAACGTTCTGTGCTGCTGGGTGAAAGAAGGTAGGAAGCAGGGTGTGTCCTTCCTTCTTTAGAGGAAGAAATAGGCCTTGAATGGGGTCAAGTACAGAGGGAGGACACCAGGTGGGTGAGCAAGGCAAAGATAAAGCCAGGATTACAACCCAGAATTGCCAACTCAGAGACCAGCACTTTTCATCAGCCTGGATCAAAACTACCAGGAGTCCATCCCTGATCCATCACCATGTCAGAAGGGAAAAAAAATGCACTCTGGACGTGGGCTTCCCCGGGGGCTTAGGGGTAAAGAATCCACCTGCAATGCAGGAGATAAAGGTTCGATCCCTGGGTCAGGAAGATCCCCTGGAGGAGGCGACCCCACTCCAGTATTCTTGCCTGCAGAATCCCATGAACAGAGGAGCCTGGAGGGCTACAGACCATGGGTCGCAAAGAGTTGGACACTCTGAAGCGACTGAGCACACGCACACACACACTGGAAGAAGCTGAAAAATGAAAAGAACTCCACATATAAGGCAAGGTGGCTACCAGCAAATCCATAAAAGGTGACCCCTTTAAAAGAAAACCTCTCGTGTTTCTGGGTTCTGAGCTTTGAGAGAGCTGTTGCTCCAAAGAGGAGTATTTGCGCTTTCATTTTTCCCCTTAGTGTAGGGAAGCCAGCAACAGGTAAAATCAGGCACTCTGAAAAAGAGCATGAGCAACAACACATCTTAGCACCAAAGGCAGAGAATTTTCAGTCACATCTCCCTAGGCTTGCTTTCTGTGTGCCTGAGAAGAGAGGACAAATCGCCAGGGAGAGAGGAGTAGAAGGGACAACAGAAGTTCCCGTTCTGCGTTACCATTTCAGGAAATTCAGGGAACTATCATCAAGGGAAAAAATCAGGCAAATTACTTCCTCTCAGACCATCCTCAACAGGGATATTTGATTTGCTGTTGCTCCGTGAGGCTTCCTGCCGTCCTGTTCCTATTTCAGGGATGGCTCTGCCCATGCAGGCTCTAACAGCTGCTGTGCACAGCAGTTGCAGTCCTATGGGTCTCGAGACATTCAAAGTCAACCCATGTCCATTCAAAGAAGTAAATGTGAATCAAAGGATGGCTGGCAAGAAAAGAAATGGCAGTAGAAGACCTGAACACAGCAGATCTAATAAAACGTTGAGACAGAATTTGTACATCTCCACACAGAGCCAGGAGGGCTTCCCAGGTGGCTCAGTGGGAAAGAATCTGCCTGCAATGCAGGAGATGTGGGTTTGATCCCTGGGTTAGAAAGATCCTCTGCAGAAGGAAATGGCAACCCATTTCAGTATTCTTGCCTGGAGAACCCCATGAACAGAGGAGCCTGGCAGGCTACAGTCCATGAATCCATGCCAAGTCGCTTCAGTTGTGTCCGACTCTTTGCGACCCTATGGACTAGAGGGGGACCCCGCCAGGCTCCTCTGCCCATGCGATTCTCCAGGCACAAATACTGGAGTGGGTTGCCACGACCTCCTCCAGGGGATCTTCCTGACCCAAGGATCAAACCTGTGTCTCTCATGTTTCCTGCAAGTGTATTCTTTACCACTAGAGCCATCTGGGAAGCCTAGGCCACAGTTCATGGGGTCGCAAAAGAGTTGGACATGACTTCGCAATAAACAACAAAAACAGAGCCAGGAACCCCTGATCAAAGTGGGCAGTGACTTAAGATTTCACTTTGCACAGAAAAAGACTGTGCAGCCTAAATAGCATTAGTAAGTGGAATAACCTTCACAACTCAGAGCTGTATACCATTTCAGTCAACCCTCCATGTAGTTCATTGCTCTCTCACCATCTTTGAACTCAAAATTAAATATCCCTAGTAACAGAATTCAGGTCATGCTATTGGCCATTTGAATTCTCTAACTGGATGCGACGAGGCCATGAAATGCAAATTAGGTGGGCGTTTCCCTTAAATCTTGCCTAGAGAATGGAACAGATTGTGAGATCTATTTAAGACATTTGAGATGAATTTGGTTTGGTGAGTAGCTTTTTTTCATGCCCTTTAAACTTTAAATGCTGTCTCCCAGCGATTCGTGGGTCCTAAGTTCATTTCTACCATCAGAGGGGTGGATTAAAGGAGGAGTCTTTCCAGGTAGTGACCTCAATGCGCCCTGTCATCAGGATGCCGTTTAGAAATCCTTGAAATATGGGACACACTTACATACTCCCCACTAGGACTGGCACCAAAACAAGCTTTTGATTTCATTCTTAAGTCCTTCTGTAATGCACACTTTTTCTGCCATTCCTGCTTCTGAATTTAGTAGGTCACAAGGGAAAGATTTGCAGCTTGAATTCCTTTGCACAGGAGCTGCAGGCTTGGGTTCCAATTCTGGCTCAGCCACTAACTGTGTGGTTTCAAGCTTGGCTCTCACTTTTTTCAAGCTGTGTGATCTTAGGTCCTTCACTTAATCTTTAGGCCTCTGTTGCCCTGGTCTGTAAAATGAATGATTGCTGTGGTTCCTTTTGAGCTTTAGTCTATTCTTGTCCTACCGAAGTTTTAGAATCACTGGGAAAATTGATACTGTCATGTCTGTAAAAGTGCCCTATGAAAGTCTGAAAGTGTTAGTCACTCAGTCGTGTCCCACTCTTTGCCACCCCATGGACTGTAGCCCCGCAAGGCTCCTCTGTTCATGGGATTCTCCAGGCAAGGATACTGGAGTGGATTGCCATGCCCTCCTCTAGGGGATCTTCCAGACCCAGGGATCGAACCCAGGTCTCCTGCAGTGCAAGCAGATCCTTTACCATCTGAGCCTCCAGGGAAGCCTAAAAGTGCTCTACAAATCTTAATTATTTCCTGGCAGTATTTTTTTTTAAATATAAAGCAAGGAGAAAGGTAATGTGATTTAACTATATATATTTCTTTTTTTAATGTATTTATTTATTTGACTGAGCTGGGTATTAGTTGCAGCACTTGGAATCTTTCTTGTGGTATGCAGGATCTTTTTAGATGCAGCATGTGGAATCCAGTTCCCCAACCAGGGATCAAACTTGGGCCCCCTGCACTGGGAGCACAGAGCCTTAGCCACTGGACCACCAGGCAGGGAAGTCCCAACAATAGATATCTTAATTTACACTAAGATAGGAAGGAAACAGAGAAGGCAATGGCACCCCACTCCAGTACTCTTGCCTGGAAAATCCCATGGACAGAGGAGCCTGGAAGGCTGCAGTCCATGGGGTCGCTGACGGTCGGACACAACTGAGCGACTTCACTTTCACTTTTCACTTTCATGCATTGAAGAAGGAAATGGCAACTCACTCCAGTGTTCTTGCCTGGAGAATCCCAGGGATGGCGGAGCCTGGTGGGCTGCCATCTATGGGGTCACAGAGAGTCAGACACGACTGAAGCGACTTATCGACTTAGGAAGGAAAGGTCGGTCTAGTCAAGGCTATGGTTTTTCCAGTGGTCATGTATGGATGTGAGAGTCGGACTGTGAAGAAAGCTGAGTGCTGAAGAATTGATGCTTTTGAACTGTGGTGTTGGAGAAGATTCTTGAGAGTCCCTTGGACTGCAAGGAGATCCAACCAATCCATTCTGAAGGAGATCAACCCTGGGATTTCTTTGGAAGGAATGATGCTAAAGCTGAAACTCCAGTATTTTGGCCACCTCATGTGAAGAGTTGACTCATTGGAAAAGACTCTGATGCTGGGAGGGATTGGGGGCAGGAGGAGAAGGGGACGACAGAGGATGAGATGGCTGGATGGCATCACTGACTCGATGGACGTGAGTCTGAGTGAATTCCAGGAGTTGGTGATGGACAGGGAGGCCTGGCGTGCTGCGATTCATGGGGTCACAAAGAGTCGGACATGACTGAGCCACTGAACTGAACTGAACTGAGGAAGAGAAAGAATGACTGCTTCTGGATTGTGCTGGAATTGAGACATTTTTTAGCTTAATGTACCTCCGGAGAAGTGCAAACTGGGAAGTGCTAACTCCGCTAGGGAGTCAGAGAAAAGGAGCCTCACCTTACTGTTTCCCTGTTGATGAAGAACTCAGGATGGTCCTTGAAAGGTGTGCTTGAACACATGTGTTTTCTGAACTTCCAACTGAACTCAATGAAATCTTCACAACCACTATGCAAATTCCTCAAATCTCTTCCCTCTCACTCCACCCAAAAAGGAGCCAATGTTGTGTGGCATGTATAAAGAGAAACAACACCTACGAAACACTTCCATTCTGATCCACTCCACCTCTACTCTCTGGGGATACTAATCTATATAAGAACAAGAATTCTTCATAGGAATAAACATTAACACTGGGAAAAAACCTGCTAATATGAATAACCATCTTCACCATTCACCTCACTATCCAGCTTTCAAAAAAAAGAAAATCATGTCATCACACAAAAAACTGGAAAGATATTTCTTACTGCTTGAAAGATGGGACTTTAATACAAATACTCTGGAAAACTCCAAGTAAAAATGCCCAGGATACATTTAGCTGAGGTCAGGGCACTCAGTTATACCCCAGTAGGATCCAAGATTGCTCTTCTTCCCTAAGATTTTTCATTATCACCATTTTTGTTTATTTCTTTATCACCGGTTTTGATACAATCACTTTTTTCTCCAGCACCACCAACATTCAAATGGCCTGGTGCTGGGTGCTATAGAAGCTACTAAGTCTCCACCACCATGGACCCAGACAGCTAACAGAACTTTTTGTTTTGTGTGACAGTCTGGACAGACCACAGAATTAATGTTCATAGACCAGGCTTGGGAGGGTGAGAACAATGTCCGTTATTTGGGCCCTACTTCCTGAGAACCCGGGACTGTGTCCTCTAGTCCATGCTCGGCGCATGCCTGGCAACCAATTAATCTCTCTGCAATTTGAAGTTTCCCTCTGGGGAGAGGGCACAGTAAGCACCCGGATCAGATTTGTCAGTCCCTTCAGCTGCTTCAACCATTCATGGAGAATCGTGACCTTGGCATATCGCACAGGGAGATGTCTTCCCAAATCATCTGTCTTGCATGGGCTTTCAAAAGTTCTAGCCCTAGTGCACCATCATCATCTCACAATGAATTTCAAAAATGAATTTTTATTTTCTTTCAGTGAAGAGTATGGGGGAAGATATGTGGAGTTTGGAGTTTGGGGTTGGTTTGTTTTCTGTTTGCTTCAACGAGGGCTCTTTCTTCTCCAAAAGGAGGATGAAGAAAAATATACACTTTACCCACTCCCTCTCCTCCCCCCAGTAATCCTACTTCTAGAGATACCGTTTATGTACACACTGACTCCAAGAAGAAATAAGAGGTAGAGGCAGAAACACACAGATCAGAAATTACAGTGTAGCAAGCACCAAGGCTGAAGTTGTCCCCAAATCCAGGATTGTTTGTTCTATTTCAGTCGGGTCTCCTTTGTTAAGCAGAGTTACCATTTCTAGGTATTGGCAAGGGGCTTAGCACGTTCAGGGAAGATGCTGTCCCGGAATCCCTAATGGTCTGAGGTTTCAGTAACACAGAGGCAGAATGTGGGGCAGGGAATGTTCCTCCAAAAAATAACCCTTGTCTGGCGGTCCCATCTCACCTAGATGAGAGGAACTCTCAAAAACTCATCCAGGCCACCTCATCGACCAGAGATATTTGTCTTGCTTGCTCCAGGCTCCCCTCTGCAGTGAGCAGTCAGCTGTAGGAGAAGACATCTTTGTGTGCCCTTATAGTGGACATCCTCGATCTCTGAGTGAGAGCCATACGTGTGTGTGTTGGTGAACGTTTACAGCTTGTGTGCTAACATGGTAAGAGACAATCCTTTTGACCAGTCACAGAGTTCAGTGGAATTAAGCTGACAAGACACCAGAACACTGGCTTCTCTGCTCTCAATGACATGGCTTTGGGCAAGACCTTAACATTGGTGAGCCTCACTCTTCTCATCCACAAAATGGAAGGCTTGAGATCTATTCCACTGAGGATCAGATGAAACAATGCATATGAAAGCCCCGTATCACGCATAAAGCAGCGCTTGACTGTGAGGAGTCATTATTTATGATGAATAACCAGGAAAGAATCCAGATGCCAATTATTTTGCTGTCTTCTCACTAGGCTAGGTAACCTAGCCAGAGGGTGAGTGGGTAAGATTTTCCCCACTTGCGTTCACAGCCAATATGTAAATCTGCAACACACAGGTGTCTGAGTTCTATTATTTATAAACCTGTTTTAATACGCTATATTGTCTCTAGTTTTCGTCTGGATCTCTAGGCAATAGAAAACGCCAAAGTGAGAAAAGTTCTTTGCAAATTAACTGAGCCACAAGGAATTTTTATCACTCATTTGTAGACCTAACTTATTTGTGTCACTAATTTCTAAGGAACGGGGCGCTATCACAATGACAATAGAGTGTCTGATGTGGAACTCTTTCCTCCTATCATCTTTTCCCCTTATAAAATCTGCCCCAAATTTCCTGGTGTGAGTAATAAAGAAGTTTTATGTTTGTTTGTTTGTCTGCATTAAGATATATTTGCTGAAGGTTTGGGAACCTAAAATTAGAATATTTAATAAACAACTATTGATATTCATCACCTTCTTTGGGATTTACCACTAACCCAGTGACATTATCTTTCTTGAGCTAAATTAAAAGACAAACTCAAATCCTGCATAGTAGCCACCAAAAGCATATATTTGAAAAACAGAATTCAGTGTGCCATATTATGCATTATTTAATGGTATGCAAATTGTAAGTCAGACAGTTAGGAAAACTACACTTCAGCATTAATAAACAGCAACACTACTACTACATTAATTATGATATTGCTATGATTTATTCCCAAGTTTTGCATTTTGATTCTCCTTGAAAATTTATGCCATCTGATAAGCAGTAACCTATTTTCCCTCCTGCACCTCCTACCCATCCCTCAAATCTGTCCCTCCTTCTCACCAGATAGGTGTCTGCAGGACATGGGTTCAGAAACACAGTTCTAAAGCAGCTGCATTGTCTTATAAGCATTCATAATTAAAGAACAAACAAACACCACCTAAAGCTCCAACATTTATTGTGTCAATGTTAAGCACACTTCTTAAAAGACAACATAGAATGTATAGAAACAAGGGGTTTGGGGAACTCATGCTCATTTCCACAAGACAGGGAATTGGGTTGGCTGGTCTCAGAGGGGCCGGGACGGCTCTCAGAGCAGCGGTGGTCCACAGACCCTCTCTAGGGGACTGATTCACTGTTCCAATGTGGGTCTGTTTTTTTGTTTTTACTTTTTATTAAAAAATATAAATAAAATGACACTGCAGGCCCAGGCAGGAAGGACACTGCAGGACTCTGTCTTCGCACAACGGCTTCTTGGAGGCTACTGTCAGAAAACATCACAAACTAGCAGGATGACAGACCACGCAGATGTCGGCTGGGCGGCTCGCGTCCACCCCGCCCCTGGGGGTTCAAATTTTCTCAGAACTTAAGGGTTCTCGAGCTTCCATCCGAAAACTGCCACACATCTTGAGCTCTCTGGGCACTACGCCGAATGGGGGTGTGTGAAGAACCTAGAAAGAGGTTGGAGACAGAGGAGGGAGGAAAAAAAAAAAAAATACAGGTGTGACTTGGCCCAGTGATTTTCTGTTCTCTAACTAGCTTTTTAAAAATTACAACTTAAACACAGGTTGAGCCACCGGCATCTTAAGCATGATTTAAACCTGAATCTCCCCACCTCCCCCCAGATCTCTGACCTCTGAGTTCTTTCCCACACCTCTCTCCCCTTCTCCCCCAAAGGACCCAGACCCCCTCCCCATCCCAGGATAGTCCTAATAAGCTGGGGACACACCTGGAAGGAACACTTGCCCTTATGACTGAGCAAACTGAGTAGGAAACAGTCCTTTGGTTGAGGAGAACAGGGGAGGGGGGAGGGAGGGGGACATTTCCTTAAAATAATAATAAAATTATAAAGAAACAAAAAAATAAAAATTGATGTAAAAGCAGCACAACGAAAACATGAAATGTTATCAAGTTCAACGTCAAAGCAGCCAACGATTTACAAGAGGCGAACAAATCTCTGAAGAGGAAACCAGAACTCAAAACAGTTGTTCCCAAATGGCACCAAAAACTGCCTGTAGTTTCTTTCAAACATGCAGTTTTCTTTTCTTTTTTTTTCTTTTTGTGAGGGGGCAAGGCAGTGATGGAGGGAAGAAGGGAGTGGTTATTTTCCTTCGGGGCTCCTCCCTTGCTGTGTACATTGACTTGAAGCAGCAGAACTGGGAGTCCGGATGTGGGATGTGCCGAGGAAGAGGGCTACCACTGTGGCATTCCAGGCTTCGTTGCCATGGCGACCCGAAGCAGGGGCCTGGGGCCTCCTCTCCCCTGACTTGGCGCCGCAGGAGGCCCCAGGGTCTGGAGCTCGGCTGCTTTCCGAAAACCCCCCCTGAGCGTGGAGACCTGAGCTGAGGGGCCTGCTGTATCCAGGTGGGCTCTGGGGAATCCCCATTCCGGGCCCAGCCCTAAGTCACTGTCGTTGAAGCTCCTTTGGCTGATACCCTCTTCAAGCCACTTTGTCAGCCTGTTACCGATATTTAAAATCCTAACAGACAAAGTATATAGCTAGCATGGGCATGCACCACGTCCACCATTATTTAAAAACACAGCCCCCACCATGGGTTTGGGGGCCCTGCTTTAGAGGACAGACCTTGGGGAAATGGCTTAATTTGCCTTTTCTGCCATCTTGTAAAGACCTGATAAATGCTCCCTTTATCACTTTACAGAAAGGAAAAACAGTATTTGGATCAACCATTGAGTTGCGTTCGGCCAAGTTTAGGTTCTTGACTACAATAACCCATGTGAACTGTATTGGTCTCCTTTCCCACGTGAAAGGGAGGAATTGATCGCCTCCCATGATCATGAATGACACTGGGAAATAGAGAGAGAGAGAGAAACAGGCCCATCCCCCTAAAGGCTGATTCATTGGCCATGTGTTTTACTAAATGAAACAGTGGCCTAATGGGATAACAAGATGACAGCAAGCAAAAGTGCAGACCCAACAATCCATGTCTACCATTTGTAGCTAAAGCAGCCCTGGAGTAAATGTACATCATCCCAATTCCATCTATGTGTTCTGATGTTCATGTCCCTAAAAAGGGGTTCATTTATTTTTATTGGGAAAGTGGCAGGGCCTCAGAAGACAGGAAAATTTGCTAAGTGGCTAACGCCTTTTGAAAGCTAACAATCGTTAAAAATCTAACAATCTTTTAAAAAACATTTTTTTCCAAGCAGGTTTAAAGAGCACTGCCAATCCCATCCTTATACCAGCAAAAGTCCCACAATTTTTTTTTCTTTTTAAATGGGAAGTCTCGGGGGTGGGGAGAGAAAAAAAAAAAGAGTATAGTATGTGAACATTCTTGAAAACACCAGGCCCAGGGACAATGGAGGAACAAATCATAATGAAGAACACACGATTACAAAACATTCATAGGAAATCATGGAGCAGGGGAGTGGTTTAAAAAATGAAAATTCTGAATTTCCTCCCTCACTCTCTGAGAGTAAAGTGTTTGAAGCAGGACAAGGTGGGGCCTGAGGCTTCTCAACTCCTTTTCAGGAAGGCCTGACATATCCCAGTACCTTTTAACAAACTTTTAGTGTCTGTGAACAAACCATCTCATTTCCTTATTTCCCCAAATGAAATGATATCTAACCCCCACCACCACTTCCTTTCAAGTTCTCACTTCCAGCATTATGAATATATACAGGATGAACTTATTGCATATACAGAAATGGTATTTAAATAAACATTTCTATCACAGAATGCCCTGGGAAAAAACTCGGCTACTTCACACTTCCTGCCAGTGCTGGTACAAATGAAGAACCAATCTTACTTCTTAGCAACCTTTAAAATACGTCCATCTCACTCTTTCTGTAAGTCCTAAACAGAGAGAGGACTGTATGTGGTTTGCGGATAAAGGTACTACATGTAAGGCAGAGTGTCTCGGTTAAAATCTGTGAGACATAGTTATTTACTGTACTCCTGTTTATTGTTTTCAAAATGAAGATAAAAGAGAACATTTTAAGCACCAGGCATTCAAGTATGTAGAGAACATTGCATTCAACACATCAGGGGTGTCACATAAATGTAACTTGAGAATCCTGAAATGTGTTCATCCTTATTATTTCTTTGTTTTAAAAAACTTTACCATGAATTCATCTACTGTTGGAAATGTTTTTTATTATTTAAATTAAGCTTTTTAATTTTAGTGTTCCGGATGCAAGATGTCATTTATAAGCTATCTTCTTGTTGCCTAGGTTTTCAGGCTTCTATTATTCACACAGCTTCAGGAATAATATTTTATAGGAGGGTTTCAATAACTCAGGAGATTGAGAACCCTGAAGAACCTGTCTCGCAATAAATTTATTTAACTTTGGGATTATGTAAATCAAACATAATTTGTGATTTATCACCAAATGTTTGCACCCCTCCCCAGTCCCCGTTTGATTTAAGGAATTTGAGCATACAAGCATAGAGTATCCACCATTAATTCTGTCTGTCAGGATGCAAAACCTCATTACACTAAGAGCATCATATACGGAGAAATTAAAATGAATACTGTATATAAAACCTTCGCAGCTGTACTCACAGCTCCTAATAAAGCAGTGATAGGAACACACAGCACTTTTATGGACATTTAATATGGTGAAGCAGAAGTCACCATATCTGAAGCTGGCATGGCACTGAAGACTATTTCTCTATGTCTTGAACAGCATTCTGGTTGCGTTGGTGAAGTAAACTTGTCTAAAACACATATATCTCCCCTCACTTCACTGCCAACTATCACCTTCTGCAAGTACCCCCTCATGCCACCCCAGCTCCTCTACTATACTCTCCCAAATCATCTCTTACCGGATTCTTCTCTGCCTCTCTGCTTTCCACCCAATCTGACTTTTAAAAGAGTACACCTACTTTCTCTGTATTTTAGAAGGATAAAACTATTCTTGCCTCAGACAAAAGGCATTCCGTGAAAAGGCCACCTTACAAGGCACCAGGGCATAAGAACTGAGCAACAGAAATGCTACCACAAGACAACAGAATGGCTTTTGTTTTGGTTTTTACAAAAATAAGAACAATGTCGTATCCATTCATCTACACTGGGAACAGGGAGACAGTATCACAGAGGTACGTGTGTAGATGCTGCAACATGCAGTATTTGTAAAAATGACAACACAGATTTCTAAGGAGGGGCTTTTAAGACAGACCTAACTTGCTTTTCAAAGATGTTGTTTCATTTTATGTCTGTTGGTAGGCCAAAAGATAACTAAAGGGTATCCCCACTCTCATTTGCTATCAGTCAAAAAGACTGTAAAAACAGCTAAAACATCTGTCCCATCTAGGGTTCCTTAGGCTCTTAGAATCACAGAGCAAACCCTCATGTATCTCAGGAAATCAGTGGCTGATTCCACACATTTGGCTAAAACTGGCTAAACTCCTAAACTCCTAGCTACTGCTTTCTTTTTCTCTCTCTTTTTTTACCTGATGCTTTCATTTCTGGATTTTTAGATTTGAGGGGTGGGGTTATTTTGGGTATGAGGAAAGACTCTTACTCAGAAAGAAAAGAGCTGATTAAAAAAAAAAAAAAAAAAAACACCTTTTTTACATTATGTTCTACCATAGGGCAGGTTGGGAGAATAGAAAAGAACTTTCAGACAAGAACAGCAAAAAAAATCCAGAGGGAATAAAAGTTTAAGATGCTATTACCAGAAAGTTTTTCATTTATATCTGAATGGATTACTGCTAAGAGATGGAGGGAAAGTTTTTAACATCAGACTGAAAACACTTTCCATTTCTTGAAAATTATTCTAGAACTATAAAGTCTAAAAACTATTTCCATGGCTTGAGATATGTCTATTTTAATATAGTAAGTACTTTATGTTCCTTTAGGGTATAATACACGCATCAAAATGCCCATAGAAATAATCCTGAAAAAGACTGACTGGCCTTCTCTTAAAACCTGTTATTTTCTTGAAAGTAATTTACAGAGTGTGTCAAATGAGGACACAAGAAGCTTACATTGTGTACTTTAATTTTTTTATTTTTTTCAATAAAGGGACAAAATGGGTGTATGAACAGGTTAATGCAGACAACTGCCAAAAAAACACAGACAGTGGTTTTTCCAATAGAACTTAACAAAGACCAGAAACAAATACAATAAAAAGCCAGGTTGTAATGACCTTTGGTCATCCAAATAAAAAAAAAATAAAAACAAAGAAAAATAAAAGATCAAATTAAGTGCCTCTGTTTTGAACAGGGCACATAAGCAATAATAAATAGTGACTCCCATAGTAAAAGATAAAATTTCAAGTTACGACAAACAGCTTTCATTACAGGAATAGAAAAGGCCAATAACAAAATATTCTGCATTGCCATTTACAAAAAAGTATTGACTAAAGCGGGCTTTCTCTTTAATATGCTTTGCATATGAAATTCTTTCCAATCTAAATATAAAGCACCATTTAGTTTTTGGCAATGAAAAAAACTGCAAAACATTGGTTTTTTTTTTTTTTTTTTCCTTTTTTTTTTTCTTTCTTTCTTTTACTGCATATGAAGGTAAGATGCTGGAATGTAGGGTGAGAGAAGGAAAGGGACAAAAAGCACACTACATAACAAACCAACGTTATTAGCTTGCAGTACTGCATACAGTATGGCCGCAGGAAAAAGGAACAAAAAGGATATGTACAACCCCTATGACAGCCATCCGTGTGACATTCTAGCAGGCTCCCCCAAACCGCCATTATATGGCTTTTCATCTGTACAATGTCACACTTTTTTGTTTCTCTCTCTTTTTTTTTTGAAGCATACAAATAATTTGCACTATATTATCCTGCCAAATTAAAAAAATATACTGTGGCAGCCTGTCTTTTTTTTTTTTCCACTACCAAAAAAGGTACATTGATACCTTTTAAGAGAACAAGCAACAGTTAAAAATACAAGCTTCAATATAAATACTATAGTGCCTAACACTAGATGAACATTTAATTCAAATACCATTCTAGAAATACAGAAAAAAGACCATAAATGTGTTTTAGCATAGGAATCAACATGAGTGTGCATTTTCCTATATTTAAGTACTATATAATCTTAAACCTTTCCCCAATGTATGTTTTTTTTTTTTTACAACCTGAAGAGCGGTGTGTATCCAAGGCATAGAATTTCCACTACCATTTTTAAATGGATAACAAGTCTTGTAACACCACCAAGACAATGGAACCCTAAAATGCAGTTCCCCCCTAAACATAATGAAGTGTTTTTTTAAAAAATTTTTTTCTTAACATTTATATTTAAAAAAGTTTTGTACAAAAAAATCCTTGCACTGTAGAAGCGAAAGCAATCATTCATCTCTATGGTAAGTGTATTCTGTTTTCCATTCACAGCGCTTGCAATGTTGAGTCCGAGTAAGTAAGCTCATTAGTCAAGTAAATGGCTGGCAAAGTTTTTTTTTAGTTTTTTTTTTAAAAAATGCTCATCAATGAGATTGTGTTCAAATTATTTTTTTCAGCATTCTTGCAACTTTTCCCTTAAGCATAGACCTGTAAACTGGGAAAATTGTACAGTGCACTTAATTGTCCTATCTGAGCAGGTTTATTTTATACTCAACCTCTGTATCTCTGATTAGAGAAAAGATACAGATATTACAGGCAGAGTCAAGTGCTATTTGAACACCAACTCGGGCAGATGCTAGCTTAATAAAAAGAAAGGAAAAGAAAAGAAAAAATTAAAAAAATAAAATAAAAACAATGAATCCTCTTCCATGTTAACACAAATAGCACACAGTGTATGGAAAAGAAATGAAGTACAACTTTTAGGGAGCACAGACATATATCCTGCTACTCTTAAAATTCTTTTTCTTCTTTTTTAAGAATGTCACATTTAAACACAAGTCTTAAGAATTCATAGTTAATCATCATTGTATCAATATTAGCTTATACACCTGTTCTAGTTTAAAATGGCAAAGAGTACCATGTTGTGCTAATAAATCACATATTTTTCCCCCTCTGTTACCCTCTGTCAAACCTTATTGTCAGTCTCTTCTTTTTAACATGCTATTCGAGGTCCTAACGTTTATTGTTCGATTGTCCATTTGACAACCAAGTAGGTCTGGATCTATTTCTTCTGGTGCCAGAACTTTTCTTCAAAAGACATTATTTAAAACAAGTTATCTTCATAAAATGAATTCCTTACTAATGTATTTAATCATGTTTCAGGGCCTTTGCACGTTGCACATTCAATTTAATCATCAGTTAAAAAAAATAAAACTTTGGGCAAAAGAGCCCACTTCTTTTAAGCTCTCACCAGGAGCAAAATAGCTTTTATACTGGTATAATCAGTTTTGCTTACAAGATTAAACGAAAGGGAAAATGATGATTAACTAGGACAACGGGTCATATTTTTAGGTAGCCATTGTTGTGAGAAATACAATATAGAATTATACTCTAGGTCCTAAGGTTTATTACCTCACCCAATGCTGATTTAAGCTACAAGTTTATAACAAGTAGAAAGAACCATCAATGTGGTTGTAATAGATCCAAGGCACTCATATTTTAAAACCAAATGATAGAATAAACTTTTTTCTGTTAGTTTGTCAATTCAAGGCCTTTTCTTCCTCTCCAATTGATAATATTTAACCCTTTAGAGACAGACGTTTACTGTGTAGATTTTCTTTCAGTGCCATCTATTCTGTCTATAGAGGGTTAATCCAAAGACTGTTTTTCCTCCTCACGTTATAAAAGAAAACTGTACATGATATGTATTACAGAATGTATGCAGCATGGTCTTTTTCTCTCTCTCTCTCTTTTTCTCTCAGAACGGAACTGGAAACAGCAACGGTGTTTTCTCAGCAACGAATCGGGGACAATTTAAAATAGCCGTAACATACCATACATGCTGTCTAAGTTTAAAAAAGAAAAAAAAAAAAAAAAAAACATACACAACATGTAAATTATTGCACAAGAGAAAGGCTCAAAGTTTGCGTAAAATGCAATAGTATTGCCCCATACAGATCATGCATTCAAACGGTGAGAACATAAAGGAAAAAAAGAAAAAGAAAAAAAGAAAAAAGAAAAAAAAAAAACACAGGTGTGCTGGTGACAAGCACTCTCATTTTCTTAGCTTCCGTTACTTCTGTTTGTTTGTTTGTTTAAATCACATGGGACTAGAAAAAAATCCTACAGGTTGTGGGGCTGGAGGGCGATGGGGAAGGGGGGCGGGGAATGGTGAAAAAAGGAGGTGGCAGGTGGGAGTGAGGGAGGGGGTATTCATATACCTCTATTCAGTTTTTATATCATTATTCAACACTCGATCACTGTGCCATTTTTTCATGTGTTTCTCCAGAGTACTGTACACGCTAAAAGGCATCTTACAAATTTCACATTTGTAAACGTCCTTCCCCACCTGGCCATGCGTTTTCATGTGCCTGGTGAGCTTGCTACTCTGGGCACAGGCATAGTTGCACAGCTCGCATTTATAAGGCCTTTCGCCCGTGTGGCTTCTCCTGTGGACAGTGAGATTGCTACAGTTCTTGAAGACTTTCCCACAGTACTCACAAGTGTCGCTGCGTCTGCCCTCTTTTGAGCTGGGCCTGCCCGGGCCCGGACCACTAATATGGGGCGTGCTCCCTCCACTTCCCGTGCCGCTGCGCCCCGAGATCCCTCCGTCCAGCTCCCCGGGCGGCGTGGAGAAGCGCAAGCTCCCGTTCTCCGAGGAGTGCTCCGACGAGGAGGCGAAAGGCGATTGTCTGGAGTCTCCGAAGCTCAGGAAGGGATCTTTGAGCTGCCTGGAGGCTGCGTAGCCGGCTAGCCACTGCGAGTACACGTTCTCCGTGTTGGGCATCGCGGCGGGAGGCAGGTCGAACTCCTTCTCGAGCTTGATGCGCTTGGAGAAGGGGCTCAGCGAGCTGGGGCTGCCCAGCAGCAGCTTTTTGGACAGACCCCCCGAGGCCGACTCACCCGGGGAGCAGCCGCGGCCGTTAACAGTGCCATCGTCTATGCGGTCCGACTCGCCGGCCACCGAGTCTTCGTCGCAAGTGTCCCTGTGGCCCTCGGCCTCGGCCAGGTGGCCGCGCTTATGCTTCTCGCCCAGGACCTGGTGGAAGGCCTCGCTGAAGTGCTGCATGGAGCTGAGCACCATGCCCTGCATGACGTCCGGCAGGGGGCGGCCCTCGTCGCCCACGCCCACCACCGCGCCCCGCGAGCTGTTCTCGTGGTGGCGCGCTGCCTCCAGGCTCAGCCCGAAGCCGTAGTCCACCCTCTCGCTCTCCGTCAGCTCCTCCTCCTCCTCTTCCTCCTCTTCCTCCTCTTCCTCGTCGTCCTCCTCGTCCTCCTCGTCCCCGTTCTCCGGGATCAGGTTGGGGTCGTTCTCGCTCTTGAACTTGGCCACCACGGACTTGAGCGCGCTGCTGGCGCTGCCCACCAGGTCGCTGGTGCCCGGTTCCGGGGAGCTGGCGGTGGAGAGGCCGTCGTCCGACTTGACCGTCATGGGGGACGACTTGTGCATGTGCGTCTTCATGTGGCGCTTCAGCTTGCTGGCCTGCGTGCACGCGTGGTCGCACAGGTTGCACTTGTAGGGCTTCTCGCCCGTGTGGCTGCGCCGGTGCACCACCAGGTTGCTCTGAAATTTGAACGTCTTGCCGCAGAACTCACACGACTTGGACTTGACCGGGGGCTGGGAGGGAGGAGGGGCGGATTGCAGAGGAGGGAGGGGGGGCGTCGCCAGGAAGGGCGGCTTGCTACCTGGCTGGAATGGTTGCAGTAACCTTTGCATAGGGCTGGGCCGGCCGGGGGACAGCGGTGGGCTAGACGTGTTCCCTGCCAGCTCTCTAAGTCTCCTAGAGAAATCCATGGCGGGAGGCTCCATAGCCATTGGATTCAACCGCAGCACCCTGTCAAAGGCACTCGGGTGATGGGTGGCCAGGGCCATCTCTTCCGCCCCCAGGCGCTCTATGCGGTGGGGGTCCAAGTGATGTCTCGGTGGTGGACTAAACAGGGGGGGAGTGGGTGGAAAGCGCCCTTCTGCCAGGCCGGAAGCCTCTCTGGATACTGATCCTGGTATTCTTAGCAGGTTAAAGGGGTTATTGTCTGCAATATGAATCCCATGGAGAGGTGGCTGGGAAGGACATTCTGCACCTAGTCCTGAAGGGATACCAACCCGCGGGGTCAGGGGACTTCCGTGTTCGCTTTCTAAGTAGATTCTTAATCCATGAGTGTTCTGTGCGTGTTGCAAGAGAAACCATGCACTGGTGAATGGCTGTTTGCAAGTTGTACATGTGTAGCTGCTGGGCTCATCTTTACCTGCAAAATAATACAACACCAACATCAATGTTTAATCACCGAGGAGGGCATCAGCAATTGCTTATTTATGTTCCACCTCCAGCCTTCCCTTCCCCCAGCTGTCAACCCCAAGGCCTAAGCCCTCGCTGATCCTATCCCCTGTGCCTAGAATGAGCTGGTACACCTGGGGATTGGTGCCCAACAAATGTCTGTCAAAGCAGTCTTCCTGCCATTTGACTCAGTGCTAAGCATTTTAAATCCAGTCTTTAAAGCAGAAAAATCTAGACCAATCCAAGCTCAAGGATGAGGATCCCTACATTCTAGGAAGTTCAACAACTATCTTACAAATTTTCCAATCTTCACCAGCTGTGTTTTTTGGGACAAGCCATTTCATCTGTGTCTCTGTTTCCTCCTCCATGAAGTGAGGGACTTGGACAAGGTGACCTAAAGGAAAGTCTCCTGCTTCCTAAAACCCCCTGGGTGGCAGGTAAACTTTCTAAATAGGCGATCATTTCATGGAGATATCAAAAAAGAGGTTAACTCATTACAATTCTGTATGGCCCTAGAAATGCTTTTAATCTTCACCTGAAACACACTAGTTGTTGATATTGTTAAACATGAGAAAGTCCTTGTGAAATAATTACATGGAAGAGAGACTAGTAAAATCTCACATCCCAGCCTGTGTGAGGGGCAGTGAGTCCTAATTCTGGTTCCATAACACCCCGTGGGGATTCCCATGTTTATCTCAAGGGATGCTGCAAAAAAATCTCAAAAGAGAAATTTAATTCAGACTTAACCAATGGGCCGTATCAAATCTTCAGGAGTTGTCCCCCCAAGTCAAACAAATGCAAGTCTAGAGAAGTTAGGAGGAGTGTCTGGTGCCAACTTAAGCAGACACGGCATCCGAATTGAAGAACAGTTAAAGCAGCCAGCACCATGACGGGCAGCAGGCTGAGAAATGCTACACTGGCCTCCTCCTCATTATTTTGAGAGGCTAACAACGTGAACCAAATTATACAACATCCTGCGCCCTCAGCTGAGCCTCAGCTCCAGTTGAGAAAGAAACAGAAAGATACAGTTCAGCTAGTCAACTCTCTGGCCAGTCGCCAAGCCGTCTGGAGAGGGGCCCTGCTTAAGTCACATTATTTCTTTCTCGCTGAAAAGAACCCGAGAGTGGGAAATGCCGCCGTGGCAAAGAAGGGGCCAGCTTGACTTCCCAATCATTCTTTTTTGGAGCTAGCTAAATTAAAAAAAAAAAAACATATAAATCAAGGGAGTCACTAACAGTTTACCAGCCATCTCAGCGTTTGAAAGGGCACAGAAGGGCACAGATGCTGGTGGCCAGAGGACTAGGATGAGAAACATCAGTAACTCCCCAGGAATTTCAAGAAAAGACACTTAAAACACAAGCAGGAAATATTCTTAGGTCCCCCCTTTTAAGGGTTGGGAAGATCCCCTGGAGGAGGGCACGGTGACCCACTGCAGTATTCATCCCTGGAGAATCCCATGAACAGAGGAGCTTGGCGGCTACAGTCCATAGGGTCACAAAGAGTCGGACAAGACTGAAGAGACTTAGCACACATGCCCTTTTTGAGAGGCATTCCTTAAGGCCACAGATACTGTTTGTCAGTAACTTTTGAAAAAGGGAAAAATTCACCACGGAGTTAAAAGAGTGGGAATGAGGAATGAATCAATTATGATTCCTCCATTTAGCCAATCAGAAAGAGAAGCTGGCAGCATCTTCTCAGGAGCCCCAAACACTCGTATTCCAAAACAAGCCAGCCTCACTCAAGCGCTTGTCTGAAGAGTGGACTCCTGGCCCTGACCTGGTAATTTACTTTACAATGCATTTATAATCTCACTCAATATATCCCACTCCTGGGTAAATCTCTTTAACAAGATTAGATGATAAGATACCAAAATTAGGTTTCAAACATTTGCCTGCCTAATGTGGAAGGGGAAAAAAAAAAGGCAGAAAGATTTTGAAAGAAAATGCTGACATTAGTATCACATTATCTGTCTATTTTTGTTTGCCTCCTCGCTTCAAAAAGAAATAAAAAGCATCATTGAGAGTATTTTCATAAATTTTTTGTTGTTGTTGAACAATGACTTGGGTCCTAAATAGGCAGGAAAAAAACTATCTGGTTCCAACTACCGTGACCCTCAGTGGCTTTCTCCTTTGACTCTCTAGGACTCTGTGTTATTATCATACATTTAGCCTGACGATCTGAATTGGGTAAGTAAAAAGGAGATTTGTCAGCTGAAGAAAGTCCTTAACACTTTCATCACTACCAATGCCTTTAAATAGTATTTTACCTTATAATATTCTATTGAAACCCAGGACTGGACCTATAATTAGCAGTGCTGGTTTTGCAGGCACTATGAACAAATTCCAAAATCTATAGCACTCCATTAAGGATCTCATCTAGGTCCTTTTGAAAAGGCTTAAATGAGGAAAGTCCATTTTATTTTGCTGCCCTGAGCTTTCTCAAATTTTGTTTTTCAGAGCCAGTTATGTGATCATGCTACAGTATGTTAACACTGGGCTTTTACCCTCCCCTCTCTCTCATACATCAGGTCAGAGAAAATGGCATTTTCTCTTATAATGAGCACACAACATACAGTTTTCACTACCTCATTTTAGTATTCCCATCAACTAGATATTCTAGATCATGAGGGCAGCTAGTGTAATCGTAATGTCAATGAGAAGGGCTGTTACGATTGAGACTAAAGATTACATGGAAAGAGCTGCTTTGAAACTAGTAATTATTACCAGTCCACTAATAGCGAATGATGCATCACAGTCTCACCATATAATCTGTATTTCACTCGGCTCATGCCAGTGCACCATATTATATTACAGTGCTCACAGACTCTAAATTCCTAAACTGCAGTCATCAATAAATGTGTTACTTGCCATAATTTGTGAAATTACTTTGTTCATAACATCTTTGATGGTTTAGAAAGACCAGAATTGATTTCCTGCGTGGCAAAATTAGGGCTACATTGATTTATTGACGTGTAAAATATAATAATATTCTTCATTTACCCTGATGAAAATCAACTTCTCAATTTGAGAGCCTCATTGGGCATTCAGGGGGATTGTTTTGATTTAGAGCAATAACCGGAGATCTGGCCTCGAGCAGAGGAACTCTGAGGCATCAAAACGGTTAAAATCAGCTATTAGCTCACCTACAGCTTTTACTTTATTTCATTTTATTGTATAGGAAGGAATGACCCCATTTGCAGTTTGTCACCAATGCTCAGGAGTTATAATTTAGAAGAGCAAATTCTGAGGAGCGACTCTGGCTCTACGACTTACTGGCTGATGGCTCTAGGATAATCATTTAATTTCTTCAAGTCTTAGGTTTCCTATCTGTAGTGTTAGTCGCTCAGTCGTGTCTGACTCTTTATAACCATGGACTGTAGCCCGCCAGGCTCCTCTGTCCATGGGATTTCCCAGGCAAGAATACTGGAGTGGGTTGGCATTCCCTTCTCCAGGGAATCTTGCCAACCCAGGGATGGAACCTGTGTCTCCTGCATTACAGGCAGAGTCTTTTACCCTCTGATCACCAGGGAAGCCCTTGTCTGTAAAATGAGTGTAAAAACAGTACCTTAAAGAATTGTGAGGCTCGAGTGACAAATGTATACAAAAGCTCTCTGTAAACTATCATGTCCAACATTAATGTGAGTCTTCTTTATTCCTAGGCTTGACTAGTTACCTAACATGATGACTAACCGCACATTACACACCCACAAGGGCTTTTGTAGACAAGACTGGAATCCAGGATCCGGGCCTTCTCAGGCCAAGGGGAGACCCTGGTTAGAGGAAAGCAAGAGCAGGTGATTTTAAGGCCCTGGACCATGGTCCACACAGCCAGGAGGCCACAGCATAAGTGCTAAATGCTCTGAGAGCCTAGGGCAGAAGGTTAAGGAAGCCAGTGGGGTGCAAATCAGTTCTGCCCAAGGACTTCCTGGATCCCTACGACCCACTTCCACATACCTCATTCTGGTCACTCCTAAACTGGCCCTGCCAGCATGGGCCCCAGCAAACTAGAAGATTCCTAGTTTCCCACCCCCTCAGATCAAACTCCCTGCCCTCAGGAGGATGAAGCTGTAGAGAAGGCGCCTGTTTCCCAGGCAGCAGCCCTTGGGCCCCCACTCCATCCTCCCCTCTATGCCCCATTCTTTTCTCCTCCCTTCCTTCCAAAGGCTCTGTTCACACAGCCAAGGACAGGCCCCAGGCAGGCACCCCCAGCAAAACGAGGAGAGCTCTCCCCACCCAGTCAGCATGTAGGCACTTGACACCTTGAGTCCAACCCCCTGAGCTCTCTGCAATCAGTGACCTAACCCAGTCTTCAGCCCAGCTAGGTTGGGGCGGTGAGGGGGTAAGGAGGTGCTTTTAACCCCTGCACCACCCAGCCCTCAGGACCTCAGGGCTTGTGAAATTTCATACAATAACTCTTTGTTAGCTAGAATTACCTAGGAGTTAATAAAAATAAACAACCAGCTTCCAGTTTGATCTCAGGCTGCAGGCCCTGCCCTGCAGATACCATTCTGACAAGAAGACTGGGTCTAGTTGACCTCCCATCTGAAAACCAGCCACCTTGAAGGCCCCAACTCCTGGCTCTTCATTTTTTTCATTTACTTTCAAAATAAAAACGGTTTCCTTAAATACAAATTAGACATCACATTTCTTTTCTTCTTGAGCCTACTTTTTTGTGTTTGGGGTAGAATCAAGCCCCAGGCCCTCACCCCCTCCCCCTCAGACTTTTTAGCCATGTGTGACTCATACCATGGATTCCAACAGACAGAGGCAAACTGTATTACCTTTTAAAACAACATCTTTCAGAAACATTTTTATAAACATACAAATCTAAATTTCATAAGAAGGTCCCCACTATAAAAGTTGGCTTGAACCAATAACTAGACAGTGATAGTGATGGTGGGGGTGGGGGGTGGTATCTTTGAATTTTAGCAACAATGCTGTGCATTTTTCTCTGAATCTAGGAGAAAAACAAGTAGAAATTATATATGTAATGTACAATGCATATATAAAAATATACCATGTTTAAAAGTACATGCATATATAATATGCATGAGGATACCTCTACAGTAACTCTGAACTGAGTCCTTTCTGGTTCTGGTCTCTGCTAAAGGCACATGTCATGGAGTAAATTCAAAGTCCTCTAAATGAGGCCATGAGGGTGAATGCCCAGCAATAAAATGGGCCCTGAACAGACCTATGCAGTCACCAGTCATGGAGCCACACAAGACCCTGGGGAGGAGACCAACAGGGAGGAGCTGCTGTCAGCCTCATGCCCTCAGTAAGGAGAAAAAGAAAGGGGGGAAGGAAAAAAGTCACTGGGGCTGAATGACCTGGGGGAGCCAGGTGCCAAATGAGTAATGGGATACACATATGCAGATGCCAAGGTATTTTGGAAGTAACTCCTTTCAGTACTTAAAACATAAGGGTAATTTCCAGCAACTCTCATCTCTACACACATGGACATTTGTAGAAGAAAATAATGCTCAACTTACAAATACCCTGCGGGGCATATTCTGCACTCATCCCAGGCGTGGGGATTAGAGCTCCGTGTGCAGAACGAGGGGAGGAGAGGCCCCTCCAGTGCAGAAGTTTATCTGTGAAAAAAACCCAAAAATCAAGCATGAAAGCTATAAACAATGTGCATTGTAAACCACAGGATATCACATTTCAGTTGCATTAAAATAGATTAACATCATTACAACAGCCTTGCAGATAGTGAACAGGCCCAAGGCCTGTATCAAATGAACAGTGGTGACTTCTTTCCCACAGTTCTGTTCTTAATTTGGGGGTTTTTTTTTTGACAAAAGAGAAGGGAATTGATGTTTTAGGTATGGGGTAGGAGGGGGAGTGTTCTTTGGTTCATTTGTTAGTCTGATTATTGTCTTATAATAAGAGATGTGTGAATAGCAAAAGGAAATTGCCAGTATGATCGGCAGGCTGGTAACGTGGCGAGGTTATCTGCAAGGCTGGCTTACGTGCATACATTTACTTTACTTATAGACAAGTTCAAGCAAAAAACAATATGGTAACAGAAAATGAGTGCGTTTGTGACTCTCTCCTTCTGGAACAGAGTTCCACTCTGCCTTCCCTGTCCTACACTTCCCCTGCTGTATTTAGCACCTTCAATGATAGGGAAACCATGGACATCTCAGGACTTGGAATTCTATCCATGGAGTACCCCATATAGACATGTCTTCTTATAGCACAAAGCAACGTAAAGACTAGACTTCGAAGGTTAAGGTAATTTGGCCAAATCCTCACCTTTAGGATAAGGAATCCTGCCACTCAGTGACTAGAAGACAACCAGCACTCCAAAAACAGCAGCACCCAGAAAGAGTGGCCCACCTTCTCTATTCCACTGCACTGGGCTGCATCCTGGTGAGGAAAAATGACTGCTCACACTAATAAACATAAATCTAGCCATAAATCAAGCATTTCTAGCACTGAGATTTTTGTGAAAAAGGAAATATTGGGTTTGCGCAACCTGGGGATTGTATGGTTTATATGGTGAGTTCCTAGCTTTTGCAAGGCCACCTTGAGCTAACCAAGCATGGATAAGTCAATCTTGAGACACAGAAGAGAGGGACGGAGCAGGGACGCTCCGTGCGCTCTAGCGGCTTGGAGTTTGAGATGACTGGGGGAGGCAGCAGAGAAGAAAAACAGACTTTGATGGTGAGTAAACAGAGTATGTTTTCCATTAGCTTAATATTAAGAGCACTTAGAAGAGTTGTTGTTATACTCTAGGATAGCAGGTCTCAAGTGTAAAATACGTCCTGTTCTCCTTCTATAGATCACACTGCCAAGAACAGCCAGGGCGACCAGCACAAGGTTCCCTTTCATAAGGAGCCTGGTGGCTAACAATGGCGTGGCGCTCGTGGAAGCTCTTAAGTCTGTTGTTACCAGGCCTGCCCAGGGAGGCTGCCTAGGACCATCTACAGAGGCAAGTCCTCCTCCCTGACCATCCCCAACCCCCCAAAAAAACAAATACCACACAATGAACCAGCAAAAGCTGAAGACTGGACTTAGAAAACAAGCATGCCTTCAACCAACTGCTTACATTCCATGAATTGAGAGGTGAGGGTGAAATTAACTACAGATTTAGTCATAGCGTTTTTCAATGAGAAATCTGAGAATGCATTTTTGCACTTGTTCTTGCCTCAGCTATTGAATAAATTTGTTTGTCACCAAGACTGAAATCCATTTCTTAGGAGACCCACACAACAGGGTACTATGACCCCAACATGAGAGCAACAAGGTACTTAGATGTTCAGATGCGGGTAGTCTCGTTTCATATTCCCCACCCCTGACTCTGGGAAGCAACCCTTTGGTGCCTTGACTAGACCTCCAGCAAGAAACTGGAGAACTGTTAACCTTGTCCAGGCCTAACCAATTGCATGCATCTCTTGTTGGCAAACTCCTCAACTAACCCACTGGCCTAGAGCAAACCAAGCTTCTGGGGGTAGCAGCCTAACCCCGTTTCCCATAGCACTAGGCCACAGGGCAAAGTGAGGCCTCACCAAGGAAAGTCTCTGAGTACCTAGCACCAAGATTTGGTTTTGGTTTCTGAACTGTAAAAAACCTTAGAGATCATCAAGTCCAATGCCTTCATTTTGTAGATGGGGAAACTGCTGCTGCTAAGCTGCTAAGTCACTTCAGTCATGTCCGACTCTGTGTGACCCCACAGACGGCAGCCCACCAGGCTCCCCCGTCCCTGGGATTCTGCAGGCAAGAACACTGGAGTGGGTTGCCATTTTCTTCTCCAATGCATGAAAGTGAAAAGTGAAAGTAAAGTCGCTCAGTCATGTCTTAGCGACCCCATGGACTGCAGCCTACCAGGCTCTTCCATCCATGGGATTTTCCAGGCAAGAGTACTGGAGTGGGGTGCCACTGCCTTCTCCGTGGGGAAACTGAGGCCTTGAGAAATGAAGTGACTGGCTCATAGCTAGACGGATGGTTAACCACAAAGTGAAGATCAGAATCAGTCTCCTGACTGTCCATCCAGTGCTCTTTTCTGGGATATCCATCTCTCTCCTTCCCTCTTGTGGTTCCCACCATGTTCTGCACTGCCCAAGAAGTACCAGTGAGGAGGGATCTCTTTCTCTTGAACCACTGGGAGGAATAACCGCTCTTGGAGGAGAATGCAGCCCAGAGGTGTTGAGTGGGCCTTTCAAACAGTCTGAATGAACTGACTTGGTTTCAAAATTAGAAAACAACACCTGATCTGCTTCCTGCGCCTCCTGGCTCACCTCCACTGTTGTCATCCTCTACCTCTGCTTCCCCTCTGAGAGTCAGTAGAAGAGAAACAAAACCATTCCTATGAGCCAAACAAGCTCCTGACACTGTCTCTGTGAGTGAGACTCATACTTGCATTTCTCTTCCCCCACGAACCAAAGGCAATGGGCAGCCCCAGCTGATTCTGCAGCCTCTCCCACCAAACATATCTCTAAACACATTCTCCTTGGTAAGCAGAATCAACATCCCCACAGGAACTGGAAATGCTAAACTGTTAATAGCCTCCCTAGGGCTTAACTTTTTGCTATGATGCTTTCAATTATTTCATCACGGTTTAGACAGAGTCGAGTCTCACAATTAATGCTTCTAAGCATCACCTTCAACCAGCAGCTCTGCCCACCCCCCAGGCTGCCCCTGACTGAGGGCCTCTTCTCCTCCCACCCACATTTTCATTCTCCCCAGGGGGAGGTGGGCTCGGCTGGCTGGCAGGGAAGTAGGCAGTTGACCTATGCTCCCTTTATTTCTTTGGTAGTCCTCTCAGGGCAGTGGTTCTCAAAGTGCAGACCCAAGCCCAACATCAGCATCACCTGGGAGCTTGTTTGGAAATGCGAAGTCCCCCCACCCCACCCCAAAAAAAGGAAATGCAAAGTCCCAGGCCCTTCCTTAGACTTACTAAATCAAAAACTGGGTTGATGGGGAGGGGCGGAGTGGAGTACAAAAACCTCTGTCTAGCAAGCACTCCCAGGGATTTGTATGCACAATCCAGTTTCATAAGCACTGTCTTAGGGTAAGAGGAGGCATGGAAGCTGGAAGCTTTGATGTTCTCCTGGCAGAGATCCACTGGCTATGAGGTTGTCTGGAACTCACCTCCTTTAGGACCAGAGCAAGCTTGGGAAATTCCTAAGGATACCTCCATGTGGAGTCCAAGGTTCCACCCTTCCTCATTAACCAGGAACAGCCCCAGACTCAAACAGGGAACGCTCTTTGCATAACTTCCCAACCAGCTTTTGCCAGGCAGATGATGTCCTCACTGCTTCCACAAAAGTGGAAGTGTTTGTGAATGCAGCTGTGGCACGCTGCATGGTGTAATGTAGCCAGTACTGGACTCCTGTTTCCCTTTCTGGACTTGCAAATATGTGGCCCTCTTCTGAATCAATCTTTTCATATGCCTTGTACTCCTCTGGTGAAAAGCACTTTAACCTGTTCTGTTGCATAAAAGTCTCTCCAGACCCAGCATTTCCATTTAGGGCCTCAGAAATGCCTTATGCATTTGTTGTTGTTGTTTACTTACTAAGTCATATCTGACTCATTGGGACTCCATGGAATGGAGCCTGCTGGGCTCCTCTCTCCGTGGGATTTCCCAGGCAAGAATACTGGAGTGGGTTGATGTTTCCTTCCCCAGGGACCTTATGCATTATTAGGTTACAATGGTTCCTTATGGCTGAATAATAAATAATGAATTTTATTTTTCTCAAGTCTCATTAAAAATCTTTACTGAATTGGGAATGGTTTTGACTGAATGTTGTGCACAGGTCACTTTACATTTCTATGTGCATCAGGACCAACTTTTGACAGAGAGCGCTATAAGCCAGGTGGGACGTCCCTGGAATTGAAGATCATTAAATCAAGTTCTAGGTTTCCTCAAGAACATCTCAAAGACTCCTTAACTATTGACCTGCTATTTGTTTCCAAAACGAATCCCTGGGTATGTCATATAGCCACATCACTGTCTACCAATCAACAAGTAATCCTGCTGATGTACAAATGGGCGGAAACAGCCGAGCACAAGGCAACATTTTCAAAGCACTGCATGACTGCTCCAGGTGCCGACTTTTATCAAGATTTGAAAACCCAGGCCTCTCTAGAGAAGTACATACATGTATGGATGTTTGCTGTTCGCTAAAGTGTATATGTGCATCTATGTATTTCTTTTCTTAAACACACATTTCTAGATAATTTCCCTGTTTTCCTAACAAGATGAAGCACGGGAGTAGAGCTCTCCCCAAGAGGAAGGGTCACCCTGTGAAATGTGACCTCCCACTCACCTTGGGTCTCCTTGAAAAGAATGGATGACAGTCCACTATAATGGGGAAGAATCTCTCTATTGGTGACAGGCCAAAATAAAGGACCCTGGTTCCAAATAGGAAAAGGAGTCCGTCAAGGCTGTATATTGTCACCCTGTTTATTTAACTTATATGCAGAGAACATCATGAGAAACGCTGGACTGGAAGAAGCAAAAGCTGGAATCAAGATTGCCGGGAGAAATATCAATAACCTCAGATATGCAGATGACACCACCCTTATGGCAGAAAGTGAAGAGGAACTCAAAAGCCTCTTGATGAAAGTGAAAGTGGAGACTGAAAAAGTTGGCTTAAAGCTCAACATTCAGAAAATGAAGATCATGGCATCCGGTCCCACCACTTCATGGGAAATAGATGGGGAAACAGTGGAAACAGTGTTAGACTTTATTTTTCTGGGCTCCAAAATCACTACAGATGGTGACTGCAGCCATGAAATTAAAAGACGCTTACTCCTTGGAAGGAAAGTTATGACCAACCTAGATAGCATATTCAAAAGCAGAGACATTACTTTGCCAACAAAGGTTCATCTAGTCAAGGTTATGGTTTTTCCTATGGTCATGTATGGATGTGAGAGTTGGACTGTGAAGAAGGCTGAGCACCAAAGAATTGATGCTTTTGAACTATGGTGTTGGAGAAGACTCTTGAAGAGTCCCTTGGACTGCAAGGAGATCCGACCAGTCCATTCTAAAGGAGATCAGCCCTGGGGTTTCTTCGGAAGGAATGATGCTAAAGCTGCAACTCCAGTTCTTTGGCCACCTCATGCGAAGAGTTGACTCATTGGAAAAGACTCTGATGCTGGGAGGGATTGGGGGCAGGAGGAGAAGGGGACGACAGAGGATGAGATGGCTGGATGGCATCACTGACTCAATGGACGTGAGTCTGAGTGAACTCTGGGAGTTGGTGATGGACAGGGAGGCCTGGCGTGCTGCGATTCATGGGATCGCAAAGTGACTGATCTGATTTGATCTGATCTGAACTGTCCCTTCCAGCTCCAGCATTCTCAAGTCTCTTCTCTACACCCTGCCAATAGCCAAATTACAGAGTACACTTAAATGCATCCTGAAAGTTTGTAAAGTTCCATGAATGAATTCATTCTAGTTGTAGTAATATTACTGCATCTAAATCACAAAAATAACGACAGTGCAGCTAGTCTAGGATAGAGGCTTCTTTATCTAACTGAAAGCAAATCCACTGAATGTCCTTCTATCTCCTGACCCTCTGTTTAGGACAGATGCCAGCCTTCATCTCTCAGATCCTGTGACTTACTAGAGTATATATATTATAGTTTGACTAATACAATATTATAGAGCCAACATTAGCAATACCTGTGTCTTGAGTTGTGTCAGTCTGACTGAAAATGTGCCAGCTTTATCACTGCTCACAGACTTCTTAATTAACCTTCTGATATTGTCAAGATTGCATTCCCTTTTGTTCTAGAAACGAGCATTTATGTGAGCACGTCTCCCATCACTATGCTTTTTCACTAGCTAAGATTTTACCAACTTGTGATGTTCTGTACAATCAAAAGCAAACAAGAATTCTACAGACATCACTTGATAGAATTTCTTTGCTGAAACTTGTTCATGGTCCTTGTATTCCTAGATACTTCACCAGTGACTTTAATCTCATCAATCACTCACTTAAAAACTCTGCCCCCCTCCTTTTTTAAACCAATTCTATCATCTCAGAGCCTTGATTATCTAAACAACATGTTACTAATTTCACCTGTTAAAAGAGTTCTCACCCTAGGCATCTACTCTATCAGTGGGGAGAAGAGATGACATCTTTCATGCCCCTTTATCTATAAAAATGAAAAAATGCAAGCCACCAATCTGTCAGGCCTAAACAGAATTTTCTGCAATCTGTGCCTTTAACATAAGCAAAGCATATAATTCAAAAAAAAAAAAAAAAGGGAGCCTGCTTTTCAGAAGAATAAGTAAGCCAAAGACATTATTGTGTTGTTCCATCTTTGTGTTGAAATGCAGATTTCCCACTAAAAGGCAAATCTTCATTTCAAAAGGTTGAATAGGATGGTACTTAAAAAAAGAATTCCAGCTGGTTAAATTTAGGGTGTTGAAAAAAGTTCATTCCAATAATATTCTTTGGCTCTAGGCCCAAAGTATTTTCACTTGATCATGAATTAGATAAATTTTTATTACATTTTAAGCTCTTCCCTTAGAATGGTGGAACTTGAGGAGACTGGAAGGGCAGCTGCATAAAAAGACAAATCATCTTATACGACAGTTTTTTTTTTTCCCTTGGTTTAACTGTGTACCTCACTATGCAAAATTTGTGTACCCAGGATAAATTCCATTCATTCATTCTTTGACACATTCATTCAACAACTATTTACTGAGTGCCTATAATGCCCAAAGCAATGGGCTACCTCTGTGGGCAAAACAAAGAAAACTCAGACACGGACTTCCCTACAGGAAACTCCATCTAGTAGAGAAGACAGACCTGGAAAGGAATCGCTATGCTCCAAAGTAGAAAGTGTGTCACAAGACAAGTACAGATAAACTGCAATGGAATTCAAAGGAATTTTGGAAGATAGGACAGTGGCTCTGAGGAAGAGGTAATTTAGGGACTAGACCTGGAGAGTCAAGAGGAAGGCCTTTCTAGGTAAAAGAAAAGGCAAGTGTGGATGCCCAGAGAGAAGCAAAGCTCCAGGTATACTCAGAGCAAACGGGCTCAACAGGTAGTATATTTAAATCAAAACATCATGGACAAATCCACTCAGTTGACAAGAGAGGATATAGTCATCTAAATAAATAAACCCTCAGGACTTTTGTGAAGGATTCAGCTTTCACAGCTTCTTATTTTCGAACATCACATTTTCTTACAATAATGGTTGCAGCCATGTGGATGCTGGTGAAACTATGAAAGTTCATCTGTCCTGTTTTGTTCCTGCCCCGTCCCCCCCCACCTTGACTGTTTCTCCCCCTGATGAATGGTGGGTGGTCTGCCAAGGCAGAATTCACTGTGTTTTATTCCTCTGAGTCAGCCAAACAAGTGCTGATAGCCATGTTCTTCCTCGCAATACCACCTCCCCGGCTTAAATAATCTATTTCAGATGTATCATTGCTAGTTTCAGATGGCCTTGTACTTGCTGACACATTTTCAACAAACGACTGTGCAAGAAATGCGGAGATTTTCCTATACTGCTGTGTCTCTTCAATCATCAGCTTGACCTTCCCTCCAAATTTCCCTGCTTTCTTCTCTTCAAAGCCCTGGGGAGGGCGGGGGTAACCCTACTCCGGCTCTGAGTCCTTATATGGAGGAATCTGTTTGTGTGTGGTGGGGTGTGAGGGAGAGTGTGTGTGAGTGTGTGTGAGTGTGTGTGTGTGTGTGTGTGTGCGTGCGCTTGCATGCATGTGTGTGTGTGCACTTGCCTCTACCCAAGATTATTTTTCAGGTTATTTAGTGGAATTGGGAAACAAGTTTTAAAGGGGCCTTGCCCAATGGGTTCCTTCCTTCATGGGTCCCCTGAATCTCTTTCCAGATTCCCTTCTTCCTGTAGGATGTTAGGGGCTCATTCCTCTATAGAAAGTGAAGTTGCTCAGTCGTGTCTGACTCTTTGCGACCCCATGGACTGTAGCCTACCAGGCTTCTCTCTCCATGGGCTTCTCCAGGCAAGAGTACTGGAGTGGGTTGCCATTTCCTTCTCCAGGGGATCTTCCCAACGCAGGGATCGAACCCTGGTTTCCTGCATTCCAGGCAGACGCTTTAACCTCTGAGCCACCAGGGAAGCCCCATTCCTCTATAGAGACTGCTAAAACAAAATCAGGAATTTAAGTTCTTCAATCCCAACTCTGCCATTCACCAGCTATGTGACTTTGAGTAAAGCACTTCCCCTTACTGGCCCTAAGTTTTCTCATCTTTAGAAAAAGAAGACTGGAGTAGATGAATGAGTTCTTTCTCCCAAGCGAGTCTTGAGTCTCCTTGGGACCAGATCAAGGGCACAAGTAAGACACCTACTACGGCCCATCCTAGAAGGTGGCCAGGATGGAACTATACCCTGTTACGACCTGGCAGGATGAGGCCAGTGTGGGCTGGTCCCCAGGCTAATTCTTAAGACTCAGAATGTAGGCCTGGTGCTGGTTTCCAATCTCCTGGGGCACAGTCTCGCAAAGCTTACCTGTCTTGAGTTTCAACAGGAAACCTAGGTGAGTCCTGAGCCAAAGAGACTGAAGGTCAGAGAGAACCAGGAAGGAATTTCCCACAAACTCAGGCTAAATGTCAAGGGGAAAGGTCTCTGCTGTCCGTGCCAGAAGGCCAGTGGCAAAGATTGGCCTCATGCCAGAGCCTGGCACCCCCTGTACATGAGGGCACACACAGGACTCTGAGAGAAGCCAGAGTGCTCTCCCAGCCACCCCAACCAGAGAAGCCAGGCCCCAGCGCCCTGTGGTCCCTGCCTCGGCCAACTTGCAGTGTTCCTGGAAAGCCGAGTGTAAACTGAATTTCTGTAAACTGAATCACATTTGCTAACGGACATAATTTCAGGGATGTTTCATCACCCTTCCAGGCTCATCGAAAATTGGCAGGGCTTCTAACACTTTTACCTTTTAAGTGCTTCTTCCTCCACCCCCTCCCCAACCTCTCTGTCAAGTAGTTAATGATCTGTAAACAAACACTTTAAATTCAGTGGGGGAGCTCACTATTTAAAGGAACCCTGTGGCGAAACCTTTTGAAAAGTTAACAATCTTTCTGTAATGTGAAAAATCACCCTCTAATTTATCGGTTTCCATTGATGAGATTTGGTGTGTATTGGACTTTCTTAAAGTGGGACTCAACCGCAGTACCTTTGTGGTTAGAAGAAGGGGTGATTAATGAAGAAACTGAAGTCCCAGACATGTTTCTTTTGCCCTAATTGTCCAGCCTCACGCACATGTATTCACAGACCCCACTCACCCCACAGAGAAAAGAAGAAAAGGCCGGAAAATCATAGCCCCAGCACCTGGAAAGCTACACCTGCATCTCTCCAGGATTTGATGCCTGGAGGAACATGCATTTTCACATGACGTGCTGTGCTAAGTTACTTCAGTCGTGTCCGACTCTTTGCAACCCTATGGACTGTAGCCTGCCAGGCTCCTCTGTCCATGGGATTCTCCAGGCAAAAATACTGGAGTGGGTTGCCATGCCCTCCTCCAGGGGATCTTCCCAACCCAGGGGTTGAACCAGAGTCTCTAACGTCTCCTGCATTGGCAGGCGGGTTCTTTACCACTAGCGCCACCTGGGAAGCCCTTGAGGGAAGGAAGGCATTCGGGCTGTAAACGTGGATCCAATGAGACTGACCATTTCCTCAGCAAACGTTTAATTCTGATAACACCAGCCAGGGCAGAGAAGGACTTCTCTATCAAAGCAAGCAGAACACGCAACTCCCAAATTCCTCTGAAGGGGCCACCCTGAGCCTTTTTTATCTATGTCAACTCGCAACAAACAGAATTTATGCCTCCACATAACCATTTTATCAATCTCAAGAAAATGCCAGAATAAGCTAAAGAAAACCAAGCTTGGCACTTATAGGAATGCCCCTGATATTTTCAGGTGTTCTCAGGCCTTGTGGAGGAGGATGTTGGTGAGATGTGGGCAGCGATGCTGCTGGAGGAAAGAAGCATGGTAGGTGGATATGAGCAGGCCCAGAGAGCTGGGAGATTTTCTGGTTTCATCTTCCAGGACTGGTGTGTGCAACCTTCAAAGAAAAAGGGCACAGAAGCACAGGTGGCCCCAGGAAGGCCTGGTCAAGCCTCCAAGCCTTGTCCTTCTTAATAAAGTATGTCATGGGACTTCCGTGGTAGTCCAGGGGTTCAGACTCCATGCGTCCACAGAGGAGGTGTGGGTTTGATCCCTTGTTGGAGAAGTTCTGCCTGTCGTAAGGTGTAGCTAAAATAAAAAAGGAAGTATGTTGCGGCCTCTGTGCAGGGCTTTATCTTTTCCTCAAAGCCTTCTTCCTCACATTCTGACCCCACAGGATTCCTGTGGGGTGAGGAAAGGTGTTAGCTTCACCTCCCTGGGTGATGGAAGATCTCTCAGGCATCCTGCTTCAGGTAGTGAGGGCAGGGCTGGAACTCAAAGTCCTGCCCTCCGACCTGGGGACCAAGCTGTGCTCCCCGTTCACCATTCACCTCAGAGCCCTCCAGGCCGTCTGAGTGTCTTGGTGCTCGTCTTAAAGACATTTGCAGGCAGTGTGTTGCCTTCCTGGGACGGTAAAATGGGGTGTGAGCATCCAGGGAAGTGGGGGAAAGGCACACTCTAAGGGCCTAATGCTCTGTGACAACCTTGGCCAAGAGATCCTTAGCACCGGAATTAGCCATTCTCCAGAATTAAAACTTATTATGTCCGATGGTTAATACAGAACTGCTTGGAAATTATGAGAACTAATTTAAGGCTTCAAAGCTCTACAAACTTAAAAAAAAAAAAAAAATGGTCTAGCAGGTCAGGCTCTGACATTTCTTCAGGAACAAAACTAGGCTGCCCTCTCGCCTGAGGTGAGATTGACTCAAGGAGGGTTCTGGGGCTTCGAGGCCAGGCCTCGTCCCACGGCAGCAAGTCCTTGTTTCAGAAACAGGCCTCTGCCCGCCCACAGGCTCCTCCGACTTCTGCTCCCATGGGCTCTGTCGCTCAGCACCTTCCTCCTCCAAGCCCTGGCCTCAGTCCTAACCTCTCTGACAGCCCCACAGAACAAAGGAGAGGCAGACACAGCCTATCGACTGGAGGCCTGTTTTCTTGGCCTCAGAGTTCATTTTCCTGGCTTTTTACCCAATTTCAAATCCTGCATTTATCCCACTGACCAACCTGGAAAGAATTTCTTGAATAAAAAAAGATGCCCACGTGTATGATTTGCAGTCACTCGGGAGGTACCACCGGCTGTTCTCGGGCTTGCTAATTCTGATGATTCAATGAGGGAACACACAAAGCTATCAGACTCCTCCAAGCTCCCCAAGCCAAGAACACACCATCCTCTCCACCCACTGGACAGGTCCGCTTGAGAACTCAGCTTGTGACACCTGGCCTCTCCGGGCACTGGAGCCACAACCTCCTTTCCTGTTTCTACAGACATCAAGGGGGTCCCACATGAGAAGGGAGTCCCCAGGATCATTTCTTGTTTTGAATCTAAGACTGCCTGGCAAATGAGGCCCCAGTTACACTCCTTTCTATGCAGCGCCAGACGTGAGACCGACCCGGAGCCACCCACGTCAAGGTCTCCCAGGTCCACCAGGAATGGAGTCGCTTCCCTCTCCCTAACAAGCCCCTCAGGCTAAAAGCCCCCTCTGTCACCGGCCCACAGATCTCCGCCACCATCACACTCCAGCCCTGTCAGGCGGCGGAGTGTGGACAGCAGGGCTGACGGGGTTTCAAAGAGGCCGACCAGGCAAGAACCATCCTGTACTCCTGCCCCGGCTCTAACGCAATAAAATGTCTTTTATCAGTGTAATTCAAGGCAAAGAGTCAAGGGTCTGTCACCATTTTAAAGAGGCTTATTACATGGCCACAAAAATTTGCCTCGGGCTCAAACCTGGCATGTAAGGTATCAGCGTGGGACAGGTTCTTTTGATTTGATTTTATTTTCTTACAAAATCTGAAAATGAAACGCTTCTGTCCCTCCCTTCCACCAACCGTTTTTTGATTTATGGGGGAGGAGGAAAGAAATCTGAAGTTGACAGGTTGAGACAACTCCACTCAGCTTTCTCACTCAAAAGCTGCTTTTGTTAAACCATACTTTGCATTTATGGCCTGCGGCTCTTGGCTGACACGGCTGCTCCTCCAGTGTGGAGCGAGCTGCGGACTTCCCCAGGAGGAGGCCCCACTGAGATTACACCCCCATCCCGCACCCGACCCCGCACCTAGGGCCGGGGCACTGCAGCTCAGGGGGCGGGGGGCACCAAGGCCCCTGGTCAGACAAAGGCAGGGCCGGCAAACGACCTCCCACCTTACACTATGGGTCCAGGGCTTCATCTGATCCTCATGTGTCCACCACTTCTGGTCCCAACTAAAGTCCAGCCTTCTGAGACCCAATCGCGCACTGTCCACCTCTCCTCACCCAGCACCATCCCTTCAATCAATACTCTTAAATCACATGCTGTTCAGGGTACTTTTCTTCCTGAAGGGTGATTCTAAATGACCTGGGCTGAAAGGAGCTGCCAAGGACCCAGCAGTGAGCAGGGGGACCTTGCCTTCCTGGAGTCGCTGAGGTCTCTCCCGTAAATGATTCACTAACCCCGGAGCCTCCAGGTCAGCCTTGACCCAGGAGATGATTACAACCAGTTGAAAGTGGCTGCTGGCCCATCAGTTCACTGTATGATGTTGACAACCTGTGACTGTATATTTACTCAATGGTCATTATAGACAATCAAGTTAATAATTCACTTTCCAAATGCTGCGTAATTATACAGTTAGAAGAGTTACAATAGATGTCAAATTTCCTTAAGCCTTCTGATGAATTGGTCCCAATTACCTAGTCCGGCTGCCTTTCCTCTCCTTCATCATCTCATTTTTTTTTTTTTTTTCAGTAATCTCCTACACTTTCCTCTATTCTCATCCCCTACCTACAGCCCCATCTTTCTGCCCTGAGAAAGGGAACAGTGCAAAGTCCTTCAGTTCAAGGAATCCTCTTTAGATCACATGGTTTTGCTCCACTAAAAGGGTAAATAAGGCTAGCTCTGGAAGGTGCGTGGAAGGCTGTGTGGATGACCTCATCTGCCTCCCCGCCTCATATGCAGGAGGCTGCCTGCAGCAGCCCACGCCTCATCCCCCGACTGTCCTCGATCCTGGCACCACCCTGTGGAGGGCAGGGAAGAGGGTGCAAAGCCCTGGAGTGCTCAGCGGGGCCAGGGCTTCCCAGCCAAATGACTGGCATGTCCCTGCCCAGCCCGAGCCCCAGGCCCAAGCCCAGCCCCTGCCTATGGGATGTGCCGGAGAACAAGAGAGAAACACGTACACCCTGAGAACAAAAATGAGGCAGGGATCCCAGGAAAAGCAAAACCATTCAGACCCCCAGGCCCCCTCTACATCTCCTAAGAGCTAAACTCGGCCCTTGGCACCCTTGCTTTGTGGTCTTCACATATCCACCTCACCCACCCACCACAAGCATATAACCTGCTTTCCAGGCTCAAAGCAAGTTCTACCTCCCCTGGTAGGGCAGCGTGGTCAGCTGATCCCGATCACCCCAAGCTGCAAGGCCTGGCAGGGAAACCCAGGCAAGATGAAGATGACAGGAGGTGATGGCAGCAGAGACAATATCTTTTCTCCATTTCAATGAAATGTGATGTTTTTTAAGTCATTTTTCTAGATTCTCCACTCCCTACCTCTTTCTCTCTCCCACATGCTCCAGCACACACAACCCAGGGCTCCTGTGTTCTGAAAGGTCTCTCCCCATCCCCACTCCCACCTCACAGACGAGATGAATTTTCTAGCAGATTCCTCACCCCAAAATTTTATAATATGGTGGGAAAAGCCTTTTGACCACCATGGGGTTCTGGAATCATAAGAGCTCAGCATGCTCTCTGGGACATGAACTAGGAAAAGTCCTGCAAAAATTCTCAAATTCATGAAACCCACCGAGATACAGAAAACATCTCCGGAACCTACACTTGGTTTTAATAATGGGGATGGACTAACATTTCCTGGCTGACGGCGTGGAAAACACTCTCGGATCTAGAATCTCATTCTTCAGGGGCACTCTTGATGCCCAGAGAGGGGGCAGGCCTGGTGAAGGGGTGATTTCTACACATTTAGAACATTTGTGATCGTTCTATGTAGACAGTTTGGTGGGAGTATTTTTGTTATTTGTTCAGGTTGTGGTTTCTTTGCCTCCATTTAAAAAAAAAAATTGGAGCTGTATTTGTTTCCTGTTGGTGGTGTGGACAGAAGGCGGGTGTGTGGTGGAGGAGGTGTGTGGGGAGATGGCTGATGGATGGAGCAGGGCCGAGAATATCCGGAATTGGAGAAAAGTGAGAAATGGAGCTTTTTCTTGGCTTCCAAACAGTTGTAATTTCTACTGCCACCGCTTAGATCCTGGGCACCAGGCAGAGAGAGAGTGGGAAAAGGGACATGTGACAACTTTGCCACAAATCAGGATTTGGCATTTAAATCCACAGGAAGCAAGAAGAATAGAGGGACTTCTTATTTATAGATTTGCAGATGAATTGAATGAGATAACCCAAAATGCACTTCTTGTGTATCTGAAGGAGCAATTCCATTTTCAGACTTGGAAAGTTTCCCATAACTGAGTATCACCCGACCCCAGCAGCACGCTGCATCCCAAGGTTAAGATCGGCTTCCTGAAAACCGCGCAGAAGGCTGCTGCCGTCGGTGGTAGCTCAAGAATTCCACTTTGAAGGACAGGTTGGTACCACACTACATTTAACTGGATTCAGTTCATCTGATTATACAGTGCCTTGCTTTCTGGAATATGTAATCATCTCTTTCTGATGACATTTTAAATATCCAACTAGACAAATAATTGCAACAATAATTGATAGCAGAGTCAAGCTGGAAGATCACTGATTGGCAGAGTCCCCACCGGAACAAATCTTCTTTCTTTCAAACATTACAGGAATGATGCTTAAATCTAACTTTTGCTGATAAATGCTCAAAATCTGATTTACTGATCAACGCACGGCAAGAAAACCTGCACTTCAGCCTGTGATTATTCTGTGAGGCACTGGAAAAGAATCAGGCAGTGTGATTTATATTATTTTATTTCCAATGAATAACTGCAAGGATAGTGTGGGGAGTTTGGGGAGAATCAACAGGAATAAGAGAAGTGCGGCTCTTAATACTGTGCTTCCTGAACCTTGTTGGCCAACCCTCAAGGTTTACAGCCCTTTCCCCCTCTGATGTGTATCCCATGTGGAGAAACGGTTTTGACAGGGGGAACACCCAGAAAGGAAGGTCCACAAATGATCGGCTCCACTCGGGCCTTTGAAAGCTGGTTAAAATCGCCTCAAACCAGGACTTAAATTCCACTGCCCTGAGCACTGAGCTCTGGACAGGGTCAGGAGGTCTGGGCTCAGACAGACCCCAAGGGATCTCAGGCAAGTCCCTGGAGACAGATGAGGTCCATCCAAGATACAGCCCCAAATCAACCACTGTCTACATCACGTGTTTCGATTGTAATATTCAAGTTGTTATGGTTTGGGTCACTGCTTTCAATAATTCAGACCCTGTGGAATGCTGCAATGGTCAGAAATAACTCACAGAGGAGGCTTGTCTCCGGGAAACATCAAATGAACGAGCTGGCATATTCACAGAAATAGATTACAGTAAGGAAAATCTAAAACAGAAGATGTATCTGATTGCTCCAGCCAGCGACAAAAGCAAGAACCAGGCGTAGAGTCTAAGCACTCGCATGAGAGTCTCTTTTCATTTTTTTTTCCTCCTGGTTTTCCTATTTTTTACCCATTTTCTTTTCCCCTTCTTGTTCTTTCTTTATTCCCTTCCTTCTTTCTTCTTTTTCAGGCCAGGGTGGTTCCCCACCTCCCCCCACCGCACCTTGAAACAGAACCATTATAAACGAGTTCACCTCATAGCTTCTGTTAAAAATCAGGAGCTTGTTAGATGTAATGATTATCTGCACTGTGACACTTAGCTCATGCGAGGGGGCTTGTCGAACAGCTTTCCTCTAATTTGGATCTCCTCCGGTAATTAGAAAGCCCTTAGAGTTTCCGCAAATGCAGGTCACTATCGACAGCGTGTGCTTTCGAGGCTTCAAGCGCCCGTGACAGCGGTGGCGCTCCCCTCCCAGGAGCTGGCAGGGTTGTCCAAACTCTGACAGTGTCAGAAAATTCAGTCACCACGGCCACTTCGCAGGAAGTTCCAGGCAAGGTGACTGTCCACACAGTCTGTTTCCACACAGCCCAAGAGCCTGATGAAATCTGCATTCAAGTCCAGCTAAAAATAGCCCAAATGTCAGTCCTGTCTTTCTCACTCCCTCTTTTCTCTTCTCCTTTTTCTTCTCCTTTCCACCTCTGTCTCTCCTTTCCATCACCTTTCCATACCTCCCTTCTCTCACCTCCCCTCCCTTTACTCTCCTCGCAGAGGAGTTCAAAACAGTCACAACACACCAGAAAGGGAAGTAGGTTTTATAGATAAACCAGGTTGCTTTTCATTGAAATAGCCGTGATTGTGGAACAGAAACTACCCCCTCCCCTTTCAAAAAACTATTTCCTTTTTTGTGTGTGTGTGCTGGTCAGTAAATGCACCTGGTGAGGTGGAGGGCAAGTCTACACTCCCAGCATGCCTCACATTTTTTTCTTAAGAAAAGGAAGACCTTGAACGGGGAAAAAAAAGAAGGAGGAAGGAAGGAAAGGTTAACAACTCAAGCCAAAAGGCATATGGGGCTGAGGTCTTCTGCCCTTATCACCATGCAAAGCAAGACCTCAAAATTTAGGAAGCCTTATTTAGGAGTAATCCATTATGTGCTGGTCAGGGGCTGGAGAAGTGGGGGTGCTGGTGATGTGAAGACCATGTGTGTGTAAATTTGCGTTCATTTCATCAAGTTCATCTAAATTTCATCAAGTTCAAGCAAAAAAAAACAAAAAACAAAAAAACCCTCTGTGGCATTTGCCCAAGACTTGGCCAAAAATAGAGACCAGCATTTTAAATCAAAATAGGAAACAGAAAAATTATTTGCTCATCTTCACCCCCCACCAAACAAGGGACAGCCCTGGAGGAACAACTATCCTTTGCCACCACAGTTCCCAAGTGGACTGGTCTCAAGGCCAAAGCCCAATTCCTAAGCAGATCTCACACGAATGCAGGAAGCTGAAGGGAATGGAACCCTGGCCTCGGAATTGCCTTAAGAACTGCAGCAGGATCCAGTGGGGTAGGGGATGCCAGAGGCTGGACTGATGAACTCACACAAACCCAGGATGAGCTCAAGTCACAGCAACCAAGAAGGGTAGAGCAAGATAACCCCAGCAAGAATCCCAAAGCTAGGATCCTCAACAGCCACGGTGGGCAGCTGACCCCAGTGGGCACCCAGGCCTCTACAGACATCCTGTGGCTTCAGCTTGGTCACTGGCCTCCAGACACCAGTCCTAGGAAAGCCTTGAGCCTTGGTGCCTTTGAGTTAACTGGGAAAAAAATCAGGATCATTTAAGATTCTGCCTGTGAGGAAAATATAAGAAAAAACCTAGACCTGGGAAATAATGTGAAAAGTAGTGAAACCCAATCGAATCATTTACAAAGAAAAACCCTGCATCCAACGTCATAAAGCTGCTGAATATTAGGTTCCTAGGAAACTGTCCCAGCAACCTAGATATGAGAAACAAAGCTTGCTATTCTGAGGTGAGAGGACTCACTTGGGATAGTCAAACGTAGTCTGTAAATATCAGCATTGCTCTTTGTGAACACTGGGCTGAGCTCAACCCAGAGAAGTCAAGTATTTCCCTAAGGTCACACAGCAATTCCACGTCTCCCCAGAAAAACCCTTTTGCCCAAGAGATGGCTTTGTCTTCTCTCAGAAATATATATTGCTTACCAGATCCCCATTTTCAAAAGGAGGGCTGGGGAATGAGACTGCACATTTTAGTGTTTCTTTCCCAACTTTCTTTCTCCAACCCTCTGCTCTGGCTCTCTCCTTTCACATACCCACATAGGTGCACACATATGCACAAGCACACACACACACACACACACACACACACACAATCTGTTTAGTATATATAGGGATCTATTTCTATATCTACCCAAAGATATACATCTATACAGATTTAAATCTGTATCTAACACCACTGCTTTGGTCAAAAATAGAGGGACAGCAGCAAGCTCTTCTCCATTCTGAAATGGATTTGACTGAAAGGCTGCTGAAGGGTCAAGACCTCCTGGGGAGGTTGGTCCTCAAACTTTCACCATCACCGCACTGATGGTACAGTGGACCATGGCTCATGGACCATGGTGGACCATGGCTCATTCGCAGAGAATGCCTTGTGACTCATTCTCTCCCCCACACATCAGATGGAGACACCAACCACAGTTCTACCAGCCTACCTTGCCCCACCTCCAACTGGGCACTCATGCCTTCTTCCCAAACAATGAGACAACACAGTGGCCAAATGCTCAGAGTCCACTTTATGGACATATGTATAGTTAAGTACTGAAGTGAGAAATTCAAGAAAGCTATGCTTAGACTGCACATGCACACTCATATGCATGTTCACACAAACACGTTTTGCACAGAAGTGGGAGGTATGATGGATTAGCTGGTAGACTATTATAAGACCCACAGGAGCTCCAACTCCACATGAGGACTGGATCTGGAATGTCTTCCAGGAAGACCTTTATGCATTAGACGGTTGACCAAGGCAGCGTTAAAGCATTAGGTGATACACCAACACATCCTGGTATGACAGAGAAGCAGCCCATAGTCTCAAAATGACCACACCTCTTCATGGAGCGGCATTTCTGCCCAACACCCTGTGAAGCCACTTGTCTCTCAAGCATGGCCACTGCTCTCGCCCTGCATTCCCCTTTCATGTTTTCACCTCTTTCCCTGCTAAATGAAATAGAATCAGGACAAATTAAACTTTCATTTTAAGACTGCTATTCTATCAGAATGAAAAGGACTCAGGAAATTCAAAACTAAAGCAAAACATCCCTCCTATGAATCTAACTTGACTATTCAGACATCTCAGAGTCCTACAAACAGGGTATCTGCCTGCCTTTGATATGTTACTCGCCACGGGCCTCTGCCACAGGCAGGAAGGGGAATGCCAGGGTACCCCTCTAAGTCTGTGAAGCTCTAACCTTTTATCCATGTAATAATCTACTTAATATAGTGTTTTGTCTTTAATCGGAGAAAGAATAAGATAATTTGATATCCCATAAAACCCCCTAACCTATATTTTCCAAGTCCATTAGGCAGTCCTTTTGCGTTAGCGTCAGCACATCACACATTGCATCTCCCATCAGGCTTTCGGGTGCAGCCCATAGCACCCCACACCAAGATCGGGAGAAGAAAACTCAACCATGGGCAGGGGGTGGGTGGCGTGCAGTGGGCAGTGACTTTTTCATCATCTGTATGGAAATGGGAAATCATCTTCTCAAATGAAGATTACCTTCCCTTGGGATCCTTCTGGAGGGCTATAAATAATAGAACATACTAAACAACACTATATATTTAAAAAATGAACACAGAATCAGATTAAGGAAAAACTAAATTATACCGTTATAAAATGCAAAGTGAAAAAAAAAAAGCATGAAAAAGGTGTCCGCCCATCCCCTTTGGTTAGCCCTACTCTCTGGCAGCCAAACCTGCCTTAATAAGGGTGTTCAGAGATACTATTTCTCACTCCCTTATTTATAAGCAATGGAATGCAAAAAGTGAGAGGCTTAATTTCAATGCAGTCATTTCACCATCAGCTATTCTAACTAAGGAAGCTGCAGAAAAGTGAAGACTGGAAATTTATGAACACTTTGTAAGAAACCTGGATTAGAATTTAGTCTAAATATGTGAGAAGAACCTGGGCACATGGCATAAATGTAAGATACAAATGATCTGGGAACCTCTACCTCTAGGCATCTTATGACTCAGTTTTCCCGTCTCTAAAATGGAATCCCCTAACCAAATCTGAGGAAACATTATTAAAAAACAATTGGATTTTGATGCCTGGTAGAAACCAACACAATACTGTGAAGCAATTATCTTTCAATTAAAAATAAATTTTAAAAAAACTGTTGGATGTTAAACTCTCACAAATAACCCTCTCTTTGTCATTAGTTTTGAGCTGGTTTTTGAAAAACACAAGAATAATACATATAATGCATTCTCATTCTGTAGATTCACGAACGTTATCCTGGAAGAGTCTGCCTCATTGGCTGTTGAAAGAGACTGTTTCTTTCTTTCCTTCTAGAAACACAAGGAGTGAAGTTGGCTATTTCATCAAAGCCTGTAGGACACCTGAGTCATCGTTTTCACTGAACAATTTCTCCAAGAATTCAACCACGAGACAGGGAAGAAGCCCATCTCTGCAGTGTGTTGGGAAATGCCATTGACTTTTCCCTGATTCCTCTCCTCTGTCCTTGGCAATCCAGTTACGATCTGACAGCATTTAAAGATGACAGTACTTGAGGTAATAGGACAATGCCATAACAGGATTACAGCAAATGTGAAAGAAAGGACACACGTAGGTACTGTCATTTAGGTAATGTCATCTATGATCAGTTTTCGTTTCATTTTTTGCTGACACAGAAGTCAGTATCACTTATACAATTCAGTGTAAACCCTGTTATGGCTAGAGATAGTTGGCTTTCCCAATGAAAGGAAACACATTTCAGGGGATTCAGGGAAACTTTTCTAGTTTTGGTTAATGCAAAAAAAAATAACAGTAAAAATTTTAAATCAGTGACCAAAGAATCAAAATTAGCCCGAAGTCACTACCACCCCAAATTATCTTCAAAGAAAGGAAGAAAACATTGCTGTTGGTCATAAACAATAGGAAACCAAGAGGTTCCTGAAGGATGTCTTTAACGCCAGTGGAACAGTTGCTTTAGAGAGTTTGGGGAAGACAAAGTGGAAACACCTAACTACCTTCACTCTGGGGAGCTGGTCAACAGCAGTCCACCTGCTGACAGGTCCCTGTTAGTCATTTACACCCTTTCTCATCCCATTTCCTTTTTGTCGTGTGGTCCATAGCACATCCACATAATACCAGCTCTTGGAAGTCAGTTCTACTCTACTACCTAATTAACTTCTGCCACTGTGAGATTTTCCCCAAAGCTGCCAAGTCTCCTAGAAGCTTACATTCCTTTTGCAGTGAACACACAACTACCCTGCCTTCTGCTAAAATGCCCTCCTCATTGTCCAGGACCAGAAGCCATGCTGTACACCAAGTGATCAACCACAGACAAAAAAAGCTTGTTTGACCAACATCTGTCTCAAAAGAAAACTCTGGCCAGGAGGAGGAAGTACCATGACGGAAGCTACAAAGATGTTCTGACCACTTCAAATCCTAATAGAAGCTAGTCCTCCTCTAGAACATTCTGGGTTCACTAGGGTCTCTGCTTTCCTTTTGACTCTCCATGCATCCCTGGCTAATCTCCTGGGCCCCAAAAACCTCTTCCCCTCTCAAATGTCTATTTAATACTCCTATATAAACTCTTCTCTTACATCATCCAGAAAAGTGCATTTGGGTTCAGGTTAGTTTAAAATTCTTTCAGGCTTTTCTTCCTCCTCTCTGATTTCCTGTTCATATCCAAGGCCAAGCTAAAAGTCTGCTGGTCACCTTGGCATAAAGAATCACTCTCTGCCTTTCCTGACCTTAAGGAGCACACATTCCCTGCACCACCCTGGACACATAACCAGTCCTTCCATCGCTCATTACCTCTCAATGCCCCTCCTTAATTCTACACCTTCCCAATGTGCTCCTGAAGTGCAAGGACTCTGTCTTCCATTTATTTTTATTTCATTTCAAAGGACCCAGCACAGCATGTGATATATGATATACATGTATCTTAGAAACTCAACAAATAGTGGTTAAATGACTGATTTGCCTTCCTAAAAGGAAAGTTATTTTTCCAAGTATCATTTCTGTTCATAATGACAATTTTAACCATCTCTGTAGCCACAAACAGTTCCCTTCTGATATCTGCTTGTATTTCCAGATAAAAAAAAGGCAAGTGGCAGTAACCTGTTATGCTACACAAAGATTAGCAGTAATATCCACCCTCTTTAAACAGCCATTCCACACCCTAGAGAAGAGCAGAAGTGAAGCCCAGGCACCAACCAGAGCATGTGCCAGGTTGATTGAGTCTGGCTGTCAGTTACCAAAAACTAACATCTTTACAGGAAACTCATCTTTAAGTCTGCACAGCCCTCTAGCTCAATTTCAACCTTGGTCAGCTGCAAAGACATTAGGTTTGGCTGAAGCACACAATGAAGGCAAAATGCTAAGCTCTAAAAACATACTTTTAATATTCTCTTGAATCTAGCATCATCAAAAAGGACTTCACTCTGAGGCCAGAGAGAAGGAAACATGGCCACTTTATCTATCCTAGTTTGTAAAGGGAACTCCCTAGAAAAATGAGGGCAACAACTAATTTAACTATTATTTGTAATGTCGCCCTCAAGGCACAGGCTGGGCTGAATGTTCACATCAAGGCATCCAGGGCATCCCTTTTCCATCTTGACAGCCAAGTCCCGGAGTCAGGCCTTGTGCCCAGTGCAACCCAACGCCACACACGTGGAGGTTTTCCGTGTAAGGATTCAAATCTACATGGCCTTAGCATAAGCTAGGCTCAGAAAAGGCAGTCCCCTCAAGTCTACCAAATGAATGAGGAAAGTCTAGATGTCACATGTACGCTGACAACCTTAAGTTTTGCATGAGAGATGATTTGCAGAGGAAGATGGATGTTAAAAACACAAAAATTCTCACTTTACAGGAATTCACCAGACAGTCACACGGTTGGGATCACCCTCCACCCAAAGAGAAGATATATCAGTGAGTAAGACTGACTCAGGCATATTCTCCCCTTTTATATTTTAAAGCCCTCTGGTTTATGAAATAAATCCCCTCCCCTTACTGTTCCTCACCTCACACACTCACAAGTGCTCATGAATTTCTCACATGTGCTCTGCTCATGGTGGAAAGCATCATCTCAGTCTGCTTCTGCCTCTCTCCAGGCATTACCGACTTCCATGAAATCTCCAAACCCAAATCTCTAAATCTGCCCAGAGATGGCTAGAGTCTTGAGATGATGCAAACAGTTAAAAGCTAGAGACAGACAGACAGCCTTCCATGATGGTCCAATTCAAGTGTTGGTTTTTATTTTTTAGCTTTATTGGGGCATAATTTACATACGACAGTCACTTACTTTAAGTGTACAGTTTGATGAATTCTGCTAATTGTATACAGTTGTAGAACTTCCACCAAAATCAGACAGAGGACATTTCCATCGCTTTAAAAAGTCTTCTCATGCCCCTTTGCAGTCAATCCCTTCTCCTAATCCCCTGACCCCTTTTAAACACTGATCTACTTCTCATCATTTTAGTTTTGATTTTTCTAAAATCTCATGTAAATGGAATCAAACTGCATTAAACCTTTTAACTTCTTCCACTGAGCAGAATGATTTTGAGATTCATCCATGTTGTTAGATGTATTACCATTTCATTCTTAAATTGAATATTCCACTGTATGGCAGTACTGCAATTTGTTTATCCATTCACCTATCGACTGGCATTTGAGTTGTTACCATTTTTTGACTATTAGGAACAATGTTCCAATGAACATTTGCATATATGTATTTGTATGAATGCATGTCTTTATTTCTCTTAGATAAATAATATCTAGAGGAACTCAAGTTTTGAGAACACAAAAAAGTTTTTGAGTTTGAGAGTCCAGGGAACCCCCATTTTGTCACCTTACAGCCTGTCCCATCCCCATCCTCCTAGTCCTCAAGGAATTCAACTCCAAAGCCTGTATCGCAGCCTGGCTCAATTAGCAAATGTCACCTTATTCCAAGCAGAGACCTTTCTGATACTCTAGTGGAATGATGGGAAATGACCCCAAAACATTTTTATAATGGCCATTCTTTAGGACTGAGACCCCCTTCTGAGTCAGGAGTAACTATTAAATGTGGTGCTGAGAGTCCTGAGAGCCTCCCCCTCTCCAGGTCAGAAAGGGGGGTGACTGACCTCCCCTACTAGCTGTGTAATTGAACAGCAGCCAAGGGTCCTGAAGATAACTTCTACCTTGCCAAAAGGCCTTGGGAAGGAAGACAACATCAAGGCCTCCCTCGGAAGGGCCCCCAGCTGCTGCCCAGAGCTGTGGACACAGAGAATCCCCAGATGATGTGAGGATTCCCCCTCCCCTCTCCCCTCCCTCACTGGCTGTGACAGGGCAGGGCTAGGAGACAACAGGTGACCATGAAGCAGAAAGCTCCTTGAGGGAGCTGGAGCCTTGAGACTGGAGCTGCAGTGGCCCCCAGCAGCGGCAGAGGCAGGCCAAGAGAAGACACAGGAAGTGGAGGGAGAGCGGACAAAAGAGGGGCAGCCACCTTAAATAGAAAAACAACTCAAGGGGAAGTGAAGGGAAGTCGCTCAGTCGTGTCCGACTCTTTGCAACCCCATGGACTATACAGTCCATGGAATTCTCCAGGCCAGAATACTGGAGTAGGTAGCCTTTCTCTTCTCCAACCCAGGAGAAGGTTTCCCTTCCCAAACCAGGGTCTCCTGAATTGCAGGTGGATTCTTTACCAACTGAGCTATCAGGGAAGCCCAAACAAATTGAGAATGAGCCAAGTGAGGCTCGACACAACTTACTGAGTTATAACACTATTTTCAAATGTAAGACTTTGCTTGTCCCAGATATGCAATTACATGGCTTCTCCATCCGTGGGATTTTCCAGGCAAGAATACTGGAGTGGGTTGCCATTTTCTTCTCCAGGGGATCTTCCCAACCCAGGGATTGAACACGGGTCTCCCATGTGAGGGCAGACTCTTAACCGTCAGAGCCACTGGGGAAGTCCCAAGAAAACAAAACAGAGACTGCTACGGGCAATAAACTGAGAAAGGGAAAGTGAAGCCCTGTGAGTGAGGTGCACCTGCATTACTTAGGAGACCTACGCAAATCCTCATTTATGGGGCAACACATCTCTTACCTATATAGACTGAGGAAGCATGAGGCAGCGGGGAAGATGGTGCTGGCAGTGGTTCAGGACTGAGAAGATGGGAGGCTGGGAGATAGGAGGCAGGGAGCCCTGGCTTCTCATCCGTGCACTGACACTATCTGGTCTGGTGACCATGCCGGGTCTCGTCACTTCTGCGGAGTTCAGTTGCCCCACGGTAAACAAGGAAGTTGGAGTAAATGATCTCTAATTCTCTAATGTCTTAAAAATCTTGTGTCATTTTTGCAGAGATGGGAGTACAGGGAGAGGAGGGTAGAAATGGCCCAGAGCTGGGTGGGATAAAATATTGAAGGAAGAAGAGTGTATACATTCCAACTACCTAATCTCCAACTGGCAGAGCCAGACCGGGGGAGATACAGACTGGTCCTGGCTCACTCCTAATGTTTCACCACCAAACTCTATTTTTTCAGCTGGAATTTAAAAATTGACTCATATGTAAAATGGGAATAATAATAGTATCTGCTTAATAGGAGTTGTTATGAAAGTAAAATGAGTTAATATTTGTAAAGTACTTAGAAATGAGAAAGTGCATACACTTTATTATGAAATAAAACACATGCCTCCTGGTATTTGTTACACCTCAGCAGAAATGAGGTCATCAGTTCCTTTCCCAAGAGGAAGTTGGGATCAGGGGAAAAGGGAAGAGGGGGAGCATAGATCAAGAAATTCAAGGTTGGAGGGAGGGGGCAATTGGGAATGCAGTTTCCAAGCTACTGTGCTTATAGGCATCCATATATGACCAGTGGATGGAGAGATGGACAGATGAAAACAGACAGACAGTGATGAGGTGGGGAGAGTGCGTTCAAGGGAGCCTTCACCTCCTTTACAATTTGGGGAGGGATGATCTACTCTACCTGCCACGGCATACAAATAATTTTATTCCTCTTGAGTAACAAAATCCAATTCTCCACCGACAAAAGAACCTTTTGAAAGAAGCCACCTGAGCGCAGTCACAGACCCAGAGATCGGCCACTCCTCTTCCACCCCACCCTCGTGCCCACCCCAATCAGAGGCCAAGCCCTTCCATGGGGCCTTTGATAAAAGCAACTGTTGGCCTGCTCCAGACCAACACAGTTGTGTTGACCCTGGTGGGTTTTGGCTAAGAGTAGATGCCACAGCTCCTTCCTGGCCAGCTTGGGACTCTGTACTAGAATCAGCAAGCTGTTCATATTTGTGCACACCTGGACACTGACCAGCTGTATCTCTTCAGCTGTATCTCTCTGGATAGCTCCCAAGTCCTGCCTATCTTCCTTTCTTATCACAGGGATGGCAGGCAGGGTTCATCAGTAAATCAGGGTGGAACCCCTTAGAAATGAGTCCAGTCTGGCCAGTGGAGGCAGTCAGTTTGTATCCCAAGTTGGGGTGCAGAAATTATTATGGTCCCTGTGCTTTGAGAGTTTGGAGTACATATTCATAAAAGACGTTTGGCAAACTCCCTTCCTGCTCAGAAACAGACACCTCATTGCTCCTCCCCAACCCAATCCCCTGCACTGTGGGAGCCTGGGGCAGAGATAACTTGGGGCAAACAGCAACTCCAGATTCTAAATGGCATTGTTGTTTCTGTGAGTCTAAAATTTCAAGGATATTTTCAATCTTCTTAGAATGTTTTTTAAAACACCTAAGACATAATCTATAAATCCTGGAAAGACTGCCAGGAAAGGGGAACACAAACTAAACAAAAGGGGACCAGGGCCACTCTCATGCGAAAGCTCAACGTATGATGAAGGCTTTTAGGATAACAAAGAGGGGGGATGAAAGAAAGCTATGCATATGCATATACAGAGGAAATGGGTTAGGAGAACATGGATTTGCTCATGAAATCCCAGAATTCTAGCACCAGGAAGGGTCCCTGGAAACTGGGAAAACAAACTAGGACCCATAAAATGGAAGTTGAAAAAAAAAAAAAAAAACATCATTTACAGAATGCCTTCCCTCGTGAGGTGGGGCAGGCTGCCACCAACTGGGAAAGGGGAGAGCTGACTATCCCAAAGATGTCACTAAAGGGGCAAGTGCTGAGCCCTCTGAGGCAGAACTGGAAACTTTTTGAAACCATTTCCCAGCAGAGACAGACCTGGTGCTGACCATCTGATGACAAGTCATCCTTGTCCTCTGGTCAGTTCCGACACACAGCCTAAGTGGGCTCAGAGCAGCAGTCAGCAGGGGCGAAGGGCAAGAGAAAAAGTGACGTCATCTTCCACTTGGCCACTAGTTGGAGACAAGGATTTGAGACATGGACGATGAGTCCCTCTCTCCCTTTTGTACTGCCCTCTTGCCTAACAGATGTCTCTGTCCCAGCATCTCTTAGGGGCCTGGGCCATTTCTGGGAGGCAAACTCTGATCACATAGAATTTAGTTCTAGGACAGCCAGCCCTCTGCATTCCATTATAAGCTCTCTCTGTGTTCCCAAGAGGAGTCTTAGCCAACTCCTTCCTTCCTCTGACCTCCCTCACTGTGCACCACTGCAGTATTCCTGAAAAGCAGTACATAAACTGAATTTCGGTAAAGCAAAGCCCATTCATTCTTCCATCAATAAATCGTAAGAGATGACTGAACACAACTTAGCACCTAATTTCTGTCTTCACTATACTGTCTCCCCAATTATTTCATGAGAAGTCTTGTTTCCAAAGAGACTACCAGTTCTCCAAGGAAGGAAGCATGCTCCCTACTTCTTTCCCAGGGTTGGATACACAGAGTGCTGGGCACATACCTGTCGGTCAAGGAGTCTGATTCTCTTTAACTAGCACCCTCTAAACTAGAGCTATGAGTCTATTTGCTTGCAGGCTTCCTTTTCTACCGAGGTCCTTCACCAGAGTAGTTAATGACCTGTAAACACTTTCTGAGGTAGACAAACATTCCATCAAAGAGAAATACCACTGAGGATCCTTTGGTAAAGTGAAAAAAAAAAATCTTTTGTAAAATGACGCATCACCTTTTTACTGCTCTATTTGATAAATTCAGATTTTTCACAATATGGACAATTCAAGGATGTATAAGCTATCTTCAAGTCAACACCTAGAAACCAGTCAGCAAACTATCGGAGAGCTATGAAGTCTAGACTCAAACCTCAGCTCCTGAACTGAATTGGAATGTTCCAGGTAGACACATCTGTGGCCTCTAAAATCAGGAAATCAGTTGAAAATTCAATCAGCACTTACAGTTAGCACCTACCTCATGACCATATCCTCTCATGGTGATGATAATGGCCATGATGGTAATAATAACAATAGCTGCCACTGAAGAGCACTATACAGCTGACAGAGCAATTTAACAACCTGTCCTTTCTTGGAAGGTCTTCTAGACCAGTCTCATACTCCCCCTTTCTCTGTGTTACCACCTTATCTTCAGCACACATTTCCCCCAGAGGGCTCTGCAACCTCTTTTGTCCCATTTCTCTCTTTGCCAGTGAGAAGATAACGCTCTAGTAGAGAAATGCTCCAAAGGGTGCTGTGCTTGGTTCTAAATGAAACCACATCAGCCAAGGGCCACCACAAGAACCCACAAGGTTCAAGCACTGCTGAGATGGCAGGGATCCCCAGGGCAGCCCCTAGAGAGGCAGATCTGGTCCTCTGGGGAAGGACATTGCTTCAAGCAAGGCTGGGGTGAGTTCAAAGTCCCTGGAAGGTGTCGGGGTGGGGGGAGCTGGATTGGGTCAGACTCTAAGCAAGAAGGGCCTCTGGGAGATGGGTGTGGGGTTCTTCAAGGGGACACCACAGCCCTGGGCACAGAGGTGGTGAGTGGAGATAATGCCCACAGTGATAACCAGCAGGGCTCTCCTGGACACTGCAGGCTGGGCAAGGCCTCAGAGACAGCTCACGGGACATGTGGCAGTGTGCTCCGAGGAGAACTCCTCCCCACCGGTGACCCCTATCAGTGCCGACCAAGCACGCAAGATGTACACCCAGGCTGGGCTGGACACAGGGGTGTCCGCAAGGTTGCCGGGCGTGCACTTGGGAGGTGGGAGGTGACAGTGCATTGTGCATGTACCAGGGAGGCACCCTGAAGCACTGGGCTGCCCCATACCCACTTTCCTTCCTAGAAGTGGTCTGGGGCATTCATAACATAGCCACCTCTAGCACATGGGCACATTTTCCAAATGATAATGCATGCTAAGTTGCTTCAATCCTGCCTGACTCTTTGCAAACCTATGAACCATAGCCCCCCAGGCTACTCTCTATCCATGGGATTTTCCAAGCAAGGATACTGGAGTGGGTTGCCATTTCTTCCTCCAGGAGATCTTCCCAACCCAGGGATCAAACCCACGTCTCTTATATCTCCCACACTGGCAGGCAACTTCTTTACCGCTAGCACCACCTGGGCTTGTTTTCCAACTTTTAATGGCAAATGGGTTTAGTGTGCTGGAGAAACGTGAGCAGGGGTGAGCTGACCCATCCATCTACTCACCAACACGTATCATCAGGAAAGAGGGAAGCAGGCTGATGAGGGAAGAGGGAAAAGGAAGCCAGAAGCCGGCGGGGCTGCTGAGGTCACCTGCAGGTCCAAGGTCAGCCCAGATTCGCCCCATCATTTGCCAGGCTGCTGATTTTCTGAGAAGCATGGAGACTTGGCTGCTAAAGGAAATCGCTCGGGTTTGTGTCGTAAGCCATATGTACCCTGCACACACGTTTGAATCACCCGTAAACTTGATCAACCTCAGATGACTGGCCAACTCCTGAAGTAACCGCATTTCTCTAACAGAACAGGAAGCAAGCAGGGTGCGGGATGTGCAGCAGGGGCAGCAGCTCCTCCCATTTTCCCTTCCCCCAACTCTCTCTGCACACCGCATGGAAAGGGAAGGATGCCACAGGGGCGACTCACATGGAAGGCTACCCCAGGCAGGTCCCCTGGAACTCAGGTTCCCAGAGCTGCGGTCACCTTCTCCCATCTTTGGGCCCATGCCAAGCTAGAGGACAATGTCTGCCCACAGAGCCGGGCGAGGCTGGCAGGGCTCGGGCCAGCCACACATGCTGGGCAAGGTCAGCAGACAGCATCCATCGGTAGGCCGTGCCGCACTTTCAGCCCATAGAGCTGACAAGTCAAAAGACCACCATGCCTGTGCTTCCAGAGCCATGCCTCTGTGACAAAACACACATCCTGCAACACCTCTGAGTGACCTAGAGTCAAGCGGAACATTTCCTCCCAGTGGACAGGAAAGGTAATTCACTCCATTTTACAGGCGAGGAGCCTGAGGCTCAATGGGGTTGGTTGGCTTGTTTCAGGCCACCCGAGGCCAATGGCTGAAGGAACTCAGATGTACCTGGCTTTATGGAGGGGCTGACTTCTCAAGACAATGTCTGCCAATCTCCCTACACCTACCCATCTACTCCAGGGACCATGCAGGACCAAAGTGTGGACCATAGTGAAAAAACTCACTCAGCCTTGAGGGAAGAGGCTGCCGTGAAACAGGTCTGGAGGTCAACACCTAGACTACAGTGTGCGCTGGAGAGAGGGGTGCAGAGGCCGGTGCTGTCTGATACTCCGTCTTCTCATTTCTCCCTCCTCTCGGCCTCCCAGCTCATAACCTTCAAGACTCCGAGACCCTGTGTTTACTGCCCCACACCCAGCTCCAGCAGCTGGCTGGCCTCCAGCAGGACTGAGACTCTGAGGGAGAAGGCGCCAGCCTTACTCCTCCCCGCAGGCCAGCCCGGGCCTCCACGGGTGTGCCCACCCCACCGCCCGGCAGCCTGCTCTCGAGCTGTCTTTTGTCTCTCATCTGGTCTGCTGCAGCTCTCCCAGCTCCTTCTCCTCCTTTCAGTCCTCTGCCCAGGCCTGCCTAAGGCTGCTTGCCAGAACGATTGCATGCCAGGGCTCTGCCCAGGGCACTGAGGGTTGGGACTCCCACAGTCCTGTTTCTCTGGCCAGGGTGGATCGCCCAGAGGCCTTGAAAGGTCTGGAGGGAGCCCCTGGGGCCACAGAGGGGCTATGTTTAGAGAGGCAATCCTGACGGTGCCACTCTGGGGAGGAGAGAAGGGACAGGTGAGATTCCCAGGGCCAGTTTCCTCAGGCTGAGCCACCTCTGACTTCTCCATCCCCAAACCACACCCCTGCTGGCTGACAGACATACCTCCAGATTATGGGACAACGGGAGCAGCAGTAGCCTGGCCAGGGCATTAATCCCCGGCAGGAACACACGCTGGAGCAGGCAGATAGTGACACCGGTAAGGAAGGAAGGGGAGGCCCTGAGAAAAACAGGGGAAGAATGGAAAGGACAAGGGGTACTATCGGCGCTCCACTTCTCCCAACCCCCAGGGACCAAGTCCAGGGCCAGGCTGCAGGCTGCCACCCCTCGAGACAGCACCTGCCAGCAGGCCAGGTATCAGGTTGGTGGGCCTGGAACTGCAAACCCAGACCTGAGTGGGCCACGTGAGCTCAAGCCCAGGTGTGTCAGCAGAGTGGGCACTCAGGCTCCCTGAATTAGATTCTGGAATCTTCATCTGCAGGACTTCCTGGCTGTGTGATCCAACGCAGTTCTTTCTCTGAACCTCAGTTTGTTCATCAGTAAAATGTACATGACAATGGTGTATTGCCAGTCTGCTGGGGTTGCTGTGGAAACTGATTAAAATAGTGTCTGCGAAACAGTCAGCCCAGAGCAGGAACTCAGGACCTGCTAGAACTCAGTCACCTCGTCCTGTGGGCTCACAGCACTCCTGAATCTCCGAGTCCTCATCTGTAACATGGGAGAAGACTTAACTGTTGGTCCCAATCATGGTCAAGTAAATCAGCCACAGAGGCCTCCAACACCACACGCTCAGCTCTCAGCTCTCATGCTCAGAGACCTGTTCCTGGGAAAGTGTTAGCGAATATCCAATTTTACACTTATTTACATCCTCATTCCAGAAATGCTACCTTCATTCCACTTGATATATAATGGCACCCAATTTCATTCATTTGTTCCAAACATGAACTGTTAATGGTGGGGAGAATAAAATGAAATGAGCCTCATTGCTTGGCTTCAAGGAGCTCACAGTCTAGCAGCTCTAACCCTTATTGATCTGTTAGCAGATATGGAAGTGTCTCAGGAAGCTGTGGGTCCTTCAGGGAAATGAAGGACACCTTCGTAACAGGATTACTTGCTTCCAAATGGTTTATAAGTTCTTTTTCAGGTGCTCACCTAAGTGGCAAGAGATGAAGACCTTTCTGAAGTATTGAATTGCTTCCTTAATCACAGCAGTGTGCTCGTCTCATGTGAGTACTTGAGGAGGGGGGTCAGAAGAAGCTACACTGAGAAGTTGTACCAGCCTCCCTGCATTCCAGAATGGCCTCTTCTAGTTATTTTACTAGTGAATGATGGCACGGGCTAATATTATGTTTCTTTCTCCACAATTTGCATTGCATTACGTGCAATCGCAGGCTAACAAGGTTTCAGGGAAGAGCAGATCAAAAATAAGCCTCACTCCATGGAGAAGCTTTGCCACCAGAAGTCCTGGAAACCTGACAGCTTTGCAGGTTGCAACAATGCAACTCAAGACTATCAGCAACATATAAATATTTGTACAGACACTTATCAAGGCAACAATCAGCTATCAGGTCCCTCAGAAGTGAGCTGATGTGCTTTACAGTTTATGGTCTTGATTTGTAAAAGTCGGCAAAACAAAGCCACACACAGCAGATTTGCTAAGTTCCAAAGTCAGAGAGTAGGTAAATAGTGCAAACGTGTTGGCTTCCCTCCCTGGCTCACTTCTATGGGGTGTGAGCAAACGGAAAAATAAACCATCGGAAAAAGTCTCAGCCTAATAAAATTACACAGACAGAATGACTTCTTCGTGAAACCCAGAAGGGTAGCGCGGTCGGTCCTTGTTAGCACATATCTGTGCTCTGTCGTGATCCCAACTCCCGGCTCCCAGGTATTGCCCCAGAATGGTCCCAGTCGGCTTCCTCTCTTCATCTTCCTCCTACATCAAAAAGTATTATTCACACCCAATTCCATGCTTTCGAATAGTAAAATGTGCATTTAAACAATACCAAAGAGAATAAATTTGTCTCTGATTGTGGTAATATAGTTGAGTCAGAAAAAGCACTTGACTGGTAATCAATAGACATAAATTCTATAGATTCCCCTGGTGGTCCAGTGGTTAAGACTCTGGGCTGCCAGTGCAGGGGTCATGGGTTTGATCCCTGGTCAGGGAACTAAGATCCCACATGCTGCACAGTATGGGCCAAATGGTAAAAAAAATATATATATATATATAAAGATTAACTTTTTAAAAAAGACATAAATTCTAATTCTGTCACTAAGGAGCTGTGTGACCAGGAGGAGGCACTTCATCTCTAAGAGAACAAAGTTTCTCATGGGTAAAATGAGATGGGGGAGGAGTGAGTGAGACGGAGAGAACACCCATCCATCCGGGGCTTGTCCCTTACTCTCTTCCAAACATCACCTGCTTGGGGCCCACAGCCCATCTAGGGTGGATAGCTACTTGCTTGGAGCAAAATCAATGTGTCTGTCATCTTAATATGCATGGAATGTGTTTAAATAAGGATCAAAGCCAGTCAGGAAGGTATCTGTGGGGAAGGGAGCAGATCCAGACCCACTCACTGCATCTGCCTTAGGGGTGGGAGTAGGGGAGGAAGCCACCTCCTGCAAACTGGGTCCCCCCCAATGCCAGAAGGGAGGGGCCCCATTCTGAAGCCCCCGCTGTCTCCAAGCAAGTGAAGGACAGACTGAGGTCCAACCGGGAGACCCAAGGGAGAAAAGAGGGGTAACTGCAAAGGAACCTCATTTCTCAAGGTTCTTAATAACACCCTCATCCATGCCACCCACTACCGACTGGGCAGATGTTCCAGGATGCAGACTTCGCCCTGCGAGACAGAAGCTCTTGCTCCCTTTGCACAACACCACAATTTCCTCTCCACCGTCTCTCCTCCACTACTCCAGCACAAGGCATGAGCCTCCTATGTACTCCCTAGACTTCTCATGCACTTACTACCCAAGATTCCAGGAAGGAATCTGCAGCGCTCAGGCCTGAACGCTGTCCAGACTCCAACACCAGGGCCTGTCCCACATCCACGCCGTGGTTTCCACACCCAGCAGTTCTCACCCAGCCCTGGAGAGCCTTCAGCAAATACCCAGATGGCCCCGACAGGAGAGTGTGGCCTCCTGTGAGGGCTAATTTAACCCACACCAAAGAGCTGAGAGACAAGATATAAACCCAGTGCCCACTGAGAGGGACAGTATTCTGGCTCCTTTGTCAGAATTCAATTCTTTTTTGTAAACTTTTAAAAATTAGACAGTAATTTGCATGTATCTAAACCTTCTGAAAATTGACTTTTATCAATTTTTTTAAAAAGAAAAAAAAAAAAAAAACAGAAGGAAAGGAGCAAGGGAATGAAAGACATTGAGTGTTAAGGCTCAACCAAACCAAAACAGGAAGGAAGGAAGAGAAATGGGGGGAGGGAGGAAGGAAACGAAAGACAGTGAGCATCAAGGCCCTACCAGATGAACACTTCACATTTTCCCTGCCTGTCAAAAGCATTCTCCACTTCGGGAGGCATATTCTGAGAACTCTGAAAGTATCACTGGGCCTTCACCACCTCTGTGCCACAGCGTCCTGGTCTCTTTTTTGACTCATACTTGCCTGGCAGGACTCCCCCGAACAAGAGAGGGGCCCACTGAGCCTGGGCACAAAGAGAACCAGGGCCCAGGGCTCACATGGATGGCATGGCTCCTGCCTGGCCATCCATGCGCAGCTGCGGGAGCAATGATGAAGCTGCATGGTCTTCCCAAAGGTCTGTCGGGTCCACCCTTCCCTTTCTAAGCCTACCCGGGGCTCACCCAGCCCAGCCACCCACTGCAAAGGTAAAGAAGGCCACCAACCTGAATGCCAGCTTATTACACATGTCTGAACCTTCCACCCTGCCTGCGCACTCTCCCAGAGAGGGAAGTAGGACAGAACAAAGAAGTCACCCTCGACCCCTGGGGTTTCACACTTACACTAATGCTCTTTTTGGAATGGCAGCTCAGCATCCTGGAACCCAGGAAAAGTAGAAGCAAAAGGCGAATCAAAAGTCAAGGGGGTTCCCCGCCTGTCTCCCCCACCCCCACCCTCCTCCTCAGAGCCTTGGCTCAGCATTGCAGCAGGTCGAGGATAAGCCCCAGAATCAGGTGCCACTGCTCCCCAGGAAAACAACCTAAAGTATTTACTGAGAAGCTCCTCCAGGTTAACATTGCCCCTGGTGCTTTCGGACCGTGGAAATAAATTCTTGAAATTATACAGAAAAGCAGAATGTCAGGTACATTTCGGTCCCTGCAAACTCTCCGAGAGCAGACTAACCCCTGTCACCTGTCTCCCCACAGCTTCCCTGCCCCAAAGCACTCCAGGTCCCTCTGTCTGCCCTGTGGGCGGACTGAGCACAGGAGCAGGGACTGTGGAGGCCTCAGTCCAGATCCTAAGTAGACCCTGAAGCTGTGTGAGACCAGACGAACCCTTTACCCTCTCAGGCTTAGACACCACCTTCCCTGCCTCTTTACAAGGTTACTCATGAGGGAAGACTCACATATGCTGCTGCTCACCCAAGGGCTTATTCCAGAACCGTAAATACACACCATGATTTTACATCTAGTCCCATTATTAAGAGCACAGTGGATATTTGAAAGGGATGGGCCCAATTTCTCATAAACCCAGAAAGCTGGAGAGTTGGCAAGAAAGGGAGGAACAAGACACTTGGAGATTGCTTCAAGGTCATCCTATGCAGCCCCATCCTTCCAGATTCTTCCAAATGCCTGCTGCAGCAACAGCAGCCCCACAAGAACACCCTGCTTTGTCAGGACTTGTAGTGAAATGTGTTGGAGCAGCTGTCAACTTGGGGGAAATCACTCATCAGGTAGTCAGCCGAGTAGGGCAGCTTTCAGCTGGACAAACACTGCATCCACCACGGGAATGAGAGCCTTCCTGTCCTGCCCTTGGGGGCCGAACCCACCCGCCTTTCCCTTCTTGTCTCAACCAGCACGAAGACACACCTCTCACTCTTCCTTCCAGCTCCCTCAGCTCTTCTTCAAGGGACGAAGATCTTAGGGCCACCGAGGCAAGAATGTGGTGAAATCAGGACCTCTCCGCCTGCCCCACCTACAAAAGGTAGCTGCTTTGTGATGAGGATGGTAATCCTCCATTGGGGCCTTTCATTTCAGACCAACTCATTCGTGGTTGACTCCCAACCAGGAACAAGGCAATTACAGATATGCCCAGGAATAAATCTACCTGAGAGAGGGCGACAGTGTCCCTACATCAACAATGGGCAGAAGAATGTGCATCCAGAAAACCAACAGCCAGGAGTCCCAGGGACACTTGGTGAATAACCCAGGTAGGGTGTTACAGGCTACGTACGGGACACCACACCAGGCTCCATAGGCCGGGTGAAGCCAGATGGTGTCAGAAGGTAGAAGAGCGATTGTCAGCACACCTGAAAGTCCCCTTTCGCTAGCACTCATTGACATCCACCACACTCCATCAGGCCTCCCAGCTGTCTCAGGGAGTAAAGAATCCGCCTGCAGTGTCAAGACCCAGGTTTGATCCCTGGGTCGGCAAGATTCCCTGGAGAACGGCATGGCAATCCACTCCAGTATTCTTGCCTGGAGAATCCATGGACAGAGGAGCCTGGCAGGCTATAGTCCATAGAGTCGCAAAGAGTCAGACACAACTGGAGCAACTGAGCACGCGCACACACTCCATCACAGGGAGGTGGGAAAAAGCACCTGGGCTCCAAGAGCCTGTCGTGTTAGCCAAATGCCAGCACTCCCATTTTGTCCAACGGCATGGAGGGAAGGTGGCTGGCCAGAGGCTGGTGCTCTGGGCCCTCATTTAAGTCCCTGTACGGCAGAGAAAGTCACCTTCACTGGCAAAAGCTGTGGGCAAACCTGCCTCATCTCATGCCCCAGGGCTCTGGCAGCAGCTTCTGTCCTAGGCTGTAAAATCCTTTGGAACCCCGAGGCAGCCCTCCTTGGATTCTGGACAGAGCTGGCTTGGAGCGCCAAGGAAAGAGACCCAAGCGTGCCAAGCCTCAGCCATCCAAGGTGACAAAGACCTCACGAGAGTGTGTCTTGCCTTTTCAGGCTCAGAGAGTGGGCCTTGGCTGGCCAGCTGCCTCCCAGGAAAGCCCTGGCTGTACAAAATGACCCAAGTGCCTTTGTGTGTCTCTGCTCAGAGGACTCACAATGAACAGCTCATGAAGGACACGGCCAGGCCCGGCAGTGTCCTGAATTGCGGAAGCAGTGTCTACCACTCAGGAGAAGGCCCCCTCAGGTTTCCTTCTAAGCTTCTGGTATATATCCATTTTCCTATCAGCCACTTCAAACAATGTCTATAACGCTGCGATTTATACATGTGTACTTAAATGTTATTTCATTCTAGCTTCTGCAAAACTATCTTTCCACCTAAACACTTGATTAATGTAATTAAATTACTACCTGATGGCATTATCTAACTTAACTTAGGATCCACACTATTGAAAAGCATGTGCCTTTTAACACCCTGACTGGTAAGGCCTGTGATGAACAGAGCTATAAACATGTTGGCATAACTGAGCTGTTTAAAAATAAATTAGCAAACTATAAAAATAAACAGTTACATACATATGTACTCAATTATGAACTAACTCTAATTTTTGTTCTGAAATACTGTCTTTGACCTTAGTCATAAACAAGCACTATTAAAAAAACATAATATCTCAACAGACAGGAGGCCAAGGATTAAACAGTCTTCCAGCTTCAGCAGAAAGCCAAACAAGGAAAAAGAAGAAAGGAAGGAAGGAAAGAAAAAAAGAAGGAAGAAAGAAAGAAAGAAAATGAGGAGAGAGAGAGGCAGGGAAAATAAAAAAGAAAGAATAAAATTGAAAAGCTGGGAAAATGTGTAGAAAACGTACAAAGACTGCTGTGCTCATGTTGATCTGAAGCTACTTCTGTTCAAGCCAGAAAAGTTAAAACCTGGTGAATTGCTTTTGCATTTTCAGATGTTTTGGAGTCTCAAGAAAAGAGGGCAGGCGAGGGGGAAGCACTATTTCCAAACGCAGCTGTTTCAACAGCTCGCTGTCTGCATAATTGTCTCTGTTACACAGGGCCGCCTCCCCACCTGAACTAAGCTCTCTGTCCTAAGTCTGCTACTGCCTGTAAGTCCCAAGCTTTTCTAAGACATATGGCAGAAATGTGGAAACTGTCTTCCAAATAGCACAAGACAGAAACGGGGCGGGGGGTGTAGGAAGAAGCAAAATCAAGCTGTTGAAACTGTATACAGGACACGTTTTCACACTAATCCGGTGCTCCTGTAACAAAGGACAGCATACTACGGGATAATTACTATGGATTATTATTACAGTTTCTAAAGCAAAAGAACAAAAAAAAATTCACAAAAGACATATTACACACGCAGATTTCTAAAGCTTTAAAATCATATGGTCTTCGGTGTTGGTTCCTAGGGGGTTACAGGGTAATGCCCTAACGGAACCGGACAGATGCAAACACAAAAAAGAAATCACAATAAACCTGAAATTCTCTCCTGTCATGGTGCTTACTGCCCTTTATTTCACAAACAAAAGTAGTTGAGCAACAGCTAAGTAGTTATTCATCTCAAAGAGCCAAACTACCAGGCTGACTGCCCCAGGGTTCTCTATCTTCTCCCCGATACAACTACAAAAAAAATTACATAAATAAAGAATAGGAGGAAATGCAAACTCGGCCACACTTGCCTGAGAGCGTGGCAGAGAGGGCTTGATGTGAAAGAGAAAAGCTTGCTGGAGACACAGAATTCTGCCCAGGCCACTCTCCCTGCAATGGTGAAAGGGGCCACACGCAGCCCAGGTACTGGGCATGATGTTTACAAAAACAAGGAGGCTGTCGGCTGCTGGGAGACAAACGTCTCAAGACACATTTCTAAAGGAATGCAGTGATAAGGTATGGAACAGCCCGTGTGTCACCGTGTTGGCCTCTTCCCTTTCTGAAGTGGACTTCGCTTTCCTCCAGGATGGAAAGGATAGGACTGATGGGCAAGGACAGAAACAGTCTCAGGAACTTCCACTTGGGCGCCTGACCCAAGACGGGCATGGCTATGGGGAGGTTCAGGACAAGGCTCCTCTACCTGGGACCACGGGAGTGGCTGGAGGCCCCAGGATGTCTCTGAGAATCTCTTCGATGGCGGAGCTTTAAGCTGGCAGCCTGGACTCTTCTATGAGCTCTCCCTTGGGTCACCTATAATTCCAGAATAATTTGTTCTGCATATGGCAAAGCCAGCACCATAAGGGAGATGGAAAACTAAGGTCTGGCTTGCAGGGTGTTAAACTCAGGCTCTGGGCATGTGTGCTAAGTCGCTTCAGTCATGTCTGACTCTCTGCAACCCTGTGGACTGTAGCCCACCAGGCTCGTCTATCCATGGAATTTTCCAGGTAAGAATACTGGAGTGGGTTGCCATCCCCTCCTCCAGGGAATCTTCCCAACCCAGGGATCAAACTCGCATCTCTTATGTCACCTTCACTGGGAGGCGGATTCTTTACCACTAGTGCCACCTGAAAAGCCCAAACTCAGGCTCTACAGGCTGTCATTTAAGATCTTTAATGAGATTTGAGAGCAAGGAGCTCCTCCTAAGATAAGTAACCTGTTGCTGACAAAAGTTGCTCACCCGTGAGCCTTAAAACCTCAAAGATGCCCTCAAAATAAAGGTGACTCAGACAGAAATGCTGGCTCTCATTTCTCATCAGACAACTAAAATCACCAGTTCTGGACTAAAGATTCAAGTGGAGGCCAGGGTAAGAAAACAATTTGTTTGATTCAGGTCTTCGCAAATTACCCCCCAATAATTTACTTTGTCTCAGCTTTGGCCAGCTTGGGTGTTACAAGGAGTCCAAGAATTATTTTAGTTTTCCATTAGAGGGCTCTCCACTCTCCTTTCAAGGAAAAATACTCTATCTGCCAGCCAACTTCTTTCCAAGAATGGGGGAAAGGGAGGAGGAGGAGGACCAGGGGAAAGGAGGACAGGGGTGTCCATAAGAAATTCCAAACCCCGGGCTGACCAGCAGATCTGAGCACAGTGGAGCCACACAGACATCTTCGGAAAAGCACTCTTTGGAGATACAGGACCCGGCAGTGGATTCCTAAAAAACCTCAGGCATCTGGAAAGGGTGATATCCGGGGCCAGAGCTTATATACCCATTTCCAAACCCCATGGTTCTTTAGCAGCCCTGAATGGTTTACCTGAACTCTGAGCAAACAAGCTCAGGGAAAGAAATGCGAGAAACGAAGCGCACATTTCTGAGTCAGAAGTCGTCTCTGGTCGCTAAAGAAAAATAGAGAAGGAAACTGGGGAGTAGAACGTTCAGAAAAACACCTTCCCTAAAAAACTACAGTTAAGAGTTTGATGTGAGTGTTCTTGGCTGCATGCAGTCTGCCCGAGCTCTCCTAACCACTCCATGAAGGCCCTCTCCCTTTCCTCCTAATCCTTCCTAAGCAGGGGAAGTCAGACCCCCACCCACCGCCCTGAGCTAGTGGAGGACAAGGGAGAAGAGGAGGAAGGGAGGGGAAGGAAGAGGAAGAGGGGGAGGAGGGGCCGCCCACAGCTTGGACTGAGCATCCTCCCAAGAACCCCCAACACGTTCCCCAGCCCAGAAAACATCCGCCAAACCAAACCTCTCAGGGTCCACCTTAACTCCTCTCATCCACGTCCAGTTTGTCAGCAAATCTCATTGGTTTTACCCTCAAAATATGTCCAGAATCTTACTCCTTCTCATATCTCCAGCACCCTTATCCCAGCTGCCATCATCTTGCCTGGATTTTGGTGACAGTCTCCTGACTGATTAAGCCTCACCTCCCCTGGTGGCTCAGACAGTAAAGAATCTGCCTGCAATGTGAGAGATCAGGGTTCGATCCCTGGGTTGGGAAGATCCCCTGGAGAAGGGAACAGCAACCCACTCCAGTATTCTTGCCTGGAGAATCCCATGGACAGAAGAGTCTGATGGGCTATGGTCCGTGGGGTCACAAAAAGTTATACATGACTGAGTGACTAAAACTTCCGCTTTCCCCACAATGAAATCTTAAAAAGCAGCCAAAGTGACCTTGTGGAAACTAAACCACATGATGCTATCTTCAAGTGGCTTCCATCTTCCGTGGGGTCAAAACAACAGCCCACAGACAGGGGCTGGTCTCCCCCGCTCAGGCTCCAACTCCCACCCACCTCCTTGTCTCCTTTGACTCTGGCCACCGGGCCCCTCCTCCTCCACAGTCAAACAGACTATGCACAGGTCTTCACGTCTGCCACTCACTCAGCTTGGAGCCCTCTTCCCCCAGAAACCCACATGGTGATTGCCTCACTTGCTGGGAGCTTTTGCTTCTCAGAGCAATCCCTAACCAACCTGCTAAAAGCATGCCCACCACGCAGTCCCTATCTTCTCTCCAAAGTAGTTTGGCCACCTTCTGACATGTTCTGTGTGCTGTGCTCAGGAAAGTCCAACTCTCTGTGACCCAATGGGTTGTAGCCTGCCAAGCTCCTCTGTCCATGGAATTTTCCAGGCAAGAATACTGGAGTGGGTTGCCATTTCCCATTCCAGGGGATCTTCCCGACTCAGGGATCAAACCCATGTCTCTTGTGTCCCCTGCATGGGCAGGCAAATTCTTTACTGCCAAGCCACCTGGGAAGTCCGACAAGTTCTATAACTCGCCTATATTCATTTATCTTGAGTATCCCTGACAAGAATGCAAGTCACAAGAGCCAGAGTATTTGAATGCTTTGATCATCACTATATGCCCAACACCAAGAACAGATCCTGGTACATGGCAAGTGTTTAAAAAATTACTGAAAATTGAATGAGTGAAATTCCAGAATTCCAACCTGCCAAGAGGCCATTCAGCCCTGGATCTATAAAACCACCAGGCAGCCTATAACGAGGCTAACATGGGCTTTGGAATTTGAGTTTGAGCCAAATGCTATTCTTCACCCGCTCCAAAGGCCCTAAAGGCCAGGAGGAACAGCAACTTGCCTTAGAATGTAAATAGAGGGGGTCAGCCAGCTTGGGGAAAAGAGGAATGGGGAGGGCAGCTCTCAAGCGAGCGGGTCAAGACCAAATTAGTCTTTTCCCTAAGGCTTATGAGGGCCCACTAGAAGAAGAGGCTATGAGCCTGGGGAGGTGCCACCCTAGAAGGAGCTCCCCACTTCTTGGTGGTCCCTACACACTTCCTGCAGCCAGCCACCCATCTAGGCACACTGAGACACAGGCATGCCCACCAGTGCTGGGCAGGGGCCCTGGGTCAGGCGCAAAGCCCAGAGGAGCCAGCTTCCCGCACAGCGTTACTGGTTCTCCATCTGTGCTTTCAGGCGCTCCCTCCTCTTGGTGGGGAGGGAGCAGAGGGGGCCACAGTGAAGGGCCAAATTCCTCACACCTGAGAGCCTGGGATCAGCCAGAAAAGCTAAAGTACCTTTTCCCACCCCAGCGCACATTTTGACAGGTGAATAAATGCTCCCCAGTAGGCAATAACAAGAAGTCTGAATTTAAAGAACTTGCCAATTTGAAAAGTAATGCCATTCTCTGTGACTCCACTCTATTCTGTTACCAATAAAACACTTAAAGATGCTATTCATGCAGACATAAAGTGCTAATGGCCACTTGTTAACATGTTTCATAATGCTAATATTTCCCTCTGATTTCCAACAGTTCTTTTTTTTTCTTTCTTTCTTCTTTTTGGGGGCTATTTTAAGTTAACAGAGTGCTAATCTGATTTGAAACTGAAGGCTTAAAGACCTAGACTCTACATAACTGCACTATTAATGACAACCATTGCTTTACATGTTGCACCGTTTCATGAAAACAGTCATCACTCAGTCAAGGGATTTTCCAAGCCATAGAAAAGCTATAATAAGTTGAAAATGCACTAGGCATAGAAGAAGCTTGTAATGTAAGACATGGGGTTGGGGGAGCAGCGCTAATTCTCCTCTAAGCTTTGTATACTCTGTCTCCAAGAAGAAAATGGATGGTAAAGCAAGTGGGAATTTATTTTTTCTTTCCGAACAAATAAACGAGAATGTGAGGTGCTTCATCTGCTACACCCAAATCACCAAGTTGTCCTTCCAGTAATGGAATAAGTGTTCAAAGGCATATGAACCGTACTTAGTGCTAATGGGGCCAAAGATACAGGAACTCTTCCCAAGAAACACAGTATCTCAGCGACTCCAAAAGGACTAAGTGTGCAGCCATCTGGGCTGGCAACTTGATCCAAAACAACTTGGAAGGATAAGAAGCACTGGCTTTGGGAGTTGCAAAAGGAGCTTTGTGGGCAGCTTCCCTGAAGAGCTGTCAGAAGAGGAAGTCTGCTCACCTGGGATGCTTTAAAGGGGGGCAATTTAGAATTCATAGACCCCGCATTATAACTTCCATTGAGGTGCTTAAGGCAGTGGCCTGACATGTTAGGAAAAGCATGAGTTTGAGTCTCAGAAAAACCTATTTGGATGAGGTTAAGGCTAGGTAGCTGCGTTGGGTGGCCTGGGCAAATCGCTTCAGCTCTCTTGGCCTGGGTGCTTTACATTTTCTGGCTGCATGTCTGGCTCTCAGGTACAAAGGATTTGCCCCCACCCCCCACACACACATACACACACCCATCCCCTAAATAAGAAAGCAGGAGCAGGTACTTGCCTAGCCTCGCTCACCTCTGCATCTCTAGCATCCAATACAGTGCAGGGCATTAGAGTAAGTGCTCAATAAACACATGCTGAATTTTAAAAAATGAGATTAGACGGCATCTGCTTCTCCTCTCAATTCTAACTCTTTGATCCTGCAGAAATCAAAGCCTCCAATAACTTCACGTTGCTCATCTCATTGAGGAGACTGCAACGGGATAGACACCGGAGCATCCCTAGGTTACTTAAAATTGGTTAGGAGCCTGGAGACGCTCACTGTCTGGTGAAGTCAGTTTATTTTCTTTCAGTTTCTCAACTATGAGTCACCTTTAATGAGGGGTAGGAGAACAGGCAGGTTTTTACTGCAATGTACATCCACAGCGAAGGGATATACTTGACTACGCTGCCCACCCACATGGCAGCCACTCAGTGACACAAGGAGAAAGGAGTTTCACTCATGAGCCCTCGCAGAGATGAATCTCACCCCAAAACCAACATCCAGTGAGGGCAATGGTCAGATCTGACCACACCACCATCCCTGGCTACCCCTGAGAGAGGCAGAGAAGGGATGGCCCACAGAACAGCGACACCTGAGGGAGAGTTTTGAGGACTAACCCAGCCCCCCACCAAAATCCATGCAGAGTCTCTGAATGACTGGCGCTGAATGACTCTCTTTCTCATCCAGCACTATTCTCTAAAAGGCCCGTGTCTGGGAGGAGAATCAGAGAAAGGGGCTCATGCGCTAAGTAGGTTTGAGGCACACCCCGATCCTGCCCCAGTGTCCAATCCATGCAGGTGACCCCACTCCAAGGCGGGGGAATGTGGGAGAAGAAGGGGACCAGGAATTTGGTCCTAGCAGGGGCACTAGGTAGAATCCCTGCCCCTGGAGGCCCACTCCTCAGGGGTGGTCACTGCCAGATGGTGAGAGAGATGCTTCCATGCCTCCCCACCCCTGCGGCTTCTCCACAGCCCAAGCCACTGCCCAAGGCCCCGAAGCTAACATCCCTGGGAGCAGCTCCAGCAGGCCTGTGGGCTGGGTCAACCTCTAGCAAGAACTCCTACTTCTTCCCTCTTGTTGGAGCACATTTTTAAATGCTGCCAGAAGCTTTCCTGTCCTGCCCTTTCTCTCTGAATTCCCTCACCCTCCAAGGACTGGCTGCCCATTCTCGCCCACAGTAGAATCAACCCATCCCTGGCCAGGAGGGGAAGAAGTCACCCACCACAACCAACACCCCCATCACTCCAGTGTCGTGAAACAGTATCAAGACCCAGCTCTGGAGCAGAGCACAGCTGAGCCAACACCTGCAATGGGGTCCTGTGCCACTAATACCCTTCCAGCCAGCAGTGCTCTGATGGCTCTCCAGGAGGAAGATGCTAGGCCACCTCCAGGGGTGCAGGTGGGCGCAGGTCCCACCAAGAGGTAACCTGAGAGAGATCACAGCTCAACTAGAAGGCTGTGGGTCACCCTGGCCCCCGGCAGGACAACAGTCCTGCCTGGTCCTTCCTGCTGAGCAGCCACTTCTGGACAGTCCTGGGACCTGGAGAACAAGCCACCTGCATGCACAATTCAATTGAGCTTCCTTTTCCTTATGAAAGAAATCAGAGCTGTGCACATAAATCCAGCTGGGCTAGATGACTCTTCCCAACACACTGAACAGGGTGACATGAAGGGAGGATTTCCCTACTCAAACATCGAAGTTCTTGCATACACACACACCAAAAACAACAACAAAAAGACAGGATCACCCTCAAAGCCGACTCTGCATGAGCCAGCACTGCAAGAAGGAAGAGCAGGACTCAGGCCCTCTGAACACAGCCCTGCTCCTGGCATGCTCCTGTTTGCAGGATACGGTTGCCAGCTTCCCATACCCTCAGAGACCCCCTAGCTGCCCTCTCCGCATTTGCCCAGCCCCAAGGAGCCTCCCTGTACCCACTGTCGTGTGACAAGGGGCAGGAACTATAAGCAGAGACCTCATTGCTTGGCCAAGAGAAAAGGCGAGCGTAGAGTGAAGATGCCGCCCTCTAGCCCAACCCCAGGCTTTCCCATCTTCTCCCCAGGCAACACAGGGCAGATAAAATTGCCCAGCCTCGCTCAACACCTTTCCACTTCTGGAAGCTGAAGCATGGATTCAAAGCCTGGCCTTTCCATTTCCCATCAGTCAGAGTACGAATTTAATACCATAATGATGTGGGGCTTGAAAACACAGAAAATAAAGAATGACCCACGCTCTCAAAAAGCTTATATTGTAGTTTGAGGAGAAGAAGACACCAACCCCTCGCACAAAGTCACGTGGATACATGGACACCTGCTCCCTGATCCCAGAGCCACACTCTCTCCAAGGACAGCACCCCCCAGAGCAGTGCCAGATCTACACTCAGACACTCTTAGTTACCTGCAGAAAGGGCCTCAGAGATGCAGCCCAAGGGAAGGCAATCCAGAAGCCAGCCTTCAGTGCATAGATGTAGCAGGTAGGCTACATTCTTCTGCCGTGAAATGTCGCCGAGTGCTTTCAGGCAGGGAGACTGTGGCAGTGCACAGAGGGGTCTGGCATGGACACAGGGCTTTCCAACTGACTCCTGATCACCCAACTTCCCAGCTGCCCCATTTCTGCTCCTGACTTGAGTCTGGACGCATAAGTTCCCAGGCCACTTAGCCCACTGTGAGGTTACCCTGTGGGGATTACCGAGCCACCTCTGGGCTGGGCTGAACGGGAAGTGAGCAAGTCAGTCTGAGAAAGATCCCAGCAGGGGATGTTCTCTAGGCTCTGCTGGGCCCATGCCCACGCAGGGGTCCTGGGCTACAAACACCTTGGAGTCTGAAGAGCGGGCGGCCCCTCTTCTTACCACTTAATTTCTGTCTTAACTGACTGAACTGGAGTACAAAAAGGGGAGGCAGGGGCTGAAAAGGCAGTCTTGTGGGCTCTATGCCTGTGATTACTCATGCCACATTTGGGTGCTCTGAAATGCTTTCCCATGTCTGTAATGCTCTTCGTATCATCCTACACACTCAGGGAGGGTCACCTCTGCTCACCCCGGCACAAAGAAGAGATGTGCTTGTGACATGCACTTGGGCTTTGCTTCACTGTTAAACACAATGACCAACTCCTATTATAACACGGGTTGTGCTGGAAACTCAAAAAAAGACTTGGCTCCGCTGGCTTGCGGGAGTCTGGGCTCTGCTCCTCCAAAACCTACGTTCTCCAGATGTCAGCGGAAAGTTATGAACAGCCCTCTCCCAGGCAGTAAGTGAGGCGAGAAAGGCCACTCACTGTGTTTCTCAGCCTCCATGAACTTGTCACTAGGAGAGAAGCCAAGAGGGAGGAGGCACCTTCAGAGGCAGGATCGTAACTCTCCGTCACCTGGTGAAGCAGAGAGGTAGCCAGGAAACTTGGGACAGGAAGGGAGAACTAAGTTCAGGGTGAACAAGGACAGAGAAGAAGGTCTGGGAAGAGAGAGGTGTGGCATCAGTATAGTTGGGAGTGAAAGATTAACTGCACTCAAAGATAGCTGGGCTTCCCTGGTGGCTCAGATGATAAAGTGTCTGCCCGCAACGTGGGAGACCCAGGTTCAATCCCTGGGTTGGGAAGATACTCTGGAGAAGGAAATGGCAACCCACTCCAGTACTCTTGCCTGGAAAATTCCATGGACAGAGGAGCCTGGTCCATGGGGTTGCAAAGAGTCGGACACGACTGGGCGACTTCACTGAAAGATGGCTCAAGGTCTAGGGTTCCTAGTGGACATCAAGCTGAGTGTGAGTCATCAGTGAAGCACTGCTTTCTTTAAAAAAAAAAAACAAGCAAAGATACCCAAGTGCAGATGTAGCAGTAAGTAATGTGGAAAACACTAAGCTATCTTGTCATTGTACTCAGCAGTAATTAGACTAATGTTTGAGTAAAAGAGCTGGGAAATCAGGAAGTTCTTAACAGAGGTACAAAAATCAGAAATGGCTTGAAAAAGAATAGATCTATGAGTTCAAGTTTAGGTATTAGAGATAACACAGGAAAAAGCCATGGCAGGGAACAGAGCAGAGAATTCTAAGATATCAGGGGTTTCAGCCCAGAGCTGGCAATGAGACACTCTGTCTTCTCTGGAATGAAGAATGCTGCTGCTAAGTTGCTTCAGTCGTGTCCGACTCTGTGCGACCCCATAGACGGCAGGCAGCCCACTAGGTTCCTCTGTCCCTGGGATTCTCCAGGCAAGAATACTGGAGTGGGTTGCCATTTCCTTCTCCAATGCATGAAAGTGAAAAGTGAAAGTGAAGTCGCTCAGTCATGCCTGACTCTTCGAGACGCCATGGACTGCAGCCTTCCAGGCTCCTCCGTCCATGGGATTTTCCAGGCAAGAGTACTGGAGTGGGGTGCCATTGCCTTCTCAGGAATGAAGAATAAAGGGCTTTAAACTGAAGCATAAAGGATTTAAGATAGACAAAAGTTACCTCCAGCTAATGGGAGATGCCTTTAAAAACAGAACCCCGGAGGAGGAAGAGGTTGGGCCAACCAATCCTCAAGATCCATCTGCACTGTAAGGGGCACCGCCACCCCATCTCCATCCACCCCATCTGTCCAGTGATCTGCATAAAAACACCAGGCTGTTCCACATGCTCATGGTGCAAACTTCAGAACTATTCACAGCGAGGAAATCCTATCAGGAGACAAAACAGGGCAGAGGACGTGGGAAGGAACGACGCAAAGCAACATGACCACCCTCTGTAATGGCCTGGACGGTTGGGGGTTTGCTGTTTGGTGCCACTGTGGGATCCATAGGTTAGCGTCACCCAGAGAGCTCTAGGATCCTCCTCGGCAAAGCTCCAGTTCTGAAAACCACTGCACTCATCACACACAAGGTATTAGGAGTAGCACAGGTCCGTGAGAAGAAGCCAGGAGGGCCACGCTGAGTCCTTCTGGGCCAGGAGACTTGGGACAGAGGGTCAGAGATGGAGCCAGGCATGGAAGTGTGAGGCCCTGGGCTCTGTCAGTCCTGTCACTGCCTGGTGAGTAGCCTGAGGAACATGGCTTCCCTCTCAGCCTCAACCTGCCTCATCTGTAAAATGATACAGGAAGCAACAGGACTTCATAATTCAACATCTACACGGAAGATGCTCAGTAAATATTTACCTCCCCCTTGCACAGAGGAAAATGTCCAGGCCCAAAGACTTGCACTGTGACTCTTCAGATACTCTGGTCAGAGAGGAACAAGAGCCTTGCCCTAAAAAGTCAATTTGAGGGAAAGAGAAAAATCTTTAAAAATTACTGAGATCTAGCTATCTTAATTTAAAAAGACAAAATCAGGCCCAGGTTTTCTTTACAGACTCTCTCCAACAAGGCTGGGCTTGACTTCACCTTGTCTGGTTCCCTCCACCAGCACCTACTCCCCCACTGCATAAGGCACTGGAAGTGAAGATGGCATGGACCTGACTTTCAGTTCCGCATGCCTATGCCATAGCCCATAGTGAAGTGAGTCCAAAGAATAGCTACCACAAGACTGAGCGACTTCACTTTCACTTTTCACTTTCTTGCATTGGAGAAGGAAATGGCAACCCACTCCAGTGTTCTTGCCTAGAGAATCCCGGAGACGGGGGAGCCTGGTGGGTTGCCGTCTATGAGGTCGCACAGAGTCAGACACGACTGAAGCAACTTAGCAGCAGCAGCAGCAGTTCTAGTAAGGGCTTCCTGGTAGCTCAGTTGGTAAAGAATCCCCCTGAAATGCAGGAGACCCTGGTTCAATTCTTGGGTTGGGAAGATCCCCAGGAGAAGGTATAGGCTACAAACTCCAGTATGCTTGGACTTTCCTAGTGGCTCAAACAGTAAAGAATCCACCAGAAATGCGGGATTCAATCCCTGGTTTGGGAAGATGCCCTGGAGGAAGGCATGGCAACCCCTCCAGTGTTCTTGCCTGGAGAATCCCCATGGACAAAGGAGCCTGGCGGGCTACAGTCCATGGGGTCGAAAAGAGTCGAACATGATTGAGCAACTAAGCACAGCACACGGTGCTAATAAAATTCATTTACTTTGTAAGTGTCTGCATTAGCATCAACTCAAGATTATGTCTGTAAAATGACATTCCAACTCACCTGAATTTCAATACACTTGCTCAAGTGGGGACCAGCCTGGGAGGGCATCACATGTGAGAATGTCAGTTTCTCACACACATGGACCTGGGGGACAAGGTGAAAAGCATCGCACACCATCTGAGCATCACCACACACCAGAGCAGGGAGAGACAACACTAAGCCCATCCGAGAATACCAAGGAAATAGTAAGAGGCTGCTCATCATTATGGAGTTCCTTTAAAAGTCCATCTAGTACGTATATGTATGGCTGATTCAGGGCTTCCCAGGTGACTCAGTGGTAAAGAATCCTGCTACCAAGTAGGAGACAAAGGTTCGATCCCTGGGTTGGGGAAGATCCCCTGCAGGAGGAAATGACAACCCACTCCAGAATTCTTGCCTGGGAAATCTTATGGACAGAGGAGCCTGGCGGGCTACAGTCCATGGGGTCACAAAGAGTCAGAGACAACTCAGCAACTAAACAACAACAACAACAGAGCTGATTCACTTTGCTGTACAGTAGAAACTAACACAACATAGTAAAGCAACTATACTCCAAAAAAAAATTTTAATAAAGACCATAGATATTTATGCAAAAAAAATAAAAATCCATCCACATACAGACTTAAGAAAGAGTACCACAGGGCATCCTGGGGACCCAGCAATTACTATTCAGGCTCCAGTCAAACTAAACAGACTCCAACAACCTCCTTCTTAGCAAAAATCAAGGCACAGTCCCTGAAGGCCACAGTTCACAGGGCTGCTTCTTGCCGACCTTCTGTGGTTCAATTTGAGACCTGAAGCCACAGCACCCAGTACGTGTGTCTCCCCACAATCCACAGCAAAATGAGAGTTATGGTAGACATCTCCCAACCTGAGAAAGAAGCTGAAGAGCAGTGGGATTTCCCAGATTTGACACTCTGGGAGGTCATGCCAAGCCAAGAAGCTTCTTGTCTCCCAAGTACACCAAGGACCCTTCTAAATACACGTTACCAAAAAAAGCAGGTGTGTAAGTGGGGCAAGAAAGGCCCAGGCATGTTCAGAATACGGGTATCAACATCTTTAAGGCATTTTTCAGCCTTTTTGATGCTATAACCTCCATATTAAGAGACATAAACCACAAAACATTACACCTGTCAGCTGCTGTGCCCTGAACTATCTCCAGGCAGCTGAAAGCCAGTACATCAGACTCTTAATGATGTGAAAGTTAAAGATTAAAAACATGTTGGAACACTTAACTTTACACAGTGCCAGAAACGTGCCTATAACCTGTTAGGAGGGATGGGTGTGGAGCATCGTCCAAGAAGGAGGACAGCACTCACACACAAAAAGAAAACAAGGTCCCCCTGTGCTTTCTTCCCTTCCTGCCTTCCTTCCTTCTCCAGGAAATTCCTCCCAAAACCTGACATGCTTCGAAGCAGCAGTCAGTGAACCGCTCCAGAGAGTGAGGTTGCAACCGCTGGAATCCTGAGCAGAAGTCTGAGGCCAATTCTGTCCCAACACGTGAGGTCAAAGCCACTGGTTTAGACATTCACGTGGACATGGGAACGTGCTTATTCAGACAAGGGCTCCAGGTCACATCCTGTGTTCTCCTGAATGACTCCAATGACAATTAAAAAAAAAAAAAAAAAAAAAAAACCTGGACGCTAAAAGACACTTTTTTATTTAAAGAATTTTTTTTTAATGGACCATTTTTAAAGTCTTTATTGAATTTGTTACAATACTGCTTCTGTTTTATGTTTTGGATTTTTAGCCCCGAGGCATGTGGGATCTGAGCTCTCCAACCAGGGATCGAACCTGCACCTCTTGCATTGGAAGGTGGAGTCTTAACTACTGCACTGCCAGGGAAGTCCCTAAAAGACACTTTCAAAGGGTACTGCCATTTGCCAACATTTAACTTAAGACTTTGCGGCCACGCTTATGTAACTCTTCTTGACACAGAGCATAAAAGTTTGCATCTACTTACTCTCCCCTCTCTGGTAGAAAATGCATGTCACTGATAAGCAATTATTGTACCTCTGTCAAATAACTCAGCTTGAATTTTCACTTATGGCTGAAGTATTTACTCACCAATGTGTATCTGATACGGGCTTCTGTGGTGGCTCAGCTGGTAAAGAATCTGCTGCAACGTGAGAGACCTGGGTTTGATCCCTGGGTTGGGAAGATCCCCTGGAGAAGGGACCGGCTACCCATTCCAGTATTCTGGCCTGGAGAATTCTATGGACTGTATAGTCCATGGGGTTGCAAAGAGTCGGACATGACTGACTGACTTTCAGTGTTATGGCTTCTTTTTTCCAAAAATTGAAAAATTCAGAAAGCCAAAGATAACATCTCTACCTTGAATGGCATGGCCTATGGGCAAAAGCCAAAAGGAAAAAAACTTGTAAAATTATTGATGCAAGTGTATGAAATTTTTCCTCAAAAGTTCCCAAGCAAATGGGCACCTCTTTCATTTTCACCCTCACAATAAACTCTTCTGCAGGTTTTGTTTATTTTGAGGAAACATTTCACTTTTTTTTTCCCAAGACATGAGGTGTGAATGATGCAAAACAGTATTTGGATATGTAAACTGAATTATTTGCATAATGTATCACTAATCAGTGAGTATAAATTCTGGAGTCTGAGGAACTGAAATCAAGTGCCACAGAATTTTTAAAATCTAGAGGATAAAAGTAAAGAACATTGCCCTTCCGCAGAACAATGTACACATTTGCAATCTGCTTATATGAAAGAGAAATTATCCGCACAGAGTGTTCAGAAGCATTTTTAAAAGTGATGTTGATGCGCACTGCTTTGCTCTGATTCCACAATACAAGGCACAGATTCACTGGCACAAGCACACCAGGCACAGCACCAAGAGAAGATATCTGAGTCTAAGGAGAGCAAAACCCTTCCTCCCACCCTCCTGTGTGTCTGCCTGCTGGATCTACAGGAATCCAAGATACAAAGCAGGACAGGGGGCAGCCAGATATTCTGCCCACAACACCCATCAGATCAACTTGGTCCCCATGCTGCAGTAAGCCAGAAATCATCCATACCCTTCTTCTGCTTATTTCCACTAGTGTCTTCATGCAAGTATAGCCCCTTCTTTTGCAAGAAAACACTGACATGGATGTGCAAACAGTAGAAAGATTATTCCAGCTTCGTGTACTTCCTTTGCCAACCAAGCACAACCAAATCAAGTTGGAGAAACTATTTGTCTGAACACATTTTGAAGAAGGAATGAAATGGGGGCGGGAAGGAGGTGTAGCCCCGCAGTCAGGCCCCCAAACAATGGTACCTTCTCCATTGGCTCAACACTGGCCTAGGAGGTCCCTCTTCACCCAAGAGTCACCTGCACACTCAGAACTCCCAGAGGTGCGCCTCTGAGCATGCACACAGTGAACACATGCATGCACACACATGCACACACACCCGGTCTTGGAGGGTGCCAGGTTACACTTCTACAACAACTGCTCCTGTCGTCTACTACCAGTGAAGCCAAACCAGCCTAAAATTTAATTCAATCTGCTGTAAGCCCAAGTGTCAGGCACTTAGATGGCAGCTAAAAGCACCACTCTCAAGATAACTGAGTGACACTTGCTAATAATAGCTTCCGCAAGAAGCAAGCAGGAGCAGACATTTTGTAAAACCAGAGGGACCCGTGCCTAAGAATGGCTCAGAGGGGCTGGGCTCAGCTTCCAGGCGGCAGAGAAGGCCACGAGTGGGCCCACCCTGGCTCCCACGTGATGGGCTGTGCCTAAACCACCAGTGACCTCTCTTTCAAGGTGAGAGCCCCAGCTGTAGCTAAACAAGAGAATGCAACGCCCCTTTACGATGGTGCAATCATGGCACTCCACCTGCCACCTGTCAGGGGCTGGGTCCCAGTCTTCCCTCAACTGCATTTTGTCCCCTTCTTCCTTACAGTGTGGTCAGCCGCTTCTCAGAGGGACCATCTTTCTCTCCAAGCCAGGGCTCCAGTGGCCACAAGAAGGCCCAAGAGCCTTGTCTTCCTCAACGTAACCAGGGAAGCAGGCGCCACCCACCTGCTTCTTCCTAACACCCTCCAGGATGAAAAGAGGCCCCCATGCTGAAACTCAGGCGAGCTCCACCTCCAACTCTTTATTGCGCACCAAAAAAATCATGGGCTCTTTTTTGTTCCAGAAGGATGCAGCATGGTGCACACTGCAGACACTAAGATGACCCCCGTAACAGTGAACTTCCAAGACTTGGGCTCACAGGTCATTTCTTCGCCACAGGGCATCTGCCTCTTCACTGCCTCTGAGCCAAACCCTTGGCGAAGAAACAATACCCACAGAATAAGGCCATTTTGCTCTCAAGCAGCACCTTTATTTTCAGGAAAGTTGCAATTTACACCAAAGTAGCTGATGCTACTGCTGCTAAGTTGCTTCAGTCGTGTCCGACTCTGTGTGATCCCATAGACAGCAGCCCACCAGGCTCCCCCGTCCCCGGGATTCTCCAGGCAAGAACACTGGAGTGGGTTGCCATTTCCTTCTCCAATGCGTGAAAGTGAAGTCGCTCAGTCGTGTCTGACTCTTAGCGACGCCATGGACTGCTGCCTTCCAGGCTCCTCGGTCCATGGGATTTTCTAGGCAAGAGTACTGGAGTGGGGTGCCATTGCCTTCTCCGACACCAAAGCAGAGAGAATGGTAAAAATCAGCTCGCCAGTACACATGATGAAACTTCGACCACTAGCAACACAGAGCCAAGCTTGTTTTACCTATTGCCAACCCTGCCCACTGATTATTTACATTGACTCCACACGTCCTATCGTTTCATCAGTAAATAGTTCAGTATGCATTTTTAAAAGATAAAGATTCTTTTAAAAAAAAAACACAAAACTATTATCACACCAAAAAATAAAGCAAAAGTAATTTCTTGTCATTAAATAGGAAAGTTACTTTAGACTCCAAAATATCAATACTTCTTTCCATCTAGGTTATGCTTTAGAGAATCCCTATGACCAAGGTTTGAGACTGAGGCTGCCAAGAACAGCCTGGGGAGAATCACACCCTCTAGAAAACGTTTCAGACTTTGTTTAAAGCTACCTTGCACTTCAGCTCAAACTCCTGCCCTGCATGGTCCCCTACCCTCTTGGGGCCAAGTGTATCCTCCAGAAGTCCTCCATGAGGGTCTTCACCCCTCTCAACACCCCCCAGCCCCTGAGTCCTCCTGACTCCCCATCAGGTGGCCCATCACCGCAGTGGGCAGGCAGGTGAACTCCCAGCGTTCGAACTGGTATTTATTTTTCTTTGATGAAAGTGTTCTCCTGGAAGGTTCTGTACAGAATTCATTCACAGAGCATGTCTTGGATATACAGCTGACTAGATGTGTCAGTTATGTTCCAAATGGGTTTTCACAGGTCAAGGTTCTGCAGGCAAGAGCAAATACTATTTTTAGACAGGATAAGGTCACAGTGCTTTTAGAGACAGTGAGGTCTACAATAAAACCTATTGATCAGCCTCTGGAACTACTGCTCCAGAGAGACACGGAGATTGAAACAAAAATTGCCTGGCCATTTTCTCTGTAGACTCAGTGGGTAAAAGCTTGTTGGACTTAATATCTTTCAGGATATAAAATAAGTAAGAAGTAACTGTGTACAGATTACTGAAGTCCATTTAACCAGATGCAGAGGCGGGTCATGGGAAATATACTCCTGGCAGAACTCTGAAAAAGGGACTTTGCGGGCAACAAGTGTTAAAGCCACGGAGCGAGAGAAAGCCTGGTCTTCTTAACTCAGTGAAGGCAAAAGGTACAAGTGGCCATATGGGATTTCAGCTTGAGACTCTAGTCCCTAAAAACACCCTTCAATCCAGGACTATGTGAATAACAGACCCTCAAAGACAAATAGCATTAAGATGGTATTTGCCTAAGTCAGAATCTGGTGAAAAGAGGTATTCACATAAAGTTTTTTTTTTTTAATTGATACTAACTTAATGGAATCATGGTAAATCTAGAGATCTTCCTACTTTCTCAATCTTTCTCTCCATTTATGTAAAATATGTTTGTCTATATATGTATACATATATGTATGTTACATGAATACACATATATATACACACTGTACATACACTCTGCCTTTATATATATAAAACATATATATGTATATTCATGTAGTATGCATGTATATATACATGTGTATATATGTGTGCATATATACTATGTCTCATAGTGTTGCTCTATTGGGGAATTTTTTTTTTAAAGAGATCACAAGTCTTTTACAGGTGTACCACACAAGACTCTAGCAAGAAAAATCATTCATTGCCAGTGAAACTTGAGAAATAAATTTAGAAATCATAAAAACACACACAGGAGCCCAAGCAAATGAATCATCCAGACACAGAGAGCCACTGGAAAGTTATTTAACTAACCCAAAGTTTCATGAATTTACCAAGGTTTTAGCAACAAACTCTAAAGGCAAATAGGATCTTTAAGTAAAGATATTCACATAATGGACTATCCCATCTTAAACTCCAGGCAGAGATCTAAAACTTTGAAGTCAATTACGCCCCCAAAATACTTCTCCATTGTCAGCAATGTCATGATTGTCTTGGAGACTCAAGACCACAGGAACTAGTGTGAAAACTGTAGGGTATCTTCATTTATCATCTGCTCCCATCTCACAGCCCAGCTTGCAAACAAAATATGCCATGGTAAACATAATCCATATATCACATGGTGACACAGCTGACCCCATTAGTGAGCGAAGACTGTCCTAGCAGCAGCATCCTATCAGACATTAACAATACAGCAGCTGATACATTTACACAATACAATTGGAGGTGGGAGAGAGTGACTATCGGGCTATGAAATCCTAAACTCCATATCTGAATACATATTTTGTCGCCTCTTTGGCATGAATGTTATCGTGCTTTCTCTTCAGGTAATAACCGACGGGGAAAATAGTGCCTCTAGGTGGCTGCCATTCATTCTGTCTGTCTGTTATCTCTGTTTAGCTTAAGTTAGAGCTAAACTTTTTCCTGTTAGTTTTCTTTTTTTTCCAACTTTTTTTTTTTGCCAGAGACAGAAGAGCATGCAAAATCTGAAATAGCTGATTATCAGTGCCCTAATAGAGCACTCCTAATAAGAAATCCCCCAAACATTATAAATTAAAGAGGCAGTAATTTAAATAAATTACTTTTTTATTTGAAGCTATACATCTTGAATGTCTGTATCCAACAACAACAACAACAAAAAAAAAAAACACATATTTCACAACTGGTTCATTTCCCCCTCATTCTTACCACATGGGATAATAAAAGAAAGTTTCAGATAATCATTCTGCAAGGGCTAACTTTGAATGTTGTTTTTTAGCACGCTTCTGAAAAACACCATTTTATATCTAATTTATAGCCACCTATCAAAGGCATTTGCTGGACAGAACGGAAAACGGAAACATCCATGCTAAAAGTCAATGGTAATCACTAAGTTTAGAAAATGGATTGCCAAGATCACATGTCCCAAAAGTGTCCATATGCTTTTACCTACATGACGAATAAAAAAAGAACATTTTCCCCTCAATTTATGCTGTCTTCAACACTAACAGAGGGAGAGTTCTTCTAAACATGTTGCATCGGATGCCTTTAACAAGCAAGAATTTGTAACTCCAAGAACTCAGCATATGTAGGCTATGTCCATGCAGGAAAACCAGCTTTGGGGGGAGAAAGAAGGAAAATATCACGGAATTCAGTCAGTTAATTGAATTTAAAATACCTGGTTGTTTGAATTCAACTGATTTCTTTGTCAAGTGTATTTCTATTTTGACATAACTGCAGTTGCCCAAAAAAGCAAAGTTGGAGAAAATACACATTTTTAGAGTTTATCAAAGAAAAAAACAGCTTGCTACAATTAAAAGATGAAGAAATCTTATAAGGCTGGAAACTTCTGTGAACTATTACCATTCCATTATACCATGATTCCATTCTGCTTCCAGCAATTGGAAAGTTGCTCTTAAGCTTTTTGCTGAGAGCTCATGAGCTCAAGCCTTCCATCTCCAATGTTGCTTCCATCTTTGAGGCAAAGCAAGAAAATATTCTGGCCTCTCTGCAGATTAGCCTCATTCAGCAACTATATTCTAAAGAGAGCAGGAAGGAGTGGAAGTTGGGAATCTGCCTACGGCATTCGGAACACGCTATATATGATGGGGGCTAGAGAACTCATCCTGTCCAGACCACCCATTTGACAGATGAAGAAACTAAAATGCCAAGAGATGCAAGGAACCCATGGTCACCTAGCTCAAGGTCAGAACCCAGGCATATACTGGGTTTTAGACCTGTATCTTTCCACTATCATTAAAAGTCAAAAAAATCCCAAAAGACCTCAATCCTCACCCCAAACCAGTCTCAGTAATTTTTCCATTGCCTTCATGGAAAAGTAAATGTCTAGTTATATACCTTTACAAATTTTTATTTTATCTCTCTTTTTTTTGTACTTTATTGTTTGGGAATCAAAAACAGTTCATCATAGTGCTCTCAAATGAACTGTCTTCCTCTTACAGGCTGATACTGTAGACTTTTAGTAGTGAATAGATATCCCTGGAAACCGGGATATCATTTTTTTTAAGATTACAGTTTTTCTGTAACAATGATTTCACATTCTGGGTGCAAAATGTGTATGGTTTCTCTCACCCTTAACTTCCGCAAAATCTAGATTGGATCAAATTTAGAATCTGGTTAAAATCCTGTTATTTAGAACGATGTGTTCTAACAGAAAGCTCTGGGTTGGCTATATTGCGCTTTTCCTCCCCCCGAAGATTTTTAAATAGTTTTCATTTTTAAAAGGATTTCAACTTTGAATTGTGCCGACGCCAAAATCTCTATACATCTAATCAATCAATAAATAAGACAAACAAAGCAGCATATGTTTATCCTTTACCATTTGGGGAGTGTACATTAATTACCGCAGATTATCTCCTATGCGTCTTCCCCCCACTGCAGACAGCAGTGCTCAAAAGGGGCCACAAAATAAAAACGTATGGGGTAATTAAATGGATATTTATAATTAGAACTTAATAATTTGCATCAGGGACAAATGAGCTCTGATTTTAATCTGCAGTGCATTTAGATTAGCCCGAAGATAGTGTAATTTGATGGTTTATAGGCCTCCTCTCAGATTAGGAAATAATACCAAGCCTTCCAAGACAGCACGTCTGTGTCAGGAGTATGTTAAGGAAGAAGATGCAATGAAAATGTTTGACAATGTGAAAGCAGCCATAAATTACATGACAACTGTGTAAAAGTCATGATGAAACAAATAAAGGGCTGACCTATAATACGTCTGATTCATTGTGACACACACAACTCCCTGCACTAATCTCTGCCCAGCCAACGCATTCTTAAGCGGGGAACTACTTAGCACAGGGAACGCTGTAAATTATCACTAGTCAACAGCATTGATTTTTAGTCGACATTTCAATCAGGCTGAAGCAGAAATACTACCCAGCTCATCCAACAGCCTCTTAACCAGTCCGCTGCCCCTCTGCGGTCTCCTCAGTTATGGCTTTGTTAAATTTCCATTGCTCTCACCATTCAATATTTATTATAGCATTGCCACATCCAGGCACTTGGCCTGAAGGGTCACCGGCCTGCCTCTTGGGACATTAAATTCGTGCTTACCTTAACGAAAGCAGAACCAAAAAAAGAAAAAGAAACAAAAGGCCAGCATCAGAGAGCTGGCCTGATTTTCAAGAGAATGGAGAGAAAATTGGGGGGGTAGGGGGACGCGAAGAGGCTATAAAGCAACAGTCTTCTTTTTTTTGTATCATTTCTGCTTTTCCGCCTAGGGGTCCCAGGAAACAAAACTCAGAGCGTCTCTTCTGGGGTGATCCATCCTGAACCCAAGACATGGAGAGATGTAGGGAGATAGGGGAAGAGCTGAGGAGAATAGAAGGAAATACGGATCCAGTTCCAGGGCAGATGCAGAACTGGAATAGAAGGTTTGGAGTTCTCTACCCACATGTATTCTCAGCAGTCACCTCCATCCGAACCCCCCAACTCACACCTGCATCCACACCAATGACAACCCCTTGGTGGAGGATCTATTGAAACAACCTCCCTGGGTTCAAAGAGAAGGGTTATCAAGTGAGCAGAGCTCCGAGTTGACACTTGTGGGTGCCCAGGCCAATCCTTCAGCTTCCCCAAGGGAACCCTGCATATAGTAGGCGCTTCCTGATACTACCCAAAGACTCTAAAGTTAAATAAATGGCAGTCTACAGTGGCCCAGCCAATCTGAAAGGTTGGGTAATGAAAGGAAAACCCTGCCATTTGGTTTTGGAATACATTATGTAATCCCTCTGCAATGAACCTCAGGTCTTGCTTCAGCAAATATTAATGGTGTCAGCGTAGCCTGCGGAGTGACTGGGGGAGGCCACCATGCAACTGAAAACCAGCCTAGGGGAAAGCCACATGTGGGTCATATGGAGTTGTTGACTGTAGTTTCCATTCAAAACTTCCCTCAGTCTCCTCGCATGCTTTCCAGACTCGCCTTACCACAGCGCTTGTTTGGCCAGAAATGAAAACCTCCTTGAAGCAGATTATTACCCCTCAGGACCCCCTACACACACACAGACACACACACACTCTCACTCACTCATTCATGTGCTACGCTCTTTCCCTCACCTTTCTCTACAGCATAGTTCCGATTCTCCAGACCTTTTAAAAGTGTGGTAAGTGAAGGGAATGTCACAGAGACAATACAACGTAACTGCTGCCAGGCTAACTCCACTAGCCCTTCCTTAAAAGCCATAGCTGGGTTCCTTGGTCATCCTTCTGCCGTCTCCGAACCAAGTCACAGACATGTAGTAAAACCCCCTCCCTCATCTTCTCAGGACCCTCGCCCCACTTCTGGCTCACTCTGGACAGACAGAGAAGTGACAACTTGCAAAGCAGAATTCCTTACACAACAGCTCCAAGACACCCAGGACAGCCGCCCAGGGACTGGATGGGAACATTCCTCTCCTTCCCAGAAGACTGAAAAACTCAACCACAAAACCCACAGGAGGACCAACCATCCAGCCCAAGAGATTCCCACCCAGTTGATGCCCCAGTACCACTGAAAACCTTGTGAGGGGGTGGCAGGCGCTCATGACAACGCCAAAAGACAGAATCCTTAATAACTGTGAACCCTTAGGGAGGCAAGTTCTTTAACCCTTGGGGAGCCTCAGTTTCCTCCTCCACTAAGTGGGGCTGATAGGACTTCCCTTCTGGTGTTGCTGTGGGGAGAAGTAACCACGCGTTGGAGCCACAGTATGGCAATGGCAGCTCCCGGTGTGCATCCTGTGTATTTATGCTTTCTCTCATTTACTCCTTGCATCGACCCTGCAAGGGAGGTTCTTTGGGTGGTCTCCGTTTCACAGAGGTTCAAGGGTCCACCCAAACCCTCCCATCCAGTCAGTGGTGAAGCAGGACTCTGAACCCACAGCAGCTATGTCACACACCAGGTACATTCTCCTGGTGAGGCAGCATGTGACTGCATGGAGAGAAGCCAAACGCTAAGGGAGATGCCGATGGAGAAAAGCCCCTCACCAACAGCTCCAGCACATCAGGTCAGTGAGAGCTCCTGAGCTCTCTACACCCAAGGACTCAGGAGCCCACTCTGAGGCAGAAAGAGGCTCCCTGTCCTGTTCTCTCATCTCAACCCAGTCACCCCACACCAGGAGAAATGACATGGAGATCCCAGTCTTTCAAGGAGAAAGATCCCAGTCCTTAAAGGAGAAAACAGTCCTAAGCCATGAGTCATAACCATAATAGTAACTGGCCTTCCTCAAGTGTTTACTTGAGGAAACAAGCAAACATCCACACAGAAAGCTCACAACAGCCCATAATGTGGGTCCTGTGACACCCCCCACCCATCATGTTGCAGATGAGGAAACTGGAGCTTGGAGGGATGAAGAAATCTGCCCACACTCACACACCAGAAATGGCAGCACCTTTTGGCCATTTTATTCCATGTACTCACACAGGCTGAAAAGAAAAGAAAAAGAAAAAAAAAAACGGAGATGCACATATTTTTAAGAGTTTATTTACCCTCTTTCAGGCCCTCCTTATTTTCTTACCATGCAGGTTACAAGATAACCTCAGAGAGAGAGAAGACAACATCTAAGGGCTTGGCTGAGTTTGGGGCATGATCTACAGGATGAGCACAGAGGCCTCCAAATTTTCCCAGTTTCTATTAGCTCCTAGATGAATATGGGGGAAAATTCACCTCCCTTTTGAGGCTTCTACCTGGGGAAGTAAACATGATTTTATCATATTTTACCTGGATGTTCATGATAGTGCCTTTTCTAGTCCATGATGGGAAAAAAAAATATTTTTTATTGTGTGAACTGCAGGCCTCCAGACCACTTGGAAACCCCAGGCTCCCCTACGTGGAATTCTCTGGGCTCGGCGTTAGCCTCAGCAGCCCCTCTGGTGGGAGCCAGAACATGCCTCCTGCCAGTGAGTAACAGGGAAATTCAATTACCTCGCCACTTGTGGCAAGAGGGCAAAGACTGCACATTAAAAGAGCCAAAAATGTCAGGAAGTTATTGGGCTGATGACTCTTGCTTGCCAACACTCATAAGTGAATACATAATGTCACAGTAAACTAAAAAACACAGAAACAGACCAAAGAAGATAAGATAATCGAGAACAAAACAAGCCCAGACACATGGGATTGCCATCAGCCCTGCTCAGAAAATGCACTGCTTCCAACAGGGCACTTTCCCCCCTACCCCTGGCCTCTCCTGGGCCTCGCCTGTGTATGCTCTTGATCGGCCACCAAGAGATTAGCTCACAGGTCCTTTTCAACGAAGAGTTTAACTTCAGGCATTAAAAAAAAAACAAAAAACACTGAATCCCACCAATTTCTACCTGCACATGCAGGCCCACCTGCCATGTCCCGCCCTGGCTCCACGCACACACTCTCACACATGCTGGTCTCCTAAACACACCAACTCTTCCAATCCCCAGCCCTCGGGTTACTGGCGTTATCACAATTCCTTTTTTTCCCAACGGCAAGCCAGGAAAAATGATAGGAACTGTGTATGTAGCCAAAAGACTGGCCTCAACTGGTTCAGAGGGGAAAAAAATTGAGTTGTGTATTTTTTTTCTTGCCTTTAGCCAAAGACCTGGGAACATTTGATGTACAGTCGGCAGGTATTTTTAAAAAAAGAAAGTAGGAAAGAAAAGAAAGAAGAAGGAAAAAAAAAAAAAAACCCACCACTGAAAAGGCTTGGCTGCACTGGGGCCCTGACACGCTCTCATCTAAAGCTTGGCCCTCGGCCAAGTTCATCTGTTAATGGACAGCCGCAACCACCGTACACCTCCCCCACCTCCCAGACTCTTCTCTGTTCTACCTCTTTCGAGCTCCTAAAAACTAGACATCGATTATGTCTGCGCTTTTCCCTTTCTATTCAAGATAAACAAAGTGCTTCAAGTTCAGGGCACACCCTGGGACCCTTGACAAAACAATCTATCATTCTGTCTGCTAAACCAGTCTGGCTACACCACAGCCGGGAGAGCAAGGCTCCCAATGTACAATTTTCCCTTTGTGCTCCGTCCCTCTTGCCACTAACCTCTTTTCTTTACCACCTTCTCCGGAGCAGATGGACTTGACCACTTTGCTTAAAGCCCCTCCCAGTAACCTCAGAAATTAAAAGAACGGAGCCTCTGGCTGCTCCTCCTCCTGCCCAGGTTCTCCTTGTTGCCCTGTGGCCCCCTCATCCTTTGGACACACACATACACACACCCGCTTAGATCTACACAATCCTTTCGACCCTCTCACCACAGACACTCACCCAGAAAATAAATGAAGTGCAGGGACTGCCCCCTCTTTTGCTCCCTGAAAGAACATTTTGAGTAAATTTTGTTTTAAATCATATCCATTCATTTATCCTGACTCACAATTAAATGCAAGTACACTTTTTACAATCAGTACGGAATGTATTAATTATAACTACAAATGGTCAAATGAGAGCATAGTCCCTCCTAAAAATATTAATAAAAGACATAATAAATAATATTAATGAAACAAAAATAGATTCATAAGCCTTGGCCAGAGCTTTTATTATTTCACACAAGGGGAAATCCAGCCAGTGAAACTTGCTGCACATACTTTGGCAGGACTCTGGCCAACCAACCACCACTGAACTCTACAGAGCATGTTTCAGGGAAGGGGGTCGGGGGGGGCGTGCCGGGGTGGTACAGCAGTGCCCTAGTGCTGGGGGTTTTGTGCAGACACCATCTTGAGAGGCTGATTGATGGCCATGGTGCACAATGCAGGGCCCATAACATCTTTCGCAGCTTTCCCATGTGGTCAAGGAAAGTTACCCACAGGCTGCTTCCCGTTCCTAAGGCAGCCTGGGCTGTTATTTCAGTGCCCACTCCTCCCGTGGAAAGACAAACACAATCCTCTAGACCCAGAGGGAAATAAGCCCAGCTAGGTAAAGGGCTCAGAATTCAGGCCCCACGAGCACCCTTTACTGCATCAGCGCTGGAAGCAGCCGTGCTGCCATACCACCGGGCCCCGACTAACCCATCTCCACATCCCACAGCCCCTCGCTCACCCCAGCACTCCCTGCCCCCCTCCCTTCCTCCCCAATCCAACACACCCACCACACAATCGAATCTAATTAAGACTGGGAAAAAATTTGCATTTTCTTTTCACTGTACCCCCAGTAATCACAGAAGTTCTTCAAATTTTGAGAATTTTGTTCCTCTGCTAATTATTTCCCTCATTTTGAATTTCAAGGCACAAAGACAGTCTATCTCATTGGTGGTCTATTAATAGTTTGAAGTTTTGAGCATCAGAAGGTAGGGTGGGTTTTTTGTGTTTTTTTTTTAATTTTTTCCTTTTAAAACTGTTCTGTCATTTCCAGTTTTGCAAAAGGAGTGTGTTGTTGTTGTTGTTGTTAGTGGTGATGATGTTAATATTTCTTCCAAAAGACAGCTTCGTTGTGCCAGTCTGCATATTATGATTTGGTCGCCCCCTTACAATAGTTACTCTCTGCCTGGTTTACAGATTTACAGACCCTTGGTATGTGAGTGGCAAAAAAAAAAAAAGAAAGGAAAAAAGAAAGAAAATTCCTTGGCATAAGTGTATGTTTGCTGATCAAATTTCAGATCATGTGTTGTTCATTATTATGACTTTACTTGAAAAACAGTTTACCACAGTGAGATGGATTCGCTTTACATGCTTTCTACCTCTCCACTCCCTTTAAGGACTTTGAAAACCAGTACACGTTTTTAAAGGTAGGTTTAAAGCATGAACTGGTTTGGATTAAAACATTTCGATGTCCACAAATTCCCTGAAAATACAATTTTAAAAGATGTATGCAAAGCCACACATGATTTTGAGGGAGCTAATAAGACTGTCCCACCAACAAAATTTAATGGTGATTTAAAAAATTCTAATGCTTTTCATTTACTTCCTGTAGAATTATTTGTGTACTTGACATTTATACAGTCTCTCCATTATATAACAATCTACTCTGGGTACACTAGATGATGCCAATCTATTAGAATGAAATTTGTACTCCATATAAGCAGAAGTTTCCAGTCCGTTTTGACTTACCATTATATTTCGATGTAAAGTGTTATTATAGCTGAGTATAAAGCACAGCTACTCCATGCTCAGGGTTTTTAACTCTAATACTGTAATCTTTCTTGTTGCTTCTAGAGCTGTGTCAGTGTTTACATTCCTGGAAGTTAAATAAACCGACATGGCAAAACTCCTGGATAGACTGAATAATACGGCTTGTGATGACTAAATTGTTTACTTTCTACCTTGTTGGGATCCCTTTCTTGTAAAGTTTTGGGGAGAGACAGAGAGAGGAGGAATGAAGGGGGTGGGGGTGATATGAGATAGAAAGAGAGAGATTTACACACTGGCTTCCATATGTCACAAAGGCCTTCCTACCCACAACCAACGAGAATGAAGCAGCCTGCCTAAGTTAGTTTTGCCCTTTTCGATTTGTGTTTTGTGTTCTCAAATACTGGGTCATGTGAATACCCCCCCTTGTCTACTATCCTCCCCTCAATAAAAAATATGAACATTTTTTTGCCTATTTTCAAATAGCAAATTATCCATTAGATTTCATCATATCTTAGTAAAGCAATTACATCAAGAAAATGATAGTGCGTGTGGAATCAATTATGCATGCAGTTGGCCGGAGACCAAAGGCTGTGAAGTCGGAGAGGGCAGAATCGCTCGACACACACAAATAAAAAGCCCCTGGATCTCACAGATGGACCCCATCAGTTCATCTTACTGCCTAAAAAGTTCATGCACTTAATAATTTATTTGTGTTCTGGATACTGTTTCCCAGCTGAATATTAACAACTTTGAACTGAAGCATGCTTTTAGCATGGTATGGATGGAAGTCACGGTAGGGCAGTGCTAGGGTCCCTCGGAGGTTAAAATTGTAGTTATGTTTCTTACACACTGTTCATTCTCCATCACAATTTATTTTCTTTCATTAAACATTCCTTTTAATCAGAATATCAGTTTCAATGTTCTGATTCTGCTTGTTAACCAGTGATAAACTCCTAAACCAAAGACAAACATCAATAATACAGCACAAGCTATTCAACAGCAAAGGCAAACACCAAAATCACAGGCTCTCAAAAATCGGAAACCGTTCGTTAGCACCTTGTTTTCACAACCAGAGCACTTATGTACCTTGAGAGAGGCATCTGGTAGCCCAGAGACCACGATTTACTTTAGTGACTAGGGGAGGACACAGGCAGAACAGCTGAGAGCAGAAGGCCCCAGCAAAACTTACTTGAGCTAAAAGATAAGTTAGTCAAACTCAGACCCAAGACATGGAGGGGCAAGTCACCTTTTCAAAGCAGAGACCCAAAGCATTGTTACAGACCCAAAGGTCTGTCGTTAGTAGGCGTCTCTCTTCTAAAGGCACCTGATGTCTTAATACACTGAAAAAGTCTCTCCGCCATCAAACTGTGAACAGTGAAACTGCCCAACAACCTTCAGGGGGGAAGAGGGACAAGCCATACATATTTCTGTGCATATCTGGATATGCCTCCATCATACACTTAAATTTTATTCTTCTCCCCAAATGAGAACAACTTCCAGCCAACACTTCCACAAACTGTACTTAACGTTAAAAGAAAATGGATAAAAACATACGTAATTACTCAAGGTTAAACTTCTAATTCCTCAATTCACTAAAGGAAACTTGGCAAGAAGATGCATCATTTTGCTCCTTTCTACTGGGGCATCTGAGGAGGAGAGCCACTGAGGCAGCTAATACACAAAACATGATCAAAAGTGATTAACAACAGCTTCATATGCAAATTGCATTAATGAAGGAGTGCAAAGTCATCATGTAAATTAAATATGTCAAATCTCTTGGTGAACTTTCAATCTTGAGAAGAAAAAACACGGCTTTAATTTTTTTACATCATCAATTTTGCAAGATTGAAAATCTAAGAATCTTGGTGCTATAAACAATTTTCACCTTTTTTTTCTCCTTCAGCAGGCTGACAGGCCAGCCTGATGTGCACCGAATGTACATGTTAATAGGCCAATCAAAAATGCAAAACAATTCGCAATTACTGGAAGGACCTAATGGTCATTAGAATTTACAACTAGGTAATGAACTGAAGTCTGCCCACACCATGCATATTCATAAAGCAATTTAGCCTTTGAAGATTAAAGAAGTGCTTAAAATTCAAATGAGCTTTAGCAAATTATCAGTAAGATTCATCCAAAAAGCAAAGGGTTTTTCTTCCTATGATTTCCTCATTTTTTTAATGCAAAATTGTTATATCTTCCAGACTGAGCTTAAACTAAACATTGAGCTAGAAGTGAAGCCAAGGGGCTAAGAGACAAACGGAGGCTGCAAACATCGTTACGGACTTTGTTCATAAAACTAAGCCCTTAAGAGCCAAACCTATCTCTAAACATGGTAATTTATCAAAAACAGCCCAGAGTTGCTCATAGGCAATACTGCACAGTCCTCCAACAAAACAGATTAACGGGAGTCCCACCACCCTCCCAAAAAGCCTTTTTCCCCTCAAGTTGAGTCTCCTGTGTAAACATCCACTATGGTATAAAAACAGCTTTTTCATCGGCTTGGAGTGGCATTCATTTTAGAAGTTTCTGCTTCCAAAGGGAAAAGAGCAAGGAAAGAGAGGGTAAAGGCAGAGAGGAGCGTGATCTGGTTTACTTCTGAGGAGTGAAAATCTTGTCGTTGGGTATTTATCTTCCTGGGGGTTCCCCCCCATCCCACACTGGCAGCATTTAATCCAAGAGGAACAGGTCAGGCCGACATCAGCTAACATTCAGAAAGTTAGGGTGTCCACCCACCACCACCCCACCCCAGTTATTAGAGAGCATCGTGGGAATTTGGACTTTCAAGCTTCCCAATTACCAGTGTGGAGAAGAATCTAACTCACACCTTGAATGCTGACTCCCACTTTAACTAACCTCATGACATTTAAGAAATTCTAGCGACAGAATTCCCACTGTAGGCCTCCCCCACTGCCATCCCAAACACTCCATCCAGGTGAAAAGCACCGAAGTCTCTGAATCCTCCCTCAGCTGGTGGACAAGTAAGACTGGGAATAACAGTTTTGAAAGGACCACGTGCCTGTGCTTACTGCTCCAAAGCTAGACCCAAAGGACTCTCTGCCTTGGTGACTGTCTTTGAACCCCTATTGAAAATATTCCAGTGGCTTCTCTCTGCCACCCTTCTCACCCTCCCCACCCCCCGCCCCCCAGCCTCAGATGCTTTCCTGAAGTTGATCTTACCTGGAATGTAGGTATGTCAAGGAAGTGGGAAAAGAGGTAGAGAGAGAAGGGAGAAAACCTCAGGCACTATCTCCGATTTCCTCGACTCTCTAATCCAGGGCCCTGCTCAGAAACACGCCACATTTTAACGTTTATTAGAAAGAATAGGAGGCAGAGCTTCACGGGACCTGCATTCACGACCATCTGTATGAACCACAGGTCCGCAGTCCTGACCAATTCTGTTTGACACTAATGTTACTCTACATGAGTAGAGTTCAATGAGGGTTGATATGGGATGTGACAGAGTAAATCAGAATTAGATTAAAAACAAAAGTTTAGAAACCGATGCTACACTGCAGAGCAAATGGGAGTTGAAGGCCAAATTTCCCCTAACTGCCTTCAAGTCATTTTCCCTATTAGAGTCTTTGCCCGCCACCCCCCTGCTGGCAGTGCCACAATCCCATCAGAAAGAAGAGTGGAATGCACATAGGAAGGCCCAAGATATTCCTCTTTAGATACAATACCTATATATTTAATATACAGCAATTAACTTCTGGTCAGGAGTCTGCAGGCAGCAGGCTGCCCCAAGCAGATAGTGGGGGAGGGGCCTGGAGCTGGGACAAGCACAAAAGACAGGTCCCACAACAATGCCTGCTGTCAGCAGCTGAATTATTTTTATACAGGAATTTTTATCTCTATTGTACAAACAAGTACGTGTCTGTGCAGACTTGTTAAGCAATCCACTTGTATGTAGAATAAGATTTTTTTTTCTTTCTTGCTACCAGTCACACAGCTCCAAGATCAGAAGAAATACATAGTCTTTGAAGCTGCTCAAATGTTTTAGTTAAAAGGACAGCAGTTGTTTTCAAAGATCCAAGAGTATCTTTACCAGAATTAAATTTTTCCTTATTGATTTTTTTCTCCTTAACATAACAAAAACATAACATGAGAAGGTTAAGATTTATTATTAAAATTTTTCTCAGCCTTTAAATCATTCTTCAGTAGCCAATGTTCACTTTTAAATGTAAAAGAATAATTTTTTAAATCTTAGGATGGGATAGAGTAGGAGAGAAAAACTCATGAGATTTAAATTTTAACACTGTTAGGGCATTGTTTTAACTATGAACTCAAAGATAGGGGTGGGGGCAAAATGGGCAGTAAATGGCTTATTGCAAGTTGCTCCTAAATGTAAATAAATCATGACATCATGGTATCCCCTGAGTCAGTAGGAGGAAATGCTTCATATATTTTTTGTGACCCAAAGAGAAACTCCATATTTGAAACCTAAAAAGCAGATATGGGACATAGTGCCTCATGCTGCAGCTAAGGCAGGAATCCAAGCTACACTTGATTTTCCTAAAAATTGACAGATGTGATTTTTTTTCTGCACTTCTTTATGCATCATTACATATCAAGAAAATGAACAACTGATGAATATAAATGTAAATACCCCGATGCTTAGCAGGAGGTTTCCCCATTTTTTTAAAGAAAATTCCAAAATAAACTAGAAAGCAGAGAAAGAAGGGGAACACCACAGCACCTGTGTTCTTTCTGAAAGCACCTCTGCAGGTTTCACAATAATTCCATTCTTCATTTTAATGGGAATTTTTAAACCAATGGACTCACCTCTATCTAAAACTGAGATCAAATTGTAGGTGTAATTGTTCATCACTCATGCTAACAACAGCAAAGACACAAACAGAAACTCATTGTGAGTGACCACAGGTCCCCAGGTATCCCCTTCATCAATAGGCCTGCTCCAGGTCCCCACTGGGAATTCCCTGGCGGGCCAATTCAATTCTGAGTAACATGCTGCCAACCCTATCTGGAAAAGTGGAAAAGGGTGTGCACAGCGTCTTCTCGCCTCTTTTACAGGAAGTTTAAACCTGATCATCTCAACTTTAGTGGCTATAATTTGTTGTCTAGAGTTCCAAGAACTTGGTCTTTTATCTATCTAAAGAGATCAAAAAGAAAAAAGGAAGGCAGAGAGTGAGCAAGCTGTGGCCTGGCCTAGCCCCTAGCGAGGCTCTAGCTCAGAGCAGTAACCTGTGCAGGTAAGCCTTCCAGCGGCATTGCATCAGACCGGCTCACATCAGTCTCCAGGGTGAATGGAGAGGTGAAACACTCTGGTGCCCTGTCTGCAAACTCCTCATTCTCCAGTTCTTGGCAGCTTATTTTTCCAAGTGTTTTGTTTCAGGAAACGTGTGTATTTTTCTTTGTACATTTTGTGGATTTCCCACAACTGGCTCTGACAGCTGTTGATTCTGTTAAATGAACACATTATAAAAATCCTCTTTAAAACCTCAAGCAACAGTGGACTTAAAAATAATGGCAAAATATTTTAATGGAGTTCCAGTTGAGAGTTGGTTTAAAAAAAAAAATACAAGTGAAAGTACAGAAGTCCTTTAAGTCAGAGCTAGATTTAAACTGAATGTATGAGCACGTGTGCATGTGTGCGTATGTGTGCGTGTGTTTAATGGGGAAAGAGGGGTGTTGCAAATCACCACAAATATTTACACTGTACTCCCTTTGTTCAAATCACATACTTTTAACAGGAAAAGCTGGAACTGTGGCTATTTAAAATTTTAAATATTCAAACGCCTGTAATTAACCATATGAAACAAATTATGTCGCTTTTCTCCATACCAGCACATGCAAAGAAATTCGGGTGGGGGACTGGGAGGTGGCAGAGTCGGGGAGACAACTCCAAGAGGAGGCAAGGATGATGTTTTCATTTTGCTCTAGATCAAAGGAGAACAAGAATGGAAACTGTGGCAGAGCCAGCATTTTTACATCGCTGTCTTTCACACTGGGCTATCTAAGTTTACACAATTCCCCAGACTGGCTGCATATTAAGCTTGCTGTGTACAGCTTTATTATGGTGCGCTGGTGGAAGAAGCATTAATATTCCAGCTCCGCAACTGACAGGGCATTTACATGCGCCCATCTGAGCGGCACCTGAGAGATCTTCCAAGGTGCAGTAGCTGTGCGCCTATTGTAAAGGCAAATGAAGCTCACCTATTCCCTGCTGGGGTCAGAAGTGACCTCACCACCCCCCAAGCCTCAAATCCTTCCCTTGCCAACCTAACTCGATGCCATCGCAGAATGACGAATGAGCTCAGAAATAGACCCTAAGTTACTAACCCTGCTAAGAACAGCAAAAGCCATTGCTGAAATGTTTTAAAAATGCATAGGGAGTGCAGCTGGCCAGTAAAAAGCAGAGAGACAAATTCCAGTGAACCCAATATGGAATACGTTACATTCTAAAACTGATTAGAAATCCAGTCTGATGTTTACTGGCTTCAAATTGAGTTTGGCATCAAGCATACTGGCTTTCATAATGCTGGCATTTTTTTATTATTATTATTTTAAATCTGCCTTTGGTTCCTAGGAGCACATGTGGAGAGCTAAAGCATTCTTATTTGTCAGGTTACATTTCCTAGAAATTAAGTTAGTGACACAAAATGACTCTAGTAGCAGTAATGTGGTCCATGCTCAAATTAATTAGGTCATTTTTGTAAAACCTACACGACAAATTACAAAGGTAAATTTACTGATATTGGCCAGAGCTCTATCCCCTGGAAGGAAAGGGGAGAAGCATTTTAAGGACTTATTTACCTGGGTAGGAGGAGAGAACAGGGAAGGGAGAGAGACAATGGCCAATTTCCCATTGGTATTACAAATAAAAATACTAGTCATTATCCATTAAATTATATAGTCTGAATATATTTTATGAATTTATTAATGTCTTCCAAATTGACACATAAAATAAAAACCCGCTTGATTTGAGATAGTGTTAAAAATGGACCCTAAGTTTAAATTTTTTTTTTAATCCTTGTAATAATAACACTGCTGACATAACCATGGCCCAAATGAAATCTGAACAAGCAGAAAGGTACTAAAGATCCTTGGTGATTAAATCTCGTGCTAAAAAAGTGGCAAGGTGCCAGGCTGGGTCCGATTTGATGCTAAGTGCCTTTTATTGCACAAAGCTGGTACTACTGTATGTAAAAACAGACTTGGGCTTGGGGTAAATTTTGTCAAATGATTTCTTTGTGCAATAAAGGGTGTGAACAGACCAACCAGAGTAGATTAAATTAACAACGAGTGACGCAATCTTGGTGCATCGCCCTAACTGTGCTACTTCAGTTAAATTTCACATTTTCTCCCAGACGAAAGCCAAAACTTTCTTCCTTTCTCACTGACTAGTGTGCAAGGCCACCACTCACCTATTCTTCTTTTTGAAACACTTTCGCTAAGAAATCACAAAATTCTGAAAAATGCCTCCTTAGGTTTTGTACATCTGCTATATATTCCTGTCCCTGTCCCCCACATTAGCCAAACTGAGACAGCAGTATGAAATGATGATTTTCCAGGATTCTACAATGTGCCATTAATATGCATCCAACGCACCTCTTCCCTGAGCTTAAGGTTTGCTGTTCTAACTCTGCCTGCACATGTCTAGACCCAGTTGCATTTTCCAACCCATGGGCAGCTCCACAATTAAATGCCACACTCACCAGGAGGAAGGTGTGCAAAGCAGATTTCAGATCCTTTAAAAGTAAAAGGCTCAACTTGCAACAAAACTAGAAATGGCGTGATTTGAGAAATTACAGTACTGTTTTTTTTTTTTAAGCCTTCATAGAATAAACACAGAGAATGGGAGGGAAACTTCCCCCCTGCTCCTGTTCTTGAAGTGAATACATATTTGTGTTTCCAATAAAAGGCCATTTTTACATTAACTGTCTGTAACAGCAGGAGACAGAAAAACTAACACAATCTCCACATCACACACAGGACGATCTTCATATCACGTGGCCCTGTTCTCAAAACTAGTATTTATAAAAGACAACTAGGAAAATGCACAATGCATCTTTTCTGTGTCACCAAAAGGGTGACACAGAACTTTGGGATCTTTGGGATCTTCCACATTTTAGATTTTTTTTCTTTTTGGCTTGCCCAAGTAAATTTAGCAGCCATGCGGGCCACTGTGTTTAATTAAGCTTTCAAAAGTCCTCTGACAATGCCAACAATTGTAAGACACTTCTGCGGCTCAATCATGCAATCGCTGTGACAGTTCTATTTACAATTTGTCTTAGAAAGAGTTTCTCTGACATTGTACTTTGACAAAACATCCAAGCTGCCAGTTCACAACCTTTCTCTGTCTTATTTACAAATACATCTTGTATATAGGACTCCCAGTCTCATGAACATGAGCCTTTGGGTAATGGCCTCGCAAACATGGGCTCCCAGTGAAAATCCTAGGTATTTATTAAGAAACAATATTCTTTATTCTCTGGGTGTGAAGGTTAAATAAAATGTTCACCAGTATACTGGGGATTTTTTTGTTTGCTTGTCATTTTTTGTAGCTGCCACACTAAAAATTCACTTTAGAAGTCAGTGGTTTTTATTCAGAATCACACAAATAAAGAGAAATGAAAAATAGGTTATAATAGGATACTATAATTTATAGTCTCATTTACAATTATATCATAAAGTACATCCTCCAGTTCAGTCTGAGATAGGAAAAGAATTCAAATGGGTACAAAAAGAAAAGGCAAGTTGAGTTTTTAAATTCTGAAAAGCATGAGTATGTTATACTTGATTTACCTTTAAGTAACATGTTTATATATTTCTGGATTGAACTGGTACTTTTCCTTCCACAGAGCTTCTGCCTTACATATTATTATCTAGGTATGAGGTGTATTGTCTAGGCAAATAATTTTTAAATACCCTGATATCAATGCCTATGTTCTTGATTTTAAAGAGAAAAAATGTTAGCTAGCAACAGACTGCTTGACAGTTCACAGGACTCATCATATTTTCTGCCACTCTCTCAAAAAGCTAACTTTATGACAGCTCAACCCTAATTTAAAGATTTCTATGTGCAATAAGCCAAAACCTCAAAGCTGACACTGTGGGATAATATTTTTTGGCCTTTTCTATAAGTGAACAGCAGTTCCACAGTCACTAATCTTCAATGAATACTTGCCCCCCTCATAAAACATGAGACTAGGAAACAAAACCAAACCCCAATTAAAAGTCCTGACTGCCAGTCAAAGACTGCTGATATCCAATAGTGGATATTTGACACACACACTGATGAACTGGGCCCTGCACAGTACAACCTGCTGGTTTCCAGTTAAATTAACACTACTTCAGGGGTCTCAGTGGATCATAATCCCACAATCTTGAATATTTGAATAAAATGAAAAAAAACAACCTGAACAACATACAAGTGTACATTCAACCTGGTAAAAATTATCCTCACTAAAAAATACTCGGCTTTGAGAGGTCTATGTACAGCCAAAACGCATGGCATCTTACTGAAGATTTAAAGAACTCCACTCAACCTCCTGTGTGAAAGCCCAAACTCTAAGCTTTATTTATCTCAGGAAGAAGATCTGTCGCTGTTTGATTCCAGCTTCCTGCCTATAAGATAGCACAGAGCACACAGTAAGCTCGTATCCAATTTACACCACTTTAATAAAGCCTTTCCTACACAGCACATTTAAATAACTACCTTTTATACAGTTGCTAAACATATTCTTCTAGAGATTCATCAATATATCTCTTTCCTAATACAGAGCATTGCTTCTCATTTTTGTGTGTGACACAATTCAAATATCTACTGAATGATTACTCTTATTGTTTCCTTCCTCACCATAAAAAGAAAAGCAGACTTGGAATGGTGAAGATGCACTTGAGAGAAATGGGCTGCGAGTACACAGCCGTCTTCCAGAACTTCACTTCAGAGGCACCTGAGAGCCAGGGCATCTTAATTTACGTGCAATGGCAGAATGTTAATTTCACCATAGGAAACTCTTAATTCATTACCGTGAATTATGAGAAGTCGTGATTCTAGTTACTGACATCTCGCTTTGAGATGTGACCACGCTATTTATGTTCAGCCAATTCCAGGGTGGGAACAGGTGATTAAACACAATGAAAGGAATCAAGACTTTGTAATTATTCGTGCATGAAAGGTTTACCTCACCTGGGTCGCAGCACTGGTGCACCCACTGAATATCTTAGATAGCTTAGGTAGCTTTTCATCTCAGCGAAATTGCTTAGCATTAGCCCTATAAAATATATCTTAAATGTGCTTTTTGTGTGGAGGGGGTCCTTCTTTGAGCTCTCTTACAGTACTACTCCTTAAAAAAAAAAAAAAAAAGAATCTTTATGACCACCAGAGAATTCAGGAAAATCTCATCTTTCCCTACATAGATTTACAACTGTGACAGTGAAAAGCCTTCACTATAGGGCCTCCCCCCACCAGCTTTTAGATTTCTCCAGTAAGTACAGAGGGACAGAATGTTCAAGCTGGTTAATCGGAGACTGAATAACCTACTTGGGACCTCAGTAAAAAGTGGTTTTAATTCTTGCTTGACAGACACTGTGTTTTGTCTTTTTAAACGAGCGGCTCGATATGTAAATACGATGTTACATCACGCAAGTGTTACTCCATATTTGGAGATTTAGAAAGGCTTTGGATCTCCGAAGACCAAATCTCCTTCCGCTTGCTCTAGCTTCATTAATCATGCCTTACACTTCTGTACATTTTCCTTCCAGTCACAAGGCAGCACATGGAAATGGTCACCACCATATCCTACCGGGGGTTGGGGGAACAGATAAAATTGTAACCTGCATGGCATATAAGCTACATGGGATGGATTCAAGAAAACAGTTTGTAAACACAGCTTCCCTGGCAGCAGCTTTCTTGTTTTACTAAAGGTAAAGTATCTGGGTGCTGTTGCAGGAAGCATTAAAAAAGAAAGAAAATGCCACATTTGATTTTAATGAGCAAATTCCAGAGAGGGGAGGAGAAATGATACAACATTTAATCCCCTCTGGACCACTGACCCACTACAGTTCAACTTTCTGGTCAAACTCAGTCGGAGGGACAAGTTCCAGGGCATCAACTGATTCTATGCACTACCCTTCCTAAATCTAAACAAACCTTCTGCCTGTTGGGGGCAGGGGCAAGGGAAGTAGAGAAAGTGATTCGGACATGCCGGTTTTGTCACTACAGAATCCGCATTCACTTCATCTTGTACGTTAAATCATTGTTGTTTCATTTATTAAAATGTTTTAAGAGTCACTATATAGTGTTGTTGATTATCATTCAGAGTAGGGATTTAAGTCCCTCTGTAGTGGTTAATTCCTTTCCCTTGTGCTGCTGAGAAACCCATACCTCTAGCTACCTTTCTGCTAAAATTAACCAGAGGAAGCAAGGCTGTTGAATGTGTATATGTATTTTTCCAAGAGAATTTTAACATTGTGTTACAGCAGAAACAGTGAAGTCTGGACTGGACATTTGTAAGGGTGACATGTGGTTGTATAAACCACAAACAAAATCAAGATACATCTGTCAAAACCACATCAGAGACAAGAGAGAGCACAAAGAAGCATTTATCATTTAGCTGAGGAGGCAGGCTGCAAGGAGCAGCCGTTCCTGTCAAACCAACCTTTTGAAATTTCCAACATGCCCTTAAACTTTTCGAGTAAGCATGTCTGTGCGCTTCAGCAACTGCCCTCTCTACTCTGGCCTGGCCAGTTGAAAATGGCATCTTAAAGTCAAGGTCACGGTGTCATCCCACCACGGGGCTGTGTTTAATTACAGCCCCATACGGGCTGACAGCCAATATGGATCCAAGGCTAGCCCCGAAGCTCAGTTAACTCTTTCCAGTCCCTCCAAAATGCCCCTCCAGCCCACCGAACGTCACGGAAGCCTCGAGAACAAACTGCACCACTAGGGAAGCCTGATCAGGTATTCTGACCCAAACATGTTACTGGCCGAACTACAAATGCCCATATAGCCCCTCTGCCTCTGACTTATCACCAGGGTTGGAAATGGGCCTTGGAAACTGGGCTAGGTGTAGTAAGGCTTGACACTTCAAAATGAGGAGGAGAGAGAAAAGGAAAGAAATTCAGAATCAGTAGATCCAGAGAGAGGGTATCAGGTGTGTGTAACCTATCCTGCCTACATCTGACTCAAGTGAAGTGGGAAATATTTATTTTTGTGTGTTCTGGACATAAGCCATAGGAATGATTACTTGAACGTTACAGGGCTGTCATGGACTGTCACATGGAGAAACACAGAAAGCACTTCACCACTCCTTAGTGCATGGCTACAGTGCCTCTGAAAATGAAAAGAAAACATGCAAACAGCTTTTCTCCTTGCTTCTCATTTACCTGCTATGTGTTCCTGTTTGGGGCAAATTCCTCTAGATGACGTTGATAAACAATCGTCATCCTCTGGCGTGACCTGGATGCCAACCTCCACGGGATTGGATGCTTTTTTCATCTCGATTGGTGAAGGGGAAGGTGGCTTATCCACAGCTTTTTCTAAGCAGAGGCTGCCATTGCATTGTTTCCGTTTGTGCTCGATAAAAATGAGAATGTCCCCCAACGGGAAGTTCATCTGGCACTGCCCACACGTGAGGAGGTCGTGGTCCCCTTCTGGGGCTCCCAAAGGTCCGTGGTCCGGTTCATCATCTGTAAGAATGGCTTCAAGAGGCTCGGCTGTGGTTGAAGAAACAAAAGCACAATTATTAGAGGGCCAGAAGGGAGAGGAAAGGGGGAAATACATTCTCAACCCCATCCCACCCCAGCACATTATGTAAAGGGTTTCTAGGCTCCTCCATTTAAGTTTCAGAAAAACATGTGAGCACCTGAAACATACACGGGTGTGGAAACTGACAACAAGAAAGCAAATTTATCATAGAGGTAAACCATCATATAGTTAAAGAAAACTGCCTGACCTGCATACTACCATGGAGAACTACACACACATATATACATAACACACGCACACACACAACAGTGTCCGGTTTGTAAGTTTAGAAAGAATGTGACTGTTATTTAAATAGTTAGCACAGAAACATAACGTAAGCCTAAATAATAACCACCCCCAAAGAACTGGTAAAAACATGGATTGAAACCAAATTTGTTTCTTTTTTCCTATACAGTAAGTTGTCTATTGTGCCCAAGAATAAAAGGAGAGGTGAATAAACACACACACACATCCTCTTTGTGTGTGAACATATACACTCAAAATATACAGAGATATGGCTTCATAAATTAGAAAGCTACTACATCACACAGAAAACGTGCCGTATTTACACTGCCGTGATAAGAAAAAGATTGCATTCACCTGTGAAACGGATCTAAATAATAATCATAAAGCAGTATAACCCACACTGCCAAAAACCTTTCTGATCTCACTCTCAGCAGTGCCACAAAATCAAACAAATACCAAATTCACTGGCAATTCTTCTCAGACACATTAGCTAAATGGGATACTTTTGAGTACTTAAGAAAATAAGCCAATTAGTCATTTTTTCATTCTGAAGAAAGGAATGCCTAAAATATTCTAAACATGTTTGTACTTGGTGGCCCCCATCACATAAAAATCAGAATGGTCAAGCAAACGCCACATTTCAGATCAAGGCTGAGAAGTCTTTTCTTAAGACTTGAAATACTTTGTCTAATGTTGTCAAAGTTGACTAATTTTCTGAATGAGCTCCAAAATGCTTCATTATGGGACTATTTCTGTACACATGATCACCAGTGGATGGTACAACAAGGTAGATATGTCTTTCATTCCTGTTTCTTTAAATTAAAAAAAAAAAAAAAAAACTTTGTACCAAAATACTCAAGCATGTATCTGAACAGCTTCTATCATTTTTTAAACTTCCAAAGGGGAAATGAGAGTAAGCCTCTGCTCCTGAAACCTTACGCTTACTTACTCCATCACCAAAAAAAAAATTTACAAAACACAGAATACATCCAGGATGCTGCCAGTTAATAAAACTGAAGCAGAAAATGTACAAGTCTTAAACAGTTAATCAGTCTGACCTTCTTTAGCAAGCTGCCAATTTCACATTTAATGAACTTAAAGCCACAGAGAATCAAAAAATAGATTTTAATTTGAGTGTAGAATATTGGAACAGATTTTGATAAAGTGCAAAAATCCAGTGAACTCAGGTTAAATTTATTTCAACCCTACCCAGGCTGAATACTGAGGGGGAAGATCTGGAGTAACTCCCAGATGTGCTGGGTGAAATAATATTGAGAGAGCCCTGTCTAGCTGCACCTGTGCTCAACTAGGACATGTCATAATTTCTAGCCTCTGGTACTCCTCCTAATTTAACATAAGGTCACCACAGGAATATGAAGGTTATATTCCTACTAATAAAGACAGAAAAGTAAGCACTTGCATTTCTTTGCCCAACATACTGACCGAAAGATAGATACACATGCATACTTTCCAAATAAAAGGAGACAAACAGAAGTGCTTTTGCATTATGCGTCTATGTCATCTTTCCCCTGCTTGCTTTCATTGTGACAAGGGAGGAACTGAATAAGGAAGTTATTCGCCAAGATTCCTCCTATTTGAATTAAGGATTTTAAGTACACATTAACAAATGTGGCTTTTTTGGTTGTTGTTCAGCATTAACTGCAAGTTCAGAGGTTTACAGATTGAAGAAAGACTGAGGAGAAATACCTCATTTTTTAAAAGTTAGCAGTACATAGAACCTTGGGGAAAAAAAAAAACATTTTTTTAAACTCCATCGTTAGGATTTGTTCTTTATCCCCAAGCCCTGACACATTTCTGAAACTGGAAATATTATTTGGGAGCAAAAGAAGATACTCTCGTAGGTATCAAACAGTTAAAGGTAACGCGGTACAAAACAGACTTGGTTAAAGTCTTCTAAATGTAGTGACTGAACTGATTTACAATCAAAACCAGGAAATGAAGTGGTAATTCAGAGGTTGCTGATTACACCTCCACATTTCACCTAATTAATTTTATAGGAGGCAAAGTTCTTGAAAATAACAAGATGATCAAATGTACAGATATAAAACCTATAACCTCAACATTTTCTATGCTCTTAACGTAAATTATTGCTAATTAACAAGAATTATATCCTAATGTATGAAATACCTTTAACATCAGGCTCTCTACTAAACATTTGGCTGGTGATGTTCAGAGAAATACCAAAATGTGTTCTTATCGTTGCTGCTACATTATTAAAAATCAGACGAAGTGAGGCACAAAGAAAATATGAAAATACAATTCTCTTGGTGTAATCTACTGATTTGCATTGACATCTTTTCTCAGTGGCAATCAACATTTCCTTTCTGGGCTCTGATAATTTCTCTGTATTTTAATGCAAATTCCCCTTTCCCTAAAAACATTCCTAACCTCAGCCATTTTACCCCCTCCCTCAATTCAATTCCATCCTCCTTCACCCCCACAAAACCGGCGTTTCTAAGCTCCGGCCTAAGCGCTGGCTACAAAGCAGGGAGTCCAGGATTGAAGTGGAAGGGAGTGGGCAAATAATCATAATAATTAGCCGTGAATTCTCTACAAGGGGAAAAAGAAATACAAAATAAAACGCTTCTGCGTTCAAACAGCAAGACTGACTGAAACGTCTCAATGCCCCAGCCGCTGAACTGAGATGTCTTTCCTCTCTCAGCAGTTGCAAAGGAATAAATTAAAAAAAAAAAAAAAAGCCTTATAAGAAATGTAGGGAAGGAGCAAGAGAAACAAGGGCTGCTGGGGAGGGGGAGGGGGAAAGGCGCTCTGCCTTCAAGTTTGCTTTCCAAGTCCTTCTCTTTGATTGTCTTAACAGGGTAAGGAAGCACACCGAGACTGAAATGCGGAGAGAAAAGGCAAAAAAAACAAAAGCGAAGGCAGGGGCGACAGGCCCGGGGCAGGGGGCTCGGCGGGGGTGGGCTCCGCGGAAAGTGAAGTTGGGCGCGGGGACTCTGAGGCACAAAGCGAGTAGCGTGCTGTCCGCAGGCTCCGGCCGCACTCGCTGCGAACACGTGCAGCGGCGGCCGCGGGGCCGCGGGGCCCGGAGCCGGGAGTCGGGGGCTGGGGGCGGGAGGCGGCGGGCAGCCCCGGGGCCCGACTGCTGCCTCCACGCCGGTCCTGCCCGGCCGCGGGGTGACGACGGTTCCCCAGGCCCACCAGGTGGAGACACGGGAAGTGAGGCTTGGAAAACTCGGCAGGTTACCCTGGCGCTGTCTCGGGATCACCGCACACACCTCAGGCGCGGGTCCTGAAATTCATTCTGTGTCCACAGGCTCACAGTTTTTACTTTGAGGGATCTCTGCAAATGCGTTTCTCCCGCAATCCCCGGCACCGGTGTGCACAGCGCGGCCGCGGCTGCGGTTATTCATTATTAATGACGCCGTTTGCCCGCATCATTATGATGATAACTATTACTATTGTTGTGATTTCGGGCTCGGAGGCGAGAGCTGCAGGAGGCGGGGGAGCTGGGGGGCGGGGGTGGGGGGGGGGGTCGGGCTGCAGAGGCGCCCGGCAAGCCTGCCGCGGCCGCCTCGGTCCGCGCTTTGCACGGGGATGAGGGGGTGGGAGAAGTGAACCTGGAGACTAAGTGCAAACTTGCCGGATCCCGCTTTCGGCCTTGCCCCAAAGCCGGAGAGCGCGCACTCCTCTTTCCTCCCAACCAAAAACGCCTGCCCGAAAGAACGAAAACTGCACCCCGCTCCACTCCCTGTGCACTGGGGAGTCGGCCGCGCGCCCGGACGCTTCTCCGCAGCCCTGGCCAGAAGCATTTTTAAAGTCAAAACGAAGAACAAAGACAGAAGGGGTGATGGGGTGGGGGGGAGAGAAAGGGAATTCTGCCTAACCGTCCGTTTCCCCCACCCCCACCCTCGCAAAGCTCTTCCCTCCGGGTCGAGAAATGCAGAGGGGGGTGGGGGAGGAGGCCCTGGTACAGGTTCAAGTTCGCTGAGCTTTCTTGATCTTGTTCTGCCTCCTAGCGACCGAACGGCTCATTCAGCCCTAGAAGCGGGGGATGGGGGCAGGGGGGAGGGAAAGGGGGTCCTGAACACTAGAATGGCTCCCGCCCCCTCTGCGTACCCAGAAAATTAGAAAGGAGCGACCACCGCACCCACTTTAAACTGGCCCCTTAACCCAAAACCCGCCCTGAGACTCGGGGATTCCAAGGGGATAACCCACCCAGCCTGGAGCCTCGGGATGGGCCTGGGGAGAGTGGGGGACGTGGGAGCAGCCTGGACTGCACGCCACAGTCCGTCCTTTGAGCCCCCAGTGCATCCTTCCGAAGAAGGGCCCGGCTTTCCCGAGTGCTGCGAACACTGCCCTTCCTTCCCGCCGGTACCTGGCCGGGCTGTAACTTCACACCGCCGCGCGCCGCGTCTGCTCCGCATCCGGCGCGGCCGGGGGAGTGGGGGCGGGGGAGAGCGATGAGGGAGGGATGCGCGGGGGTGGGGAGAGGGAGGGCCCCGCAACGTGCCCGGGCGGGGGAGCTTTCGAAGTGTATGACAAGTTCCAGGACCCAGTGAAAAATTCAATTCCCTACGCGCACCCCCCCCCCCCTCCACACACACACACCTTTAAAACATACAGAACTGGATATGGGGTGGTCCTTTAAAATTGCAGCAAAAATTAAAATAAGGGTCATGAATGAGGTGGGGGAGGGAAGTGGGCCCTCTCACGCCTTTCTTTCCTTTGCAGCCAAACTTTCCTTAGCGCCCACCGCCTGCCTTTCCAGGCGCATTCTGTTAGCCAGGAGACAGCCACCCACTTAACCACCCCACCTCCCTTATACAGACTCAGAAGGGCCCCCAGATCCAGCCAGGCCCGAGGTAGAGAGCAAGAACTCAAGGGAGGGATGCTTGGAGTCCCGGGGTCGAACACTCCCCAAAAGCATACTCGAACCAACTACTCCCCTACCTCCTACCCCCCCACGCCCCGCCCCCCACCCCCACCTAGCTTGGCCGAGCTCGGGAGCTGAGGGTTATATGCTTGTCCCTGTGGGAGGGGGGCAGGGAAGGCACGTGGTGATCTCCCTGCCGCCCCGAGCTGGGGGCAAGATGCGTCGCGGGTAGGGGACGGACAGGACTCGCTTTTAGGGTTGCTTTGCAAAATAAAAATGCTTTGCAAAGATGAGTTTCTCCCCAACCGATTTCGCAGTAGGGTTGGCCAAGAGGAGGTCTGGGCATTGTACTAGGGGGCCAGAGAGGATCCTGGACCCGCTGGCGCTGAGTCGCTGCACCGCCTGCCGCTGGGCCAGCGGGCTGGCGGCGGGCGCCGGGTGGGCGATCCCGGGCGGGGCGGGGGCGCGGCGAGGCCGGGCGAGGCCCCGGCGAGGCCCGGCCGCAGCCGCCGCCCGCTCCCGGCCTGCCGCTCCGCGCTCGGTCCTCTGTCTGTTTGTTGGCAGGAGGCTCCCGCACACGCGGTGCTTGTAAACATTCAGACACGAGATTTTTCCCAATCAAAATCCACTTCCACTTTTTTTGAAAATCTTCCAAAAAATAGTAAGAGGAGGGAGTTCCTCGCTCCCTCTCTGTGCCGCCGGCGCTCTAAGTTTGCAACTAAAGAGGTTTTGGTGAAGGGGGTAATTGTATTTTTCCCCTCTACTAGAGATTGTGAGATATTTGTAGGGGGGGGGGCGCGGTGGGGGAGTCAAAGAGGAGAGCGTTGCTGCAAACGGCTGGCGGAGCGTTTGGCGTCTGTCTGGGGGCAAAAAAAAAAAAATGTTGCCTTGTTTTATTTTATGTTTTTTATTTTATTTTCACCTATTTTCGCCGCCGCTGAGGTTCGGCCGGGAGGGGCCGGCAGCGGCAACCCGGGCGGCAGCAGCCACAGCGCCCTCCCTCCCTCTTCAACTGGCCCCCGGCCCTCGCTCCTGCCCTTCGGCGGCGGCGGCGGCGGCGGCGGCGCGGGAGGGCAAGCGCGAGGAGCCGGCACAAAAGGCAGCGGGGCAAACACCCACCTCGGGCCGGAACAAAAGGCTGCAGCGCCGGCCGCGGCTCCGGTCCTTCCCGGGCGCCCAAGCTCTCCCGGGCGCCGCGGCCCCTCTCCAGACTCGGCGGACTCAAGAGCGCCCGGGGCCCCCCTCCCACAATTCCACTTTCTCACTATTGTGGAGATGACTACTTTCCTCCCAGTGCACACTTGACCGTGAGCGCGCTGGTGTCCAAGGGCCAGTCTCACCTCTTTTCTCCCTGGGAATTGTTTTGTGGTTTTTTTTGGTTTTTTTTTTTTTGACTTGGGCTCCCCACCCCCCGTTTTTCTTCCTACGGTAAGTGGAAGTAACCCCCTTTCCCCTCAAGTTCCCTCCCTTAGGTTTGCACGAGAGTTGTTAGCATCCACAGCATTGTTCATTATTTTGCAAAATTGGAGGCGAAATCATTGCATTCCTTTCCGAAAAGCGAAATAAAGCAGAGGAAAGCAGGAAAGAGGAGGAGTCAAATTTTTGTAAAATTAAATAAAATTAAAAGATTCGTGCTATCCCAAAAGTGTACATTCGGCTACGATTCGGGATGGGATGAGGTTGGTCCCCCCCCCCCTTAATCTCTTTTATCCCGACTCTCGGAGGTTTTTCTCGTGAAAAAAAATTTTTTTAATGCATGCACACACCCCTCTCTCCCCCTTTCTCTTGCTTCTCGTCCTGCGCGCTCTCGTGATTATTAATAATTATTATTACTATTATTGGGTTACTTACGCGAGAATTCCCGTTTGCTTAAGTGCTGGGGTTTGCCTTGCTTGCGGCGAGACATGGTGGGCTGCGGGGCGGGCGGGAGGCGGCGGCGGCGGCAGCGGGCGGACGACGGCTCGGTTCACATCGGGAGAGCCGGGTTAGAAAGAAGGAGACTCCAGAGAAAATATCTTCATCAGTGCCTTTTGACATCCAAAATAAATTAGAAATAATACAAAGATGGCGCAGGGAAGATGAATTGTGGGAGAGCCGTCATGGCTTTTTTTTTTTTTTTTAACCAAAAAAAAAAAAGAGAGAGAGAGAGGAGAGATAGAGGGGGAGAGAGAGAGAGAGAGATGAAAAAAATGGCAAAAGCCCCCCTGAGCTGCAAGTTCAAGTGCGGACGTGACGTCCCTGCGAACTTGAACGTCAGGAGTCTGGATGGACAGAGACACACAAAACATGGGCAGGGCGAGCAGGAGAGAAGGGGAGGAGGGAAGGGGAAGCTCACACCAATGGACACACATCAGGGGCTGGACATGAAAAAGAGACCAGGACAAGCCAATGGCCAGTGCGGGGCGGGGGAGGTGCCGGGCGGGGGGCTCCGCAGACGCCAGACGCGGCCCCCGTGGGAGGGGCGGGCGGAGGGGAGGGGGCGCTGGGGCCTCGGGCTCACCAGTGGCCGCAGCGAGTGCCGAGGCAGCGGCTTGGCGGGGAGAGAGGGAAGGGGCGGCGGGGGAGGGGAAGAGCCAGACGTGCGCCCTGCTCCCCCCAACCCCGGCACGCGGACCCTAAAATGAAAGATTATTTTAAATTAAAAAAAAAAAAAACAAAACAAGAGTGTCTGGAGGCCGCAGGGGCCGGGGAAGCGCGGGCGGAGGGAAGCCAGGTAGAGTTGCTCCCGGACACCCTCCTGCGTGCGCACACCCACTTCCCTTCTCCGCCGCGGCGGAGCTCGCGCCTCGTGTGCGGACGCCGGGGGCCGAAAGCCCAGAGCCGGCGGCTGCGCTCGGGAAACTTTGCTCGAGGAGAGGATGGCCAAGAAAAATCACCCGAAGTTGGGAGCTGAGACTCCAAGTTACAGCTACGCCGCGGGCGAGGGGAGGCGGGAAGGAGCGCCCGGCCAAGCAGAGTCCAGCTCAAGTTTGGAGGCTTGCGGGTCCGGAAAGGCAGCGCGGGGGCCTCCGGGAGCCCGGGCGGTCAGGAGAGAGAGAGAGAGAGGGCAAGGGCGAGAGAGGAGGTGCAGGCCCCTGGCCGGCTGGCGGGGAGGGCGCCCCCCAGGCCGAGCCGGAGGGCCGGGTATCTGAACGCCCAGACAAACGATCGGGTCTGAATGCCACTGGGAGCAAGGAGTCCGGCTCTCAACGGCCGCGGAGGAAGAAAGAACAGGGAGCCGGACTCGGGGCACGTTTCGGCCCCGGGAGTGGAGTGCCCGGACCCAGGGCGAGGGAGGCGCAGAGGCGTCCACCTCACGGGGCCGCCGCCGGCCAGAGGACAAAGCCCGGGCAGTCCGGGGAGTGCCAGTCCCTGGGAACGGGCTCCCAGCGCTGCGGGAGGTCCCTAAGCTAGGTCCCAGGAAAAGACACACCCCCTCCCACTCCAGAGCTACTGCTAAAGCACCGAGGAACGGCAAGAAAATGTTTCTTACGGGCAGAGCACAACTAGTCCAGTGCAGTTACCCAGGGAAAGAAAATGGGGAATAAAGAAAGAGCGACTGGCTCGCGGGAGCAGCGGGGAGGCCACAGTGGTGGGGTGACCGCCCCGGGTCAGCGCCACGCTCTCTGGACGCCCGGGGCGGAGCTGCACCCGCCGGAGCCCGCAGCCCAGGTCTGGCCTTTCTGCAGACTTTCCCGGGAAATTAGGGAAGACCTGTTGGAAATAAACCCCTGTCTCTTTAATGCACATACACACGCGCGCGCGCGCGCGCTGCTGCTGTCAAAAAGCGGGCTTCACTCCTGGCGTGGGATACTTTCAGTTTTACGTAAAATGTACAGCAACAGCACCCCCTGCGATTGGAAAGTTTATTCAGAAACGTGCCTGCAAAGTCCCCCGGCGTCTCCCGCCTCCCAGTCTCCCCGCCTGCCTGCGCCACCCTGTAGCCTCAGCCGACGCCGCCGCCGAGAGACCGCGCTGCGATTTCAAATCCGGAAGGGCAGGGGGGAGAAGAAAATGGACTCAGGTCCAAGGGAGGAGCGGAGGGTGCAGCGGGGGGTATGGGTGGCCGCGGCCCGCGAGACTGCGAGCTGCAGGTGGACGTGTACAAGTATGGGTCTGCAGAGCGAGGAGCCTTCTTTCCCTCTCCTCCAAGAGGCTCCATGAACCCTCGTGTTTTCTCTTCTCCCTCCTTAGTCTGAGGGACGTCGCTTTCGTAAATGCACCTCCTGGGCGGTGTGCTTTATTGTCTTAAGCCAGGGCCCCCGGCTCGCAGGCGCGCACCCATCTCCCAGCCGCGCCGGCCAGCGGCTGTTTATTCCTGTGTTGTCTTAGTAAAGTTTCAAACCCATTAGAAAATAACTGGTTTGCCTTGCTCGGCGAAGCTTCGGGCCCCTCTAAGGAAGAAAAGGAGGTTTTGGTGCTCAACAGTGGGAGAAATGTGGGCTGGACCGAGTTTGTGTAAATGTGGTTTGCTGTTATTGTTTCCCTCCAGTTTGGTGGGGGTTGAGGGGGGACTCAAATACTGTTTAAGAAGCAGGAAGATTCACTTGCAGTAAAGCTCTGTAGCGTGTGCGTTATACCATTTCCCCCTTTTCACGAGTTCTTCAGAGCAGGTCAGCATCTCTTTTCCACTACTGTCTTTTTTTTTTTTTTTTTTAAATCTTGTTCAACTAGCCTTAGACCGACCAAAAGAATATCATTGCAGGGGAGAGGGTGGGGGGAGCCGGTCGTGGAGGAGAATGGTTGGAGGGAAGGTGAGGAGAGGGAAGAAAAAAGTACAACTGGGAGGCCTTTGAAAAATAAAAAATAAATAAATAAAATTCCCTTCAGGTAACAATAGTGAGTCCGATTCTTTCCGGAACCGAGCTTTTCAAATTTAAATATTTTTCCCATCCATCCATAAAAGTCCATATACAGAGAAGGTATATAAATGAGCGAATGTGTGTTGTGGAAATATATATGTATGATTTATATATAATGGTGTGTATAAAGCTTTTCAGGGTTGGCTGTAGTGTAAAAAGTAATGACTTTATTACCTCTGAAAGGTTCTGTGGTTCACATTTAACAGTCTTCTGAATTACAATTCATTACACAATTGTGTGCTCTCTAAAACCGGCACCCTATCAGGGCCGCTATCTGTGGTTATTTCCAATAAATAACTGGCAACATTTTATTGATTTTCTTTTTAAAAAAATCATAGGAAATTAAGCACTTAGTTACAAGTAGGTCTGCTATGTTATTGCACTTGTTTCAGATTCCAGGGGGTTCCTTCCGAAACCACATCTTAAAACGTACCTTTAAAACCCAATTTTGCAGCTGCCTTCCCTGGGTGCCCATGGAGAGGTAAGTAGCGACGTTTCCACCATTAACATATATTTAATTTCACCATCATAAAATGCCCAGAGTGAAATAGGAACTACCCTCCACTCCCGCCCCTCCCCCAGCCTTATTTCACCCAGTCCAGAAAACCAAGGCTCAGTATTGGCATTCGATTCCCTCCTGGTCGCGGACCCCCACTCCGGTCCCTCCTGCTTGCCTCTACGAGTGACGCCCCCTCCCTCATTGCTGCTGGATGCTCGCTAAAGCGCCCAAAAGTGGGGGAGGGGGAAGGTGTGTCTGTGTGTTTAAAGAAATAAAAACATGTTGTTTTAAGAGCTTTGAAAATATTACGTAAGTATTGATTAATGATGCAGGTGGGTTTGTAGAGGGGTGAAAGGTCACTTTAAACGCTCACACTTGGATACACAGTCAGTATATTTACTTTCCAAAAGTAGCTTTTAGAAAGTAATAAATTATGACAACGTTAAAATTATTTTCTGGCGTTTCTGTTAACTTCATGTGGAGCTGTAGAACCTTTGCTGATTCCACGGAAGGGCTAATTACGCTTGGTGGGCTCTTTCCCAAACCTTCGGTGACAAAACTGCGTGTAAACTCCAGGCCACCAGGCGACCCCTCCCCTCTCCTCCTCCCCTTCTCTATCTTGCCCGCGGAGGAGACTCCCCAGGACTTCCTGCAGTATATATTCTGCCTCTGATCTCCGTACTTAATAGCCAAGTCCTGGTTTATGCTTTATAATGTGTTGACAAGTTTTCTAACAGACTTTCTGAAATAATGCACATATATTCACGTCGGTTAGAAACCCACCGTATTTTTAGAGTCGAGTAGATCTATACCCTAATGCAGTGAGAGAGTGTAAATCATAGAGGATTTCATAGTCCTTTCAGTAGTTTTCGGTATGAAGTATGAGCCGCGTGGCCTCCAGACGTAACCTTTTAGAAAAAAAGACAGTGCTTTTATTTTATGGTGTAAAGTGCTTTTAGCTCCAGGGCTCTGAACGTGAATGTGGTCAACAAACAGCTCCAAGAGGCAGGCTTAATACGGTCCCAGCCCTCGTGCCAAGGATCGCCTGGAGTGGGGGACTCAGGTTGAGCTGGAGAACTAAGGGTTAAAAGGTCTGTCTCAATAGAAACTACAAGATTAAAATAAAATAGTCACTGTCTGCCTTTAGCAGGGAACACCTTTACAGACTTAAAGATAAATGAATGAATGGTTAATATAATCGCTCCCACCTTGCTTTTTACTTCTGGTTTTTTTTTTTTTTTTTTCTTCCTAATGGAAGTTCAGAAAATAGAGAATGGACAGTCATCTCAATAAAAAATAAAACTTAGGTTTGGATTCATCACTTGGCATAGGTTTTGGGGTTCTAAGAGTGGGAGTGCTAGGGTGTTAAGACAAAGGTAAAATTAATGTTAAAAAGGAAAGGAGGTTGTGCTTGAGGAGGGGGGTGGGCTTTGTGTGGGCACCGCAAACTGAAAGGTGAGCATGAGGGCCACAGTCACCTCTTCTTCCAAGCCTCCCTCAGCCCCCACCCACTATAACATTTCTTCCTCCTCTGCTCCCAGTATGATTCAGAGTCTGGGACCTAAGGAGGCCCCTGGAGGGCAGTGTCTACACCTGCAAAGGGACAGACTTCCCCCGGGAGGCTCTTGGGGAAACAGTATGGCATTTCTCCAGAGGCTCCCTGGACATTTAGCTGAGATGGTAGATATGGTAAGGGTTGGAGATGAGGGTGACGGTTGTTTTCCCTAGTTAACTCCTCCATCAGGGGGCAGTAAAAATGGGATGAAAGCATTTAGCTGACTGGCAGACTACTTCACGTACCTGGATGGCTCTATCCCCCCCCCAACCCCCTTCCCCAAACCACCCCAGGAAAAGAAAGAAGGAAGGAAAGAAGGAAGGGAGCAAAGTAGGAAGTAAAAAGCTGGATCTGCTCTAAATAAGCCTACACTTACCTCTAGACTGGGTTGCTGTGTGCTGAGTCAACAATGTGTTGGGGCTGGTGGTAAGTCTCGCCACGTTAAGAGGCTCCTATGAAGACAGAAAGGTGTTCTGGCTGGAACACTGAAATATCCAATATAACTCCCTAACATTGACATCAAAGACACATAGATGCTGGGCAGTGAAGCCAGTCCAGTGGACCACATTGCTGCTGCTGCTGCTAAGTCGCTTCAGTCGTGTCCGACTCTGTGCGACCCCAGAGATGGCAGCCTACCAGGCTCTTCTGTCCCTGGGATTCTCCAGGCAAGAACACTGGAGTGGGTTGCCATTTCTTTCTCCAAAGCATGAGAGTGAAAAGTGAGAGTGAAGTTGCTCAGTCGTGTCCGACTCTTAGCGACCCCATGGACTGCAGCCCACCAGGCTCCTCCGACCATGGGATTTTCCAAGCAAGAGTACTGGAGGGGGTCTCCATTGCCTTCTCCGAGTGGACCATATTAGAAATGTCCAAATGTCCAAATATAATACTTAGCACACAGTAGCTTCTCAACGAAAGGTTTTTGAGTGAATAAGTGAATAAATCCTATCACCACATAAATGAAACCAACATAACCATTCAAATTCTAGTAGTTTCCCCCAGAACCAGTAAGGCTTTGATCAGATAACTCTTCTGTAAGAGTACATTTTAGCCTAAAAGTGATTCCCACCAAGGATGGTGAGCTTAGAAGGATTATCCCAAAGATCAGAACAGCTGAACAATTGAATCTTGCAAGAATACAACGCAAGATATTTTCATCACCTCCAACAATCTACATAATCAAATATCTTCCAAATAAACCAGTGTCAAGAACCCAGTGCTGCAGTCCATGAAGAGTGCTGCATGTCCGCGGAGTCGGACATGACTTAGCGACTAAACAACAACAGCAACAAAAGAACCTACTATCAGAAAATTCTTTGTTTTAATGTTACTCTTTGGATGTGTTCAAATCTGGTTTCCCAAATGAGAGCGCTCTAAAAGAAAACAATACAATCAGAAAAACCAGAAATGAAAAATACCTTAAACTTCATTTTCTGTGTGCCCACCCATCCCCCAATAAATCTTTTGCTTTTAACAGAGGAATAATTTTTTCAATACATGTTTTTCACACCCAGTCTTAAAACAAGCTTCACCTATTCTCCTACTCTCTCTCTCTCTCTTTTTTTTTTTTTTTTTTTTTGCCCGAGTGGGTAAATAGAAGGAAAAACAAAACAGCACACACACACATCTGGTCTGACATTTTGAACAGCAAGTTTCAGCCCAATGTGATTTAAAACAATGTGAGTTAAAAACCTCTTAAAATTTGGGTTTATAATGGAAACGCTGACAGACTCTTAATTATAGCAGCCCTGCCAGACACTGCTATAATGAAATAGTTGTGCTTTCATTACTATAGAGGCACTATAGTTAAGGGTCTGTCAGTGTTTCTATTATAAACCCCAAGTTTAAGAGGTTTATAACTTGGGCTATTTAAATGGCACTGGGTGGAATTCAACCTATCAGTCCAGATGTGAAGTTGTTTTATAAAAGAATAACTCAGTGGAAGAAGAGCTTTTGAAAATATTCTCTCTCTCTCACTCAGTCCCCCCATCGTTCCCCCTCCCTCCCACCTTCCTTTCTTCCCTCTGTTCCTTACACAACATCACAGAAATGATTTTTACTGGTTTCAGATGGTCTTCTTGCCAACTTCTAGCTATGACTTCACTGTCTAAAAGGAAATTTTATAGGCAGTTAGTCCTTTATTTGGACAAGTACTGTTTGCCATTATTATAATTTTTTACTATTTTATTACCCTGGAGTACATACATACAACACGGACACACACACAGAGAAACACACACATACAAACTAAAAAACTCAACACTATGTCAAGGAATGCAACCTCATACACATACACAGAGGTACACATGCTATGTTACATTCTGATGAAAAAGTATAAATTGACTGAAGAGAAGAAATAAAGTATCTGAAATGTTTTTGTCTTATCTATGTAGTAAAAACAATAGAGGAACTGCCGTCTTATTTCAAAATTTTGTAGCTTTCCTGATATCATTTGGTTTGTTCAGAAAGCAACAACCAGCACTGTATAGTCAGCAGTGGACTATCCAAGGACTCTACACAAACACCATAAATGTCTCTACTTGACTTTGGTTCTTGACAGATTGATGAAGAATTTATCTTGAATTATCTAATGGACCAGAATTCTGAAATCTGTTCTATTAACTTGGTATACCATCACCATAATATGTAATGTTTGTTAGTGATGATGTGGTTGATGCTAATTCTAAGGAAAACAAAGATGGTGGTGGTGATCATGATGATGGGTAATAGTGATGAGGTCATAGTGGTAGAGATGGAAGGGGTTGGACATGAGGGTGGGAGTGGTTTCCCTAGTTAACGTGTCCATCAGAGGGCAGCAGAAATAGGATGAAAGATGTAGCTAAAAAGCTCAAACTTTTGCTTCTCCAACTCTTGTTCCATCAGAAAAGCCATTGCACAAAGATGAGGTGGTAGATGAGTTCAGATGAAGTTTTCAAATGCATGCTGCTCTGTTTCCCTCCCCTGCACACCAAGATGTAGCCCTGGGTGGGTGTTTTGGGCAAGCCCTAAGTTCACTAACTTCATACAGAGAAAGAGCCACCAAGGACTGCAGCCACCATATCTGCATTTAGAAACCTTTTCACTTCCAGAAGAAGAGCAGTTCCTTTTCTCTGTTCTCTCTGACTGAAATCAGACCACCAAATCAGGCCATCAAGGACCACAGGGCCTTGATCATTCTAATTTCACAATAGCTTTAGTTGGTCTTTGCTCAAATTAGCTAAAAGAGAAGCAGTCATCAAAACATGTTACCAGGCTCAAGTTCCTTTTCTGCCAGTTTCTTATAAACCCCAGAAACGCCTGCCTAGTCCCACAACCATTCCAGATGTGTACCAATTGTTCCCAGAGATTACTGAAGAGCTCTGGCTCTTCTGGTCCCTTTTCCAGAAATTAAGACATCTTCCCCCCTGCCCCAGTAGTTAATCATCCGTATTTTATTTTTTCCTGCCAAATTCAGCAAAGGAAACTTTTGTGGTAGAAAAAGCCTATTTCATCATTTTTGTCAGCTTGGTGAAGATAAATCTCTTTGGTCTCCCATTCCTGGTTGTATACAATTTGCCTGTTTTCATTTTTTCTTAAAAAAAAAAAAAAAATCTCTTGCACAAGGTCAGTTATCTAAGCCTCCAGATTCCTATAAAATGAAGAATCTGATCCTAAGGACTGTTATTCTTTCTTTATGGAGTACAGCCCTGAACAGACATGAGATGTGGTTTCTGCTCTTGGATGGCTTTCATTTTTAAGGCACTAAGATACACATACACAAGCACAAGCACATCATACAAAGTTCACAAGTCACACATGCCAAAGCCATACAGATACATACTGTTTTCCTTGCTTTGGGTAGCCCTGGTTTCACATTGCTGATTTGAAGAATTCTAAGCAAGGACTAATTTGAGGGGACACAGCTCTGGTTACTTCTGACACTAGTTGAAGAAAGAACTTGGTTTCTCAGAAATAAAAATGGTAAATAATGAGGTTTGGTCATGAATATATCTATGATACTCTATCGTTTTCAGCTTTTATGACATTAAATAGCTTAATTATTTGAGAAATAAGCTTTCTGTATTACATTTGTTTTGTAGGCAATTTCAGAGACTATTTCTAACACCATTAGAGAATGTATCATTTTTTTTAAACGACATTGTTTCACTTCCCTAACACATAGTAGGCATTGAACTCATGCTAAATCAAAGAATGAATTGCACAAATGCATTTTCTGTTGTTTCAGCAGGTGAAAAAGACACAAGTATTCCTGTCTGCTCCATAATACATTAAATATGCATATAGTGGAAAATTACATTATTTCACTTTTTAAATAGTTAAGAAGTATGGGCCATTTGCACTGCTATCTAACCTACACAGAATAAACAGCAAGCCCATTTGTGTCAGGAGGAAACAATTGCATGTCTGTCTGTGTATATTTCATATAATAACTTACGTCATAAAAGCTATCACCTGACAAGTCCTGGGTTGTCACATACTTATAGGAGCTTCTGTTCTTTTCATCTTTTTACCCCTCAGCACAGAGTAGGACCTTAGGAAATGTTTTGTACATGAATAAAAGATGAAGTAGACCACTTAGATTCCTGGGAACTTCAAAATCCTTTCTACCATAGGTAAAATCTTCTTTTTATTGTTCTCAATTCTCAGATTTTGAAAAGCAATAAAATATGCAAACAGCCAAAATCCAAGTACATTGCAACACAGAATAACTCTGAGAGATTAATTCTGGAGCCTGATTCTCCAGATACTACTTTCTTTAAATATCAAGGCCTGTTCTAGCTGGTTCTCATTTGAAAGAAGCAAGTCCCACAGAGCCTTATAATGGCACCCACTTTCCCACCCATCTGTACATGGTGATTTCTGTGGCCTTGCTCAGGAAACAAGGGAAATAGCAGATATGACAGAATGAGAATCCCGACCCTCTCTTCTCAAAAGATCGAATCTTGAACTCCAAGCTTAATCAGTAGGAGAAAACACAAGATTAGTAGATTTTCAAAGTAAATTCAGTTTCTGAAAGTAAACATGAGGGGAATAAGGCAAATATGTTAATTATTTGAATATTAAGCACATAAAGGGGTTTTGCTAAGATTATAGATGTTTTGTGTGTGTTGATTTAAAGATTCTAAAAAATTAAAAATAGGCTCATTTTAAAATATATGTTTTACAGGAAGTAAACTCCCCTTAATGGGAACTTGCAACTCTCATTTTTTTTTCCCTTTTACTTTAGCATAAATAAATCAAACTGAAAAGCAACCTCAAACCAAAATGGAACTAGTTTGTTTTCTTTTTCAATTGATAAGACTTTAGTTTTAGTAACATCTTTAGAATTCCAAGCTACATTGTTATATTTCCACTGATCTTCACATTTAAGGGTTTGGATCTCTCAAAATAATGGGAAATGCTCAGCCCAGGCCTGTGTTTTCAGATATGTTACCCTCAGTAAGACCAACGTGATATCTGGTTTTTGTAGAACAGTTGAAAATTAATATATCTCTGACAATGCTAAGAAGTTGTGATTCATTACTATCAATTTTTAAACATTCTAGAAGAAAGAAGCTTCTCATTATGGGAGTTGAAAGGAGCAAAAGAGCCCCTGATTTCAGGTAGCATCTTTTCTACATTTTCTTTTAGGGACAAGGGACTGACCAGCAGCAAGGAAATAAACATTAATCTTGAAGTATATATTTTTTCTAGCATGAAACCAAAGGCCTAAACGTTGTGAGTAAACTTGCACTGAAATAATCAGATGATGGCAGTAATTATTTTAATGAGAATCTCCCTAGCCAGAATAACAAACAGATATATTGCCTAATGTTACACTGAAAGGTAGTGCATAAGCACATATACTGCTGTGGTGACTAATGTGTGATAAGAGAATCCTTCTGCTCACAGTTTGGGCATTTATGTCACCATGTATTATTGATAGCACGTATTATTTTTACTACCCTGTGTCTTTATTATGTAAAGTCTAATTGCAGGAAAAATTATTTTCATCCCCTTGATTTTGATAGGCATTTCCATAGAAAGGATGGGATACAGAAAAGGCTGTGTATTGCAGAATTCCACCATCGCTCAGGATGTTTGCTGATGATTGCTGATGTCAGTTCTATGAGCCCTGTACACTGGCCTTTTAGGAGGGAAGGAAATGAAGTACGATAGACCTGTGATAACATAAGGATGAGGTTCTGATGAAGACACAAGGAAACTGGACCACTTAGAAATAAAGCTTCAGCCCACCCCCCTACCCCCATTTCTGCATTCAGGTGCTGCCAGTTGCCAGAGTATATGAATTCTCTCCCTGAACTAAAACCCTTGAAAAAGATCACATTAACTACACCTTGGTCCTGAAGTGGAGATAAGATTAGGTTTTTTCTGGGTGTAATTTCAATGATGATGCTTCCTCTGGTAGAATGCTTTTCAAGAGAGTGAGCAGAGTAACAAAAATCTGGCATCCAGGACCAAACAAGCCTGCGTGTCTAGGCCCTGTACCATTTCCACAAAGAAGGTCAAAAGGGGCTGAGAGGAAAGGTGTATCAAAGGTATCCTTGGAACTCAGAGCCAATAAAAATGAAACTATTCTCTTCTGAGACCTAATTAACTTTTATATCCAAAGCTACACTGCACAATTGTTCATTGCTTATGACTAGGACTAAAAAATATATGTGCCATGGAACTAGGCTTTTAAGTGATCCATTGGGTGGCTTTTCCATGTCTGTAAGGAATTTTCTATTCTTTAGAGGTATTCACTCAATAAATAAGTAAGTCTAGGCTAATTTTTTTCTCTCAAAATGTGAAGTATTTTCCTATATCTATCTTCAAGGGATCGGAGACTTAGTGCTACAACTTCCAGAATATTCCCTTCAAATCCTAAAACAACACCAAAACAAAGATACTCCAGAAACAAATTTCATGCTACCGGCTTTGCAAGGATTAGTCTCCTATTAGAGTCACTGTTCCTATATGATCCTTTTTCACGTTTTAAAGGAGGATATATATTTTTCTGTTACCTTTCCTGACTGTAAAGCAATCACAGGAACCTGCAGGAGGCACCATAAATATGCAAATGTCTGAGAGATAACTGTTTTCAGTGGTTATGCCTCCAAGTAGATGGGGAAACAGGAGAGCCTGAGCTTCCCACTTCCAAGTAATTCGTATGTTGGAGTGCCCCCTGCTGCAACCACAGGTTGTCCAAGAAAGGGAGAGTAAAATTCAGAAGCATTTAGATCTGGTTAATATGTGAAATAAATGCCCACTACTTCTGCCCCAGGAACAGCCATACCCAGTTCAAAGTTCCTCCTGCCCATCACAGATCTCACTTGAAACACTTTACTCAGCCTAAAATTGGGACAATCTGCTTTTAGCTCAAAACCTTTAAATATGCAGGTTACATAAATTTTATTTCTCAGGAAAACAAAACACAGCATATCAAGACCCAGAATAGCACTTTATGAGAGTTGAATATTCTAAGACTTTTTTAGAGGTTACCCAACAATAATAAAATCTGAGTTAGAAGCATATCAAGTTACCCACTAGGACATTAGAGCAGGAAGGGAAAAGTTAAAGTGTTAACAGCATGTAGGGCTATTACTCAGTTTTAAATGACTTTATTTAATAAAGGAAAATTTTGTGGGCCATTAGTTCATGGTGTGGACTGGACATTTTGATATTAAAAAAGAAAATGAAATAAAATAAATAAATGAAACCAAGTTACAAACATTGGAAAACTGATTGCTGCAGCTCTAAAGTCACTCTATTATAGATTTCCATATTCAGACTTGGGGAGGGGGTAATAGGACAGAATAACATGATACAATTCAGACCGTGCCGGTCTAGTGAATACATAATATGCATTTTTAAATTGCCTGAATATATATTCACATGACAGAATCTAATGGGTTTAGGAGAAGCCCTTGTTCTTGATCAAATCATAAAAACTGTTATAAACTTGTCTATCATATCAGATCACATACACTTCTATTAAAATTGTTTTTGTCTTCCTGTTTAAATACTACTAGAGTCTGAATGGATAAAGGAAATTAAATCTTTTTTAAAAAACTAGCTAAGTTAGGTATTAGAAACTCTAGTTAGGGCGCCAAAAGCAAGGCCTGATAACACAGCTACTCTTAACTTTTTCGGTTGGACCCTCCCCAGTCTTCCCCAAGCCCCCTAGTTTTGCCAGCTTTTAACATCAGTTATAGAAATGTAAGCTCTCTCCTAGCATAAACACCTCACAGTGACTACATACTAGAGTTTGAATTTCAACTCCTCTTCACACCTCATCTCCATATTCAGATCTTCACAGTTAGAGCAAAGCAGAGGACTGAGGAAATTACCTATATAATTTCAGTAGGCTGCCTTTATCTGCATCATCCAGGAATCTTGCATCCTGTCTGTAAAGCCCTGACCTAAGAGCCTGTGAGGAGAGAGAGGAAAGGGGAATGGTGGGTATTAGTTACCAGGGAGAACTAATTAGAAATAGATCTTGATATTAAAGGTATCCATCTTTTCCTTACTCAAAACTTAAGCTCCCACTACTCTATACAATGAAGAGAATTTTTAACCCCCACCACCACTTTGGATTTTCTTGCCACAGAAGGTGAACTGGTAGCAAAAGAAAACCAGTGCACAAAACAGCAGTTGGGAATTGAAGCTCCGTTTTACCAGAACCCCTGCCATATATGTTCTGTCACTCACCTTCTAGACACTCAGTACAATCATTCAATCTATTGAATCAAGAGACTGTTTGATCTTATCTGCATCTGTGAGCTGACTGTCAACCTGCTTAGGCTGCATATTAAATCATCTATAGTAGCTGTATCAAGCTGAGATGATCTGTTAATTCTAAATTTATTAACCCTTGGAGTGCAGTCATCATGTTTAATCTAGTGTAGCCCGCATTTATTTTACAAGACTAAATCCTTCTTTAAGATACGGCTGTGCTGTAGGTTAAAAACAGCTAATGTGGGTTTCATTATGATAATTGGGGGGGAGACTGCCTGAAAAATGTTAGTGTGACTACCCTAACAGGCAATGTACGTATGTCTGGTCCCAGGCACTCTCCTAGGCTGCCATTTGCCTGTGGGATGAAATTTATTCCAAAAACACTCTGTGTCTAAAAAGAATGCAAAAAGAAAAAGAGGAGGGGGGAGAAGAGGGAAGAAGGCAAGGCCTCTGATGGATTTCCAGTGGTCCAGAGCCAGAACGGCTGATTTCCAAGGCGATGTCAACCCCCCAATGTAATGCCTGAGGGATGAATTTCCAGAGGCACATACCTGGTGAAAGATGCTAACAAAATTCCTCAAGTGAGTCAAACTTCTCGATCAATACAGATCACCTATTTCTGGACTGAGTGATTTTTTTTCACTCCCCCCCCCCCCCACCAAATAAGAATTCCAAGTACATCAAAATATAAGGTAGACCTGCTAAAAAGAGAAAAATATGTTCATTTAATATGTTAATCTGGTCTTTAGACAAAAAAAAAAAAAAAAAAAGATATCCATCTCCTCTACTTGCCTATTACTGATGTTATCAACATATTCATAGCTTTTCTTTCAGACACAAACTGCTAGGCATGCTCCCTTTTTTGGTAACCACGTGCCTGATATCTCTCTAATGTAGCCTAATAACAATTTTAGCATTCAGATGAAGCGATTTCATTCTGTGACTGCCTTTTCTATTAGATTTGATTTTGAGAAGCCCCAGTGGGTGCCTTCGAGGCAGAGATCTATCTGTGAGGCTGCTACCGGCTCAATAGCAGCCTGGGCTAACCTTGACCTTTCCCGAGACCCCGCTCCATCTGGTGCCAGCCTGCTTTCCACCACCAACCCCCCCTTTCTTGCTTCATAGTCAACATTGATCAAGGCAGAACGGAGCGCCTCGTCTCCTAGAAGGGCTGGGCAGGCTCAGGAGGACAGCACATTTCAGTATATGGAAATGATCAAGCTTCTTATGCAATCATAAATCTACATAGGAGTCTTGTGATTTGATATTTCATTCACCTCCAAAGATTTTTTTTCTCTCTCCCAACAGGGATTTATAAGCTCTGTAGGAGCTCCCGGACAACGGCTTTCCCCAACACCTGGAAATTATCAAGCTTGCTGCTTGCTGAATGATGCTAACAGCTCTAATGCTGCAAATTCATTTTTAACAACTCACTGGCTTTTATCTAGGATTTGTGTGTGTGTGTGTGTGTGTGTGTGCCTTTCTTTAAGAAAAATCTACCAAAGCAATGGACACCAAAATAAAACCAAAATAAAATCTGACTTGAATCTCCTACTTCTCCACACCATCCCCATTATATATTTGTAGATAGATAGACTTTTCTATCTCTGTATTCTGTCCTCTTTCTTAACTGCTTAAAGGAGGAGCGAGAGAGAGGAAAAGAGGAGAGTGGGGAAAAAGAGAGAGGAGAGGGAGATGGAAAGGTGCCAGAGAGAGTAACTGGATGTAACACTTGAATGGAGCTTGAAACCTACCTCTCCCCTCCCCAGGCCACATTCCTTCTTTCCCAAAGACCCACACAAATGTCTCCTTCTCCAAATCACCCACTACAGTACACAGATGCTTTCTCTGCCTCACACTCTTTCTTTCCTCTTCTATCTGTTTCTGGGGCTGGGTGGTAAAGAGGCTGACTGAGGGGGAGTCACGTGGGCAGCCCGTGGGCAGCGGCAGCAGCAGCTCAAAAGAAATTGACTGACTGGCCGCTTGGGCGCATTTCAATATATGGAAATGACCAGAGGCTTCTGCAATAAATCAGCACTCAACACTTTGTCATTTTTCTAGTTCTGCTTCATTTTCCTATTTTCCTCTTCTCCTTACAGAAGCCTTATTTCTTGCCTTTCACCCTGCTGCGTCTCTTCCCACCTCCAGCCCCCACCCTCTCCAAATCTGGCCCCATCCTCGTCAAACGCCACCCCCATTTCTGTTCTCTGACTCCCCTGTAATTGGAAACATCCGGTCGAGAGGGATTCTTTTCTTTCCCTTTAAATTTTTTTCTTACAAAATCGGGCAGCGTTTGCTGTCGTGCCTCGGATTTCCTCCGACCAGAGGCGCGGAGATGCGCTCACTTAATCCTTAGGACCGAGGAACTCAAGCCCCTTTTGATGAAGAAAAAATAAAAAGACCGCGGTCCACATTTCACCTCTCCCCATCCCAGCTCCCGCTGCCACCCTCGAGGAGTTCGCTTAGCAAACTTAAAAGAATATCAGAAGCAACTCGTGCTAGGAAATGCCCGGGACAGCGCTGGGTGGATAGCCAGAGAAAAGGGAGGGACGTAGTGGGCATCTAAACGGGTTTGCCAGGGGTCCTGCTTTTCTTTTGCAGATCCTCCCCCTAAACCTGCTCCTTTGCCTCGGGTCTTCTTCTCTTCTTCTTTTTTTAAACTAAAGCCGCGCGTCCCTGATATCTACAAAGACTCTGGATGTTTCTCAGGAGCCCCTCGCAGCCTGAATTTCGTGGCGCGTGCAAAAAAGCGAAATTAACAAAACCCGATCACCGCGCGGCTGGGTTTTTTGTTTTTGCTTTTAAGTTCCGTGCAGACGCAAACATCACCTAGCTTCCTCCATCCCCTCTCTCTGCTCCTTCTTGAGATTTCTAATCTTTCAACTTGGGTCTCTCTCTCTTGTCGACTGGGCAGCCTCTCTTTTTTCTTTCGCTTGGATCTGGGAACAATAGGCATGTAAAGGGTCAGTGGGCATCACCCTATAAAGCTCAGAACCTAATTAATTTTATTAAAGGAGGATCTGTTTATGCAATATGACAGCCTGGGGGAATTAACCATTTGAGGACGCAGAGGCTGTTCAGACACCAGTGATTCCCACCTCACACCATAAGCTTATATATACTTCCTGCCCCTTTTGATCCTGGGCGGCACTGTGATCCGGGTCTGGTTTTTTGTTTGACCTTGTGAAGAGCTTGTCTAAATCCCGGGGTTCTGCACAATTCGAGGGACACCCAGAAAATCCACAGATGCCTGTTACCAGGTGACAGTCGAAGTGCCCACCCATTCACGGTTTGTTGCAGTGACAGCTCAAAAGGTCTTACTATGGGAATGGGGGTGGGGGGTGAACCTCACATGTCCTAAAGTGAATATTTGGTGCCTGCAAAATTCTACTTGGAAATCACATCGTATGAAATCCAATGTTTCTTCACAAGAGCATAGGAAAATGTAACCCTATTTAGGTTATTATTTTTTATTTTTTCCTGCCACTCTGGTGATTTGAAATACATTTTTAATAACCTCCTGGATAAAAACAATAGTTCAAACATAATGTTCTCTGACTTAATATCCCTGTGAATTCTTTAATTGCCAAAAACAAAGTTCGTTTCGTTTACAAGGGCTAACTTTATATCTCCTAGGAATTCTAATGTCATAGTTGTTTTTTTTTTTTTATCATCACCTTGGATTTTGTTCAACAGGGATCTAGAAATGTATAGCATATGTATAGAAATAGATATGATAAAATATTCAAGAGTTCTCTGAAGGAAAATGTGCTTGAAAATAACCCCCTCTTTTATGGAATTTGTTTTGATTTAGATCTATAGATAGTAAAAAGAATGAAAGAAACTGTGAATTGCACTGAATATAAGATGTTTATCACTTTAATATTACACTTCCTAGCTTCCATATTACAGAGCTTTAGAATACTCCCCAAACTTTCAGATTGAAGCTCTGCCTTGTACGGCCTGAGGTTTGTCTAGAAAGACCTGCCAGTACATGCCAGCTAAAAATGAGTGTCAATTAATAATAATAAAAAAGCTCCCTTATTTCTACACTCATGTAATTTAACAGGTTTGCAGAGGAACATAGGATGAGAACAGTTGTGAGAACATTCCAATATATGCAGTTCTAACAGCTTTCATTCTAAGACGCCAAACCTTCCTAAAATAGAATGGCTTCACATTTCTTTTTTATATTAAAAGTCCAATCTACATTTCACATAAAATGTTTTTCATCACAAAAAATATTTGTCTCTAACAAAATGCACTTTTTGTTCTACCAAAAAAGCAAACATCTTGAAACAGATTCTCCCCAGCTTTTTACAGCTCCCCACTGCAATTTTCTATACTATTTTCAACTGCCCCCTCCCTCATATGAGGTACTTTGAACACTGGAATAAAAATAATAACAATCAAAATACTGAGCTAGAATGCTCTGCTTCCCAATATTGCTAATAAAATCTCTAATTCTTAAACTGCTCTCTGATGGAACTAGGCAAATTGTGGAACTTACACTGATATTTCTAAGTGCAGTTTGTTGTTTTAAAAACATATTGTACTGATTAATAAAAATGTGAAATAATTTGAGTTACAAATTTTGAACTACAAATCGCCATCTGCTCAAATGGGGGAAAACCAAAAATTGCCGAATATATTTTCTCACCTCTTTTTTTCATGATAACATAAACAACATTCCTGAATAATTAAAAAGAGAAACTGACTACACTTAATGCATTTTTATAGTTCAACAACTGCTTGGTGAGTCCACCTTCTCAAACGTGCAATTATTTTTTTTCTTAATTACTTACACATGTTCTATCAGAAGATGCAGGTTCTAGTGCTTTTCCTGTGATTGTGCAAATCTGTTTAGTTCTGTCTACTAGACTATATGCCCTTGGGTTGATATGAAAAAGTAGACTGCAATGTGCAGTAACTGACCTGGTCATAGGCATCAGCTATGTCAGAGACCTGTGAAAATACTCACAGTATTTTCTGCAAGTAGGGAAAATAATTTTTTTTTCAATTTCTATGAACCCAAATTTGGAGGAAAAAGCACAACCCTCCAAATAGATACCTAGGCACAAAAAATATGATAAACAATTTAGCTTATCATTTGTGGGAAAGAAAATGGGTAGGCAAATCTTTCATCCATGGCTATTTAAAACACTTATTGATGGCCTGGCAAACAGAACCCAGTGGAATTTATTATGTCACCAGCAGAAACAGTGAAAACTCATCTAGGATGTACCAATTTGTTGGCATTCAAAGAAGGGAGATAATAAGCCAGGAGTCATCAGTGCAAGGAGTCTAACAAGAGATCCAAAATAGAGTTGGATGGACTGCTTTATAAACCATACCTTAGGCTTAGACATGAGAGATAAGTATGTTGTTTTTTAATCATCTTGAGAATTAAAGAATCCCATAAAATAACACATTTGTTCTTTCCTTCTTTTTTTAAAAAATGCCTAATCACTTCAAGGAAAGAAGCGCTTTGCCTTTTTTTTTTTTTTTTTGGTAAAGAAACATTTACAACATTATTAAAAAACTGAATCTTCACAGATCATGTCTCCATTGATGAGCGGATGCTGGGGTGAGGGAATGTTCTCAGGCCCAATCATGCCATGTTCTCAATCATGCCCAATCATGCCATGTTCTCAGGCCCACCCCTTTCCCTGTCCAGTTCCAGTGTAGGTTAAAGTTGGAGAGTGACTCCCCAGGCCCTGGCAAGGATGTGGACGTTGCTTTCATCATGTTGGAATGGGACAGAAAGGAAAGAAGAAATGGCTGAAAAATTCCTCAAGATGATCCAAGACATAAGCTTCTCTCACTATTTTTCTACTCCAAGTGTAGTTCCTTGAACATGGTAGCTGTTGTTTTTTGTTGTTGTTTTGCTTTTAACTCATAGCCAATCTAATTTACAGACTATGGACTATCATGCATAATGTGAAGGTGGCAGGCATCTTATTTAGAGCCAATGTAATGCCAGGTCCGTTTGAGTGCCTACTGCACCCAGTGACCTGTACCAGGTATGGGAGGGACTTAAAAAAATGAACTTCTATGTCTCCTTGTTCTCAAATGTTTCACAGTCCAGAGGACGAGCTTGCACACACCTGGCTACACCACCAATCAGACTGGGGACAGGAAATAAAGAAGAGATCAGGGAGCCCCCTCCAAAGCAGGAGATTGCTCAACTGCTTTAGAAGGATGTGCTGGGCTTTTCTGGGTGGGAAGATGCAGGAGGAGCACTCAGGGTGGAAAGAATTACCTGACCTGGCACATCAACAGGCTTGTGGGGCTTGGGGGCCACAAGTCTCCTGGTGCAGCTAAAGCATAGAGTGGAGCAGCAGGAAGATGCCCCTGGAAAGAGGTTGGGTAGATTTGGGAAGGGCCTCCAAGGTCAGGCTTCAGAATTCTGACCAAATTCTGCAAGCCATGGAAAACTATTTGAGGTTTCTGGGTAGGCCATGTGACACACTCTTCGGAAAAATGAATCCTGGAGACAGTTTGGAGGATGGCTTGAAGCAAGTTGTCCTCTGCCAATCAACGCATTCTTCTGTCCACCAATCTGTAGAAGCGATCAGTATGAACAGTGATGTGACCTGAACCTTACTAGGGATGGGATATTCATCTCTTCCACCTCTAAAACTGAAGACCATGCTCCCAACAGGGGTTTCTATTAGTATGCACAGGATAACTGTCTTTTGGAATCTTCACATATAAAAAATGTCTTCATTGAATGCGTCTATAAATGTCTTCGTTGAAGGCTTCTATATTTAAAAGCTTTATGTCTAAGAATCTAATTTGTCTTTCCCTGGATGTGCCCCAAACATTCTCACCTCCAACCCTTACCTCTTCTCTTGACCCAGTATGCCAAAAGTTAAGACCCAAACTCATGAAAGAAAGCCCTCTTTTCTACCTCTTAAGAATAAATGTTTGAAGATATTTAAACCTCATATTATCCAGCAGCCTCTGTATGCACATCCCTTTGCTGAATCCTCTTTCAAAAACATGAACCCAAACACAAACATTAAGAAAACAAGGATAAATAATACATGCTATAATAAATAAAAAAAAAACACACCATAAAACCAAATAACTGAAGAGTAGCAATTGTGCTCTGTTAACTGGTTGGATGGTGAGATCTGGTTTTTAGCACAATGCTCCTAGTGCAGCAGAGCTAAGTTCTGTAAATTAAAAACCCTTTAAAATTAGATTCGGTCTTTACAGGGCTGGAGAGACCAATTTATAGAAATCTGACTATGAGGTTTCATGGCTTTTGTTTTACTTCTCTAGCTCTACCCAGTAGAAAGTAACAGTATGAAAAATGGGACACCATGCTGCATTTCAAATAGCCTTCTGCTAATTAGAAAATTACCCCATATCATCATGAGGGCCGCCAGCCTTGTTTTAATATGGGTCTGCTAATATTCCATTCTGAAGGCCCTAATTTAAAAATCTCGTATCTTGGCTGCTAAAAACACTGCAGGCTGAATCTTGTCAAACAGGAGGAGACTTTGTTTTCTAGTCCTGGACATGGAGCATAATGGTGTCATTTTAAAATGCCTGGAATGTGTGTGTGTGTGTGCATGTGTGTGTGTGTGTGTGTGTGTGTGTGTGTGTGCGGAGGTAGGGGGAGAGACAAGAAAATTGTCTTTAAATGCTTTCCTTTCAGCACACCTTAGCTCTGATCCCAGATCAGAACCTAGTTCTCTTGAGAATGAGGACTGCTTTGACATTTTTAGTGACGAAAATCTCAAGTAACCCATATGGATTTTTCCGACAGGATTTTGCCAAAATGTATATTTACTGGAGATTTAAACAAGGTAGTTTCTATTGTAACATTAACAGTGATTATCTGTTTGTCTGTTAAAGTATTTGTTTGGTTTAAATTAAATCTACTCTCACTGAGAATGAGCAAAAAGTGTGGACCCCAGTTATGTAACATATTCGTATGGACATCAGCAAATTTAATATAATATATAGAAGTATACAGTACATCCACTTTAATAGCAGAAGTGAACACTTATGATCTGACTTCAGAAAAATGCCTGGAAAAATCAGACTTACATCCATAATTTCATGTTTAACTATTCCATTGTGGCATGGCATTATTTTTATATTTCACTTCAAATATCAGATGGTAAAAGAATTCATTCATCTTGCATATCATATATACCACAGTGTCAAGGCCAAATGCAGGAGAGTATAGCATAAGAAAGCATTCAGCCTGAACCCTAAAACATCAGGTTTCACTCTATCTGTTTAGGGTATGATTTTAATGTAGATCAGTTATGGTTACGACATCATTCAAAAGAAGTGATACTTATAAAAAGCTATATCCCTTGGCAACGATTTAACTCAGAAAATTAGTCTTGGTCTTGTCTTTTTCTTTTTTGCTAGCTGCACTTTCAAAAGTGTTATATATTTTAGGCAACTTCTATTTAAATGTAAAAACTGATTAATCCCTTGAGTTATTCTTATTTAAATTACAGACCCATAAGCCTTGCCTTTCATCATTGGCAAAAATTAAAAAGTATCAACTTAAAATTTAAACGCATCTCTATCTAAGAAACAAGTTGACTAGTTTACAGTGTGTGGCAATTTGGGTCTGATGACTACTTGGAGCTCTGTAAGCATTCATTAGCTTAGTTTCTTCCCGTTAGTTTGCAATAAAAATAATAATATTTGCCACTTAGTAGAGGCTTTTCACCCTCAAAGTGCTTTATGGGCATCAAGTGGTTTATTTATTAATAATCTATGTTTCTGCATAATAAACTAGATTTCTATTTACAATCAAAGAGAAAATTAGAAAATGCTCCATATGCGATAAAAGGAGTTGCTAACAGACTATCAAATTACATATTTATTTTGCCCTGCCCATTATTTTTAGATAACTTTCTGCTAGCCAATTAAAATTTTCAACGTCCTGGGCAATGAGATATTGATGTCTATTCCATGTCTGTTTTTCTGATTTGGGAGGACGTTAAGGTTTTTCAGTTTTTATCCCTCAATTTATTCAGGCAAAAGGAAACTGGGTTTTAGATACTACAGATTCAGCACCAAAGAGGTTCCTTTCCATTTGTGTTTATAAGACCATGTCTACAGCTCCATGCCAGTGAGGAGGAGCCCCTGGAAGTCCTAGAGGGTCAACTCAGAAGACCTCAGTGGATTCTGTTCTAACCAGAGTAGGAATTGCACGCATATAAAGACCCAAGGCCTCCAGGACATTGGAATTTTGTCTCTTGGGCTCTGACTTCTGGACAGTGAGTTGGCAAAGGCAGGGGGTAGCATAGCCCCTTGGTAAATGCCCACTAGAAAAGAAATCGGACTGGTCTATGAGTGATGTGGGGGTTTTAAATGATCTCCATAGACTCAGTCATTTCAAACTGACCTTCCCATCTCAAGAGGTGCTGTTTCCTAAAAACAGCAAATACAGTTGGAACTGCTTATGCTTCAATTTTGAGTTTACCATCCAGAGTTCATCTGAAATGTTCTAAGGTTTCTAGAAATTCCTCTGAAGAGGCACAGTACAAAAGGAAGGTACAAACTGGTTTACAAAGAGGTGGAAATGGCTCTTCGTACCACAACTTTAATATCTAAATATACAGACCATGAGACAGCCCAGCACACCAGGAAGGCTGCAACGCCTTTGAAGACTTGGACTTCTGCTGATGGGATATTACTTTATATGTGGTGACACTTCATAGTTTTTACAGTATTTTCATATACATTCCCTTTTTCAATTAGTCATGCTTTCATCTCTCTTCTCATTGATTTTTGGCTTGTTTGCTCTTTAATATTTTTGTTGTGTTGCTTCTAACTGATAAGAATGGGGTAGTGTAAACATCACACAGGCATGTTTGCACAATGCTGCCTTGTAATAATTAAGTGTATTTTTCAAAGGTCTCTAAGCAGGTCATAAAAATCTGCTCAGAGCTAAGCGTGGAATGTTCGGGTCTTATCCTACCAGCAAATTCTTTTAAACACCATAATAACCTGAATTTTGGTCATTTAGAAATGTACATAAGGGCTTCCCTGGGAGCTCAGTGGTAAAGAATCCCCTGGCCAATGCAGGAGACACGATTCAATCCCTAATCCGGGAGGATACCACACGCCTGGGAGCAACTAAGCCCATGAGCCACAACTACTGAGCCTGTGCTCTAGAGCCCAGGAACTGCAACTACCGAGCCCTCCGAAGCACAGCCCATGCTCCACAAGAGAAACCACCACAATAAGGAGCCCGCACACCACAACTAGAGCCACAACTAGAGAAAAGCTCGCATAGCAGTGAAGACCCAGCACAGCCAAAAATTTTAAAATAAATAAATAAACAAACTGCAAATACACACACACACACACACACACACACACACACACACACACACACACGTGAAATAAACTCTCCAAGACAGCATTTCGGTTTTACAAAGTGGTTGGAGACACCTCCCACTTTTATTTATGTAAAGAATGGATGTGTTTAAAAGTTAACTTTGGTCCTTTTAAATGGGTGAAAAGAAGCGCCTGAGGCAGAAATAGGCCTTGTGATTCACCTTCAGTTTAAAAGTGCTAATTTCTGCTTCTCGGTGCCTTTATAACAATTTGTCCCAATCTGTAACATCAGAAAGCAGCTTTTCCGGTGAGAGGGGAGGAGAGGAGAGGGCCATCCCCTCACCCTGTAAGCGCCCCTCTCCTCGGACGCTGTCCAAGAGGGAGGCAGAGAAGAACAATCTGCAGGCGACACAGAAGCGGAGGGGCACCGCTGGTCAACAGTTCCTTCTGACGGAACACCCAGCATGGCCTGTCTCCTCTTGCACTGGGGCCTGAACGCACCTTCACCAGCCCTCTACACACTGGCTAAGCAGGGGAGAGGACTCGCTCTGGAAAAAAGCCATTTGCTGTCTCATTCCTCATCTCTTCCCCAAAGCAGCATTCATATAACATAGAATTGCAAAGTTGGCCAGAAATGGGAACAAAATTGCAATTCAATGGCTTTTTTTTTTCCATTTTGTAAAATAATGGTAATAAATTAAATAATCAAAATATTTAGCTGTGTAAACTGGCTTCTGCCACTTGTGCAGTTACTTCTTTTCATGAGGAAGGTTGCTTTACATACCAATAGGTGTTTTTTAAATTATCTCAATGCCTATTTAGACATGCTGCTCCAGGAAGGTCTTCCAGTTTTGTTCAGTTGAAATTAATATTTGCTAATAAAAGAACTGTCGGAACTGTGAAGTAAACATTCATGTACCCAAAAGAACAGACTTTCCAATTTTCATTTGTGTGGTGTCCCTCTGCCCCAGTCAGTCATCCACCCTGTGTGGCCACAGCTCTGGCCAGAGTTGGACATTAAGCTCAGGGTGACACCGCCCTCCTGAAACACAGGACATAGAATATTGAATTCATTCGTTTTTACCAGCTCTGTATGCTCCCAGCAAAAACAAAAACAAGGCGTGGGCTGGATTCTGCATTTACCCATAAAGTTTAAGGTGTTGGCTTTAAGAGCAACTGTCAGAAGGTGATTGTACTATAACCCATGAGGATAAGGGGGGCGACTCCAGAGGAAAAACTCAATCTCACACCTACTAAATTTTCATATTTATTTCAGGCATAAATGGATTCTAAAATTTTGTGGCTTAAGGAAAAAAAATAATAAAAGTTCAGTGAACACAGTAGAGGCTGGAATGCTGAGACATTTCAGCATGGAGATGTAGAAGCAAAAGTAGGGTTGTGGAGCCAACCTGGGTGTCTGTTCATGATCAGGGCTCAAACCAAATGCTGCCCATGGGATTATAAGGCAAGAGCAATGCCCCAGACCTACCTGGACCTTAGGTTCTCTTCCCGGGCCTTCTCTTCTGCCTCTGCCTTCCTTGCTCAGGAAGGCTCACACAGTCATTGAAAAATTGAGATTTTGAAAGATTTTCAAGGATCACCAAGTCAATCACTGAGAAGGAGAAAAATAAAAGGGAAAGGGTTGAGCATCACATGCGAGGGGACGTTCAATTCAAACAGCTCCTGGGGAGTTACAATTCTCCTTACAGGCTGAACAGTGGGTGCCTATGTGCCGCTGGCAAGCCCACAGCAGTTTAAGGCAATATTTTGGTCAGCAGGTGTAGACCCCAAATGAACAGTGGTTTAAGACCTGGATTGTGAGAGGCAGACATGTGCTGAAATTAGACGAGCATTCTCGGGCTATTATTTAACATTCTACATATGTGAGATCCAGAATGAAAGAATGAGAATTATCTTAAAATCCCTGCTAAAGCAGGGCCTGCTTTCTCTAGGCAATCTCAAGCTTTAGTAGTTCAGACAGATTCTCTAGCTGACAATTAATATTAATGGGTAGATTTCACAATGTGGCATTATCACACGGGAGATGGGTGGGCACACCATCTGGGTTTTGGCAGGTATTAGATGTAATCAAAGGGATTACTTGGCTCAGGGAGAAATAGAAAACCTTGGGTTTGTTTAGTCTCTTTCCTCTTTTGTTTGGACGCAGCTCTAGGTGTGCTTAACTATTTTCCCCTTGTCCTTTATTTGTGGTCGGGAACATCTCCAGGAGAAAACAAAACAAAATAAAAAGGGATGGACAACCCACAAAGATCGTTTGGATATGGAATTATGACCCATTTTCCCTTCTCACTAAAAATTCACCAAATATTTATTCCATGCCTACTGTGGATAAAGAGCTCTGCCAGGACACCTCCATCAGCTTTAGTTCAAACAAAACGTCAGTGTTCACAGGTCTATTTCTGGATACCGTAGGTGAAAGGGCACACTGAGTCCTCAAAAGATAATACACAATTTCTTGATCAATTTTTGCCCCCTTCCCTCCATTTGTCTCCATTCCCCACCTACCCACACACATACACACAGACATATACACACACAAGTATTTAGGAGATCAAGTGCTTTCCCAGTGATCCAGTGGTTAAGAATCTGCCTGCCAATGCAGCAGACACAGATTCGAACCCTGGTCCAAGAAGATCCCACATGCCATGGGGCAGCTAAGCCTGTGCACCGCAACTACTGAGCCCGCTCTAGAGCCTGCAAGCCACAGCTACTGAAGCCCACACGCTCTAGAGCTTGCGCTCTGCAACAACAGAAGCCACTGCAACGTGAAGCCCGCACACCGCAATGAAGAGTAGCCCCCGCTCACCACAACTAGAGAAAGGCTGCGAAGAGCAACAAAGACCCAATGCAGCCAAAAAAAAATTCAAAGGGAGCTTCCAGCTCAGATTTTAGAAAAAATAATCATTTAATTGGATTGCTTATTGGAAACATTCAATGAACTAGACCAAGGAGCCTACACAGGTGTACATGTTTATTTTCAGTAAAAATAAACGAAGTTGTTGGTTGGTTAACACTAACACTTGATTAGGCAGTCTCAAGGTACCAGAACCCTTCTGATTGCTGCTGCAGGTAAACGTGTGAGTCTTACACTGAACTATGCTCTGATGATGAGTGCGAAGATGGCATGCAACCCAAGACATCCTACTCATGAAGAAGCACTTCTAACCCTCCGGTTTCCCTGTGGGACTGTCCTGCATCCCACAGATACATGCCCCGGGGACCCACAAGGCACTGTCTTTGCTCCATAGTCATCACCCATCCAGGGAAGACGGCAGCACCATCACCCCAGCCGTCACTGGCTGGTGAAGCAGCCCTCACCTGCAGGCCCTCCTCTGCACCTCATCGCAAGCAGACAGGACCACAAAAGAACCCAGGCTCTGTCAAGGTTACTTCTGGGTCTGATCATCTTGTCCCAGGAAACCCAGCATGTAGGATGTGTATACTTAGCCCTTTATTACAGGATGGTGATTATGACCCCCAATTTTCTGTAAACATGGCCCAAGGCTGAGACCACCTTGTCCCATTTGCAACAGTAGCAAGACAATACAGGATCCATTTCCTCTTTGCCTTCTTTACCATGTCACCTTACCACAGACAGTGCATCCTCTAGCAGCTCCCTAAGCAGCTAAAACAAACTCAGCTGACACCACTGTCTCTCTCCATCAGCTACTCCCAGGCATCTTTTCAGGTACAACAGGCATACACTCCACGCTTCATTTGCATTTTTATAAAATTGTGTTCTTAACAACACAACTGCATATTCAACTGCCCGGATCCACTTGAGATCTTAAAGCTGCATGTCCAAGAGGCTGGCAATTGACCTACACACACATCAGCACAGGTGGCTTTGGAAATGTAGGTTCATTAAGATTAAAGACAATGAAGAATTCAGTTCTTCAGCCACACTTCAGGCATGCAATTGTTACATGTGGCTGCTGCTGCTGTGACTGCTAAGTCATTTCAGTCCTGTCCAACATGTGGCTAACAGCTACCAAATACTGGACAGGGAAGAGGCCGAACACTTTCATCATCACAGAAACTTCTACTGGACTGTGAGGCTAGAGGATGTGAGGACAGAAGAGGGAAGTTTTCTCAGAGCCTGCAGAGACGAGCTTGGGGAAGCCAGGCCTCATGCTCATGGTTTTCACTCAAATCCACTCAAATCTAAATGCCAGCATTTCCTCTGCAGACGTGACACCCAGAATTTCAATGGGAAGTGAAGCGGGCAGTGGTGAAAAACCTCCACGGTGCAGAATTCTGGGGCAAATTCTTTGCTAAATTCTGGGGGAAATTCTTTGCTAACGGGTGGAAGGGAAAAGAAGCTTCCTGGGCAGGCATTCGAGGGCGGTTCACACTCCCGCGCTTCCAGCTTCTCGACCATGACCCAAGCTCAGGTGGGGCCCAGCTGTCGCGGGTGTGAGAGCCCAGGACTCGGGTGGATGCCCGGCTGGCGCCGCGTGCGTCCAGCAGCCTCCCGCCGTGTCCTTTAGCACGAGGGCGGGCAGCGCGGGACAAAGGCTCAGGCAGGCGGCAGCTGCCAGGTTCGGCGCGCAGAGGCGGCCGCGGCCACCCGGGGCGCCGGCCGCCTCCGCGGCCCCGCGAGGGAGGCCGGGCGCCCGCCTTTGTCTGCGGCGCGCCGAGGGCCGGGTCCGCAGGAAGCGCGCGCCATCGTGCGGCCGGAGTCCGGCACTGCGCCCCTGGAGGCGCTGCGCGACCCTCGCGCGGCTGGAACCACCGAGCTTGGCCGGAATCCTCGTGGGGACCGCGGTGTGATTCCGGAGGCGACTGCTAGACCCGCTATGGCGCGTTCTATTAGATCATGCTGTGTGTTAGGCAAACACATGACCACTCTTGATAAAGGCAGCTGAGCCATGGCCAGCAGAAAAGGTAGAGGAAAGTGGACACACTTGTCTATGTACGATGAAAAATATCCAATAGCTATGATCACTAATATTTGTTAATATAGTTGCTTGCATATGCATGGAATGGAATATCTCCGGAATGTCGCAAAAGAAACTGGTTACAGTACTTTGCCCTGGTGACCTAAGGGACTCATGTGTCTAGGGGATGATTATGAGAGGGTGGCTCCTGATCCTTTGGACTTTCATAGGATGTACATGTATTTCCTGTATGAAACTAAAGCATTTAATAATATAAAGATATGGTGGATAGAATGTGTCTGTGGTGTGTACCATGTGCAAATGTGGAGCCAAAGAGAAGTAAATATAGTCATTAAACATTCCAGGTACTGCTCTCTGGAGACCCTGGGTCTCCAGGAACAACTCATCAACTGCCAGAAATGGAATTAACCATCATTTTCTATGTAATATGGCCAAGCACAGGTTTTCTCATCTTGAATGACCCTGTTCAGCAGGTGAGTCTCTTGTAGTCTTAGTGAGGATGCAAAATGTGTCTTGTCTCTTTATTGACTAAACTCCTCTCACATAATTTTTGTCTCAGAAAATGCTCACTGGGGGAGATTAGCAGAAAAGGAGTAGTTACCCTCTGACTTATTTTGTTTAATTTTTTTTTTTTCGGTGGCACCGCATGGCTTGGGGGATCTTAGTTCCTGACCGAGGGATCAAATCTCAGGGCCTCGGCAGTGAAAGTTCGGAGACCTAACCACAGAATACCCCACTGACTTATTTTAGGAGGCAGGACTGGAGTTGAAGCTCTCAGAAATGATAGTCTATCTCCCTCCAACCTAATCTTCTAACCAGTTAACCCCACTTTTCAGCATGGATTCCAACAAATTTAACCTATGAGGCCACATACCAAGTTAGAGAGCTTCCCAGGTAGCGTAGTGGTAAAGAATCCACCTGCCAATGCAGGAAACCCAAGAGAGGTGGGATCAATCCCTGGGTCAGGAAGATTCGCTGGAGGAAGAAATGGCAACCCACTCCAGTATTCTTGCTTGGGAAATCCCATGGACAGAGGAGCCTGGCGGGCTAGAGTCCATGGGATCCGAAAGAATCGGACACAACTGAGTGTGCACACACACACACACCAAGTTAGAATTGGTTATACTTAAGCTCCTTCCACTCTCCGCAGCCTTGACTCTGTGACATACTTGCAGACGTGGGCCTTATGAGATGGCCCCAGTCACTTAATGGGCCCCTGAGAGCATTAAATCCAGCCAAGGATCTCTACATGTGCACCAGGCCTAGAACTCCCCCAGGTAAGAACCACATCATTACCCTCTTGGTGAATCAGGGTCAGGTTCAATTTTGTTGAACCGAACTCTAAGCTGGTTCTTTATTGACCAGGAAGTGTTCTATGAGGTCACAGGAAATGACGGGGCACACAGATTGTCAACCTTGCAGTTGGGATGAAAGACGTGTGGGCAACAGAACTGGCTTTAGAGCCTGAAGGATCATAAGGAAGACTTAAACTGCATGGTAAATGGGGGCAGCTAGAGTCGTGAGAGCAGGAAGAGCAGGGCCAGGAAGGCCTCATCTGGGAGAGAATCCACCTGGGCTGGGTAGAGGGGAGTATGTGTATACATATGTATACACATGTGTACCCGTGTGGGTTGGGGGGCATGGGCACATGTGTATGGTTGGGTCTGGACAGTGAGCACTCAGGAGCCCTGCTTCGCCTGCCTGCTTGGAGCAGATGGGCTAATCTGAGGAGCAGGTAAGAACTTCTTGACTCACTGCCGTGCATGCATGCATATAAGTCGCTTCAGTCATGTCCGACTCTTTGCTATCCTGCCAGGCTCCACTGTCCATGAGATTCTCCAGGCAGAATAACTGGTATGGGTTGCCATGCCCTCCTCCAGGGGATCTTCCCAACTCAGGGATTAAACTCGTGTCTCTTATGTCTCCTACACTGACAAGCAGATTCTTTACCACTAGCACCACTGGACTCAGAAATCTCTCAAACACAGAAGGGAGGTGGGAAGGGGAAACTTGAAAGGACAGCAAGAACTTGATCGGCATTTCCTCCACAGTGAGGGAGGGCATTCTGGGTGCATGTAAGAAGTGCACAAGGCAGGAGGCAGTCATGCTGGTTTTCCTGTTTTCTCTTTAGAACTCAGGGTGGGTGTGTCCTTCCCAGGTCTCTCTTGGACCTGCTTTGCCCTGCTTCCGGTGGGGTAGACCAAATAAATTGTAATAGTAAGGAGCCCACTGCTTGGAAAATCTGCCCAACAAACTGGAATGCACTTATAAAACCCTTCCCTTGGGAAAAGGGCCAGTTCCACACGCAGGGGCTTCTGAGCCAGATCCACTTTTTGAGCACCCACTGCCAGCAGGCATGATCTTCAGTTTGTTTTGTCGGGATCCCTGTGACCTAGGGGCTTCCCTGGTGGCTCAGACAGTAAAGAATCTGCCTGCAACCCAGGTTCAACCCCTGGGTCCATCCGTCAGATCCCTTGGAGAAGGAAATGGCAACCCACTCCAGTATTCTTGCCTGGAGAATCCCATGGACAGAAAACTGAGCAACTGGCACTTTCACTGTGACCTAAGGAGGGTAGCAGTGGACCCCACTCTCTCCACAGCTCCAGAGAAGACAGCATTTCCACACCACCATCAGTGTTTGGATGGACACGATCTTGGGAAACTGCTCACTAGTCGTGTTTTCTGCCTTGGTAAGTGGTTAAGATGCCTCTTGCCTGAATCAAAGCTGATGGACCATGTCAGGAGTCAGAGACGTCCTCCAGCCCCTAACCACTCCATATAACCTTCCTGTCTGCTCTCAGAAGAGAAGACTGTTGCTGTTGGCTCCTTGAGGAAGACTTGGGCCCCAGTGCCTGTCTTCCAGGTGGGGAAGCCCTTTGTCCTCTCCATGGGGGAGCCAGGAATCTTCAAAGGCTTGCTCTGGGCTCCCCCTGGGCTCCTGGCTCGTGGGAGGCCGAGGTTGGTGAGAATTAATTGTAAAGTGCATTGAGAGGCACAAATGAAAACCAGTCCCGCGGCGGAGAGATTATTACTGTTGGCAATTTGGGTTTTCTGAAATAGCTCTTAGGATTATGACTGTGGCAGCCGAAACCCCAGAGGTGAGCTCAAGGCTGATAGATTTTTGAGTGGCCCCATTTTGCTCAGCCTCCCTGAAGGTGAGCGAGACAGACCGGGTCCTGAGCTGGGTTGGGCTGGGAGTTGAGACCCCTCCAAGGGCTGCAGATGCAAGGCAGCTGAAGGCTGACCCCCACGTTCTTGAGAGAGGGTCCCCAGACTTGCCAGCATAATTTCCTTCTCACTTCACTGTTCCCTTTCCCGTCTGAACTGGCAGGTGACCTACGGGGGAGCCGCGTGCAAATTGATTCGGAGGCGATCGATGGCTAGGGGCGCGGCCCAGCTCGCTGCCGTGTCACTGATCCTCTCCAAATCGATTCACACACCGTTTCTTCTCCGCACACCTGCCACGTCAGATGGAGAGGCATCAGTGAAGTGAGAAGAAAATCATGCGTTCCTTCCTTAGGTCTGTGTTGCCGCCGCCGCCACGGAGCCGGCTGCTCCTGGCTCTCCATGGGCTCCCTGGCCGCCAACACGCACCTCGGGGAATTGGGTGTCCCTTCCATGCACATGGAGGAACAACCCAGGAGGCAAGGGAGCTGCCCGGATGCTGGCCTTGGCACCACCCCACGGAGGCCTCTGAATCACCAGACCACCAAGATCCCCCTCTCCCACCACACAGGGCTCCTAGGGCCTTTGCTCCCAGCTTTTTGTTTACTCTCTTCAAAGACCATTGTGGACCAACCTATAAACAGACCACTTACTTGTTGGAGCCAGAGTCATTCAATATTTGAAGTCAGTTCATCTGAATGAATTCATGCATCCATTCATCCACTGGACCAACCTCTGTAGACGCCCCCAACCCCAGAGCACCCCGTGCTGCCCTGAGATCAGGCTGGCTCCTCAGGCTTCTAAATTATCACCAAAACAATCTGCTTTGGAGAAGACAGACCAAGGTCCTAGGAGCACCCAAGAATAGCCTGAGCCAACATAAATCAGAGAACAAGTCAAATAATGGAAAGATTCCTGCAGCAATTTAACGCACACCTCATCGACTTACTGCAGTTCTGTTAGTCCCCTCACTGTGTTACTGGGCTGCTAGGAGATGAGTTTGCACAGAGAGAAACAGACTGTCACTAAGCACAGTTCTTTCAGAGCAAGACTTTCTCAATGAAGGAAGCAGTGCATTTTACATTCTGGTGCAAACAGTTCTTAAATCTGTGCTTTGAGTCAGGACCACCGAATCCATTAGTGCTGCAGTCCAGGGGGTCGTGAAGAGTCGGACACGACTTAGGCGACTGAACAAAAACACTGTAGGCATAGTGCTTTGGCCCCCAAACACTTTTAGGGACTCTGGTAGGCTGAATAATGTCCTCCTCCCCCAAGAGGACCACATTCTAATTCCCAGAACCCATGGACATGACATGGCAAAAGGGACTGCGCAGACGTGATTACACTAAGGAGCTTGAGATGGGGAGATGATCTGGATTAGCTGGGTGGGCCCCAAATAATCACAGAGGCTCTTATAAGAGGGAAGCAGGAGAGGAAGGGTTAGAAAAGGAGATGGAATGATGGAAGCAGAGTTCAGAGACTCAGAGAGAGGTTTGAAGATGTTCATCTGCTGACTTTGAAGACAGAAGAGGCACAAGCAACGAGATGCACACAGCCTCTAGAATCTCAACACGACTTTCTCCAGGAGGAGCCAGACCTGCCAACACTTTGACTTCAGCCCAGTGAGACAGACTCTGGACTTCTCACCTCCAGAACCATAAGCTAATAAATTTGTGTTACTTGATGCTGCTAAATCTGTGGTCATTTGTTATAGCAGCCAGAGGAAACTAACAAGAAGAAGTGAAGTCGCTCAGTCATGTCTGATTCTTTGCAACCCCATGGACTTTAGCCCACCGGACTCCTCAGCCCATGGGATTCTCCAGGCAAGAATACTGGAGTGGGTTGCCATTTCCTTCTCCAGGGGATCTTCCCAACCCAGGGATCGAACCCAGGTCTCCAGCATTGCAGGCAGACGCTTTAACCTCTGAGCCACCAGGGAAGCCTTGTTAGGAAACTAACAAGGGAGTCCACAAAAATGTTTTGGCTTCTTTTCAGAAGAAAAAAGAATGAATTTTTAAGGTTAAATAAGATGTTTTAACATTTTTAAGATGTTGTATATTATTATTTTTTAATATTTATTTAGTTTGCTGTGCCAGATCTTAGTTGCAGCATATGGGATCTAGTTCCCTGACAAAGGATTGGAAGCCACGATGTGACCCTGCTTCAGGCAGCAGTAATCATGAGAATTTTAGCAATTCTAGAAGGATAAGACAGCACAGATCCAATGCAGAACTAAACAATCCATTTCACCACCAATCTTAAAACAACCGTTCTGGCTGCTTATTGTAAATCCTTCAAAACCCAATATTTTAAAATAGAATTTAAAACTGAGCTAAATTTATTTGTCAGAGTACATCCAAGTGACTTAGTTATAATAAGAGAGCCTGGGTCTGCCTCTTTTTTATACTATCTTCTGTTGTACAGAAAAGGGCTTCCCTCAAAATTAATGGTGTTTCCATATTTATAAACAAGAATTCCTTTTGTATGAGAAGCCCCCTTGGAGATTTCTGGATTGCCTAGAAGCTAAATAAACTAAAAGTTGTTGTTTTTTTTTTTTTAATTTAAATTCTTTAATCCTGCTTCTGCCTGTTCTTGAGCCACTGAAATCAAGATTCTCCCACGGGCAGAGAACCAAAGCAGTTCCTCTCAGCAAACTCTTTGACTTACTGTCCAGGTTCTGACACATTCCTCTGCCAACAGAAAATAAGTGAGAACTCTTCCAATGAGCGGTGGCACCTCTTCTCATTTGTAGAAGGGAGTGTCAGCCTGAAACTAGTGGCCAAGTGTTTTGACGCAAAAAGCAAGAATTTCAGGCCAACTGCAGCCAAGTAGGCTATTCTTAGATGTGCATAGGAGGCTGAGAGGTCTCTGTGTGGGTTGTTGGGAAGTGGTTAGGGATTTGTGACTTTTAAGTGGCTCTTGAAAAATGTTTAGAGATGAACAAGCCCCTGCGAATCCCATTCATCACAGATGCTCAGTACCCCCTGACATTCAGAGCCCTTCTCAAATAGCCACTGGTTTTTAAGGTCTTCCTCAGCCACTCAAGTATCAGCATGGACTGACCTTCCCACTCCTGATCGCTTTACTCAGGACCGTATTTGTACAATCTGTTTAGGCTGCTACAAAAAAGTACCACAGACCAGGCACCTCATACCCCATGGAAATCTACTTCTCAGGGTTCTGGAGGCCAAGGAGTCTGAGATCAAAGTACCAGCAAAGTCACAGACATGTGGAAGGGACTTAAGGAACTCTTTGGAGCCTCTTTCATAAAACATTCATTCCATTCATGAGGGCGCCAGTCATTACTTAAACACCTCCTAAAGGTCCCACCTTTTAATACTATCATCTTTAGGGGTTAGGATTCCAACACATGAGTTTGGAGGAGACGCCAACATACAGACCATGGCAGATGACGTCCTAAGTAGGACGTGGAGGATACCTTTGTGGAGTCATGTTGACACGGTCTTCACCCTGGTTGAGTTTCCAGAAGTGTCTTCCGAGGTAATTGCTGACTAGCTGTGGAACTCTGGGCCAATGGTGTTCTGTGGAACTCAGTTCCCATGACTTTAAAATGTATATGGGCCATCGGGAGCACATAGATGTGAGAGGAGGGCTGGGATAAATCAACAGGGAGTGGAGAGAACCAGGGGACTCCAGAGACTGCCAGTGTGCCCAGCTTGCTTTATACGATCTCTTGCATCCATGTAGACTTTTATTTTCTTCTTTCCTTCTGCCTAGGCTGGACAGGGCCCTTTTGCTGTTTCTTAGTTGAGTTATCTCCTCCAACAAGATTCTGCAACTCCCAACTCCTCCCTCATGTTCACAGGAACGGCTGGAACCCTCAGTCAGTGCCTACTCTCGTGAAAAGTGCCAGCACCTGACATGTGGGCCACCCTTTTGGAACCTACTTCTCCATTCCCCTGTAATGCTACTTGTGTCCCGCTTTATAAAACGGCAACAGAGGGTGGAGAACTGAGGACTTGGGCAGTCTCCAGACAACTCAGGGCAAAAGCATCACGATTGAGAGGGAAGATTTCTGGCTTAAACTACTCAAATAATTGCTCAGCTGCGTACTTCAGAATGTAGCAGCAGAAGCATTTTGTCTTTCAGCCTTCAGGACATGGCTATGAGATCATCATGGCTCAAAGTCCTTCAAAACACTTACTATTTGCCGAATAGAGGTGGCAAGCTGAGTAGATCAGGCGTGGGGAGAAGAGCTGCTATTCTATTTTGGGAACTCGCGTGTTCACAAAGAGCCAGGTCTTGGAGACACAGTGGTAGATCTGATGTCCTCATGCCTTTGACATCTGAGCAGGAGCTGCTGGAGTCCCATCACATTGAAGAGCCACTTGAAAAGGCTTCATGGTTCAGGATGCTGTGCTTCCTTCCACAACCACTGCCTTCAGTCTCTGTGAGGCTCTTGTTGGCTTAAAGGCTACCAGGACCTCCGAAGGTGTTTTATCAGTCTCTCACAGGGTCAGTCCCTAACAGACTAAGCCGAAAAGAGAGAGAAGTAAATAAGCTTAACAAGCTGCTGAATGTTGGTGTCTCAACCAAGTCACTCATCATTCTATTTGGAAGCAGCGTCTCTTTGGACAGGCTGGGCAGAGTGGGGGCTGTCTCCTTTTTTTGTGACAGGAAGAGAGGTGTATCATTGAGCAATTACAAAACAGTGTAATTTCCATAACTGTGCAGATTCATTCATATTGTTAATTCCATGATGTGTGTTTACAGTAATGCAAGGACTGGAGATAAGCCTTGTAAAGATGACCCTTGTGTTCAAAACTCCCATTTCCTCATCTCTCCCTTTGAAATTAATCCGAAGTCAAAAAAAGAAATGTGTTGCCAAAAGAGAAGTGTCCAGAAGTATGGTTGGAGTAAGAAGAAACTCAGGAGAAAGAATCTGAGTCTACAGTGGGGTCCACAAAGACCAACTTTTGGCATGGCAACCCACTCCAGCATTCTTGCCTGGAGAATCCCATGGACAGAGGAGCCTGGCGGGCTACAGTTCATGGAGGCACAAAGAGTTGGACATGACAGAAGTGATTTAGCACACACGCATGCAAACTGAGACTAGCAGAGGCAGAAAGATTAATAAGAAAATTTTTACTTCCTCCAGTGCTATTATTTGAGATTTGTTAAAAGTAAGAGAGTATACTTTATTTACCCAGATATGGGTTGTTTAAAACATGGGAAGTATAAAAATATCTAGATTTTTTTTTAACTGAAGTATAGTTGATTTACAATGTTTCAGGCATACAGCAAAATGATTCAGTTTTAAACACACACACACATATATTCTTTTTCAGATTCTTTTCCATTATAGGTCATTACAAGGTATTGAATATAGTTTTATTTCCTATGCAGTAGGTCCTTGTCATTTATCTATTTTATATATAGTAATACCTAGATATTTTGAGGGAACTTGGAATTGTGAGGTGTACCAATATCCTTCTTCTAATGCTGCAGAAATTCCACAAGTTCATAAATTTATTTAGCAAATGACTCTCTATTCAGCCATTTCCTATGGGACCTTGGACAAATCCCTTCCCACTTTTGGACCTGGTATCTTCATTTGTAAATAGAAGAGGAAAGGTGGTCAGATTGTATGGTTTTTAATCTCTACTTCATGTCTTGAGTTCTCCGAGTCCTGTGAAATGTTTTGAGAAATTGCGCTCACTTGTACCTAAGGCAGACCTGGGTGTGAATCTCAGTTCTGCTTACCAATGACCTTGAGTGACTCATTTGATTCTATGAGCCTCAACATCCTCAAATGTAAAAGGGAGTCATGGGTAACCTTCTTATATATAAAGTATAAATATGTATATATAAATAAATGTAAATGTTTATGTATAAATAAATATGTGAAGTATAAAATACATGTAAACTCTCTGCTTAAAAAATGAAAGATAGCCATGATCCATGTGCCAGGCACTAATGGAGAAATACAAAAGGAAAATACAGGACATTGGATGGGCTTTCTAGAAATTTTCAGTCAGGTTGGGGACACTATTATCTATAATGATTTTTATAAATATCCCCCAGTCTCTATTCAGTCACTATTACCTGACTAACCATGAACATTTTTTATTAGCAAGAAATATTTCCAAATCGTTTGAGATACAGCCAGCATATCTGTCCTAACACTGAATTCCCCAGCTTTAATACTTGCAGAAAACAATTGGTTCTCTTTTCACTGAGCTTATATTCACTCCTTGTAATTTGAATCATCCTCTTAATTCCTGGACCCTACCCTTTCTTCTCAAACAAGAGAGTCTGCTTTGGTTTTGACCAAGCCCATATCTTCCCGAATTTCTCAGCTAAATCTCTTCTAATACTTCTCTTTTTCCAACATAAATAGTCTTTGTTCACTCATTGTCCCACCCTGCCTCACCTCTGACTCCAATTAGAGCAATATTTGTTTTTCCTTTTTAAGAATCTTTCTAGCTTCTACTACTCAGATATGAGGCAACCCAGCTCGTGTTAAAAGCCCTTCATTATGGTCACAGAAAATCTGCTCTGACAAGATCCACCTCGACAAGACTGTGTTCCTGGATTTCCTTCCTCATTTTATCTGTCATCTCACTTTCTAGGTCACATCATTTCCTGGCATCTAACGTGTTGTCCGTTTATATATATATTTTAAAGAAATGGAGGCGTGGCATGTGGAATGAGCACCTTGTGGGGTTGGGATATAGAAAAGGCTCTTCTAATGTAGGGGCACCTGCAATTTTCTGGAGAAGGAAGAGGAACAAACACACACAACCGTTTCTCCAAAGAGCCTGTCAATTTTGATGGGGATTTTAGTTCTTTGAGACAGCCAATGGCTGTCCAAAGCCCAAATGTGGACTCCAATCAAGCCTTCAAGGAAGTGAGTAAGAATGTTTTTTGGATTATTCCAGAAACATAGACCACACCAGCATGGAGGCGTTGAGGTTGGGGGGCTTGGGAATATGAGGACTCCGGGATAGGATGACCTTGCAAGACCACCCTCTTAGGAAATAGCCAGTCAATGCAGTAGGTCAACTTGCATCAGGCTGGTCCAATACCTTTATGCTGATATCCTGGTCCTCTGACCAGTCTGTGACCTGCTTTATGATAATACAGACGTACCTCAGAGATATTGTGGCATTGGTTCCAGACCACTGCAATAAAGCAAATATCATAATAAAGCAAGTCCCATGAATTTTTTGGTTTCCCAGTGCAGACAAAATTTATGTTTATACTACACTGTAGTCTATAAGTTTTCAGTAGCATTGCATCTTAAAAAAATACATATACTTTAATTTTTAAAATACTTTGTTGCTGAAAAGACTGTCATCTGACAATGAGAGTTGCCACACACAAAAAATTCAATATCTGCTGCTGCTGCTGCTAAGTCGCTTCAGTCGTGTCCGACTCTGTGCGATCCCATAGACAGCAGCCCACCAGTCTCCCCAGTCCCTGGGATTCTCCAGGCAAGAAACTGGAGTGGGTTGCCAGTTCCTTCTCCAATGCATGAAAGTGAAAAGAAGAATACCATAAAGCAAGATGTCCTAAAACAAGGTCGGCCTCTGATGCTATTTATTAACTGTTTATAGCTTCCAGCACTGTGCTAAGCAGGTGACAAACACAATTACGGGGACGCTTTCACAGCCCCATCAAAGGGAGGTTATGTTACTATGGTTCCCATATACAGTGAGGAAACTGAGGCCCCATAAGCTGAAATGACTTATAATAAGGTGCAGAGTAAAAGGCAGAATCAAGATGTGCTGTGGGCAGTGAGGCTCAAGTCCAGGCTCTTAGCTTAACTTGGTTAGTTTTATGGGTTGATTTGAAATCCCCCCTACCTTCTCCATCAAATACCCAGACATGCTGGAGCAGGATTTTGAGATAAAGTGAGGTCCTTAAGGTGGACCCTAATCCAGTATGATGTATATCCTTATAAAAGAGGAAATTTGAACATGGAGACAGACATGCACAGTGGGAAGATGATATGAAGAGACATAGGGAGAAGATGACCATCGACGGGCCAAGGAGACGAACTTCCCTGGTGGTCCAGTGGTTAAGACTCCATGCTTCCAATGCAGAGGTCATGGGTTCAATCCTTGGTCAGGGAACTGAGATGCCACATGTTGCAAGGTGTGGCCAAAAATTAAAGAAATAAACAGATAGATAAGCCAAGGAGAGGGGCCTACAACAAGATTCTTCCTCACAGTCCTCACAAAGAATCAACCCCGTCTACAACTTGATTTCAGATTTCCGGCCTGTAGAACCGTGAGACCATACACTTCTGTCACTGAAGCCTCCTAGTCTGTGGTACTTGGTCATGGTGGCCCTGGCAAGATACTATAGTCAGTGATCCTTGTTGTGAAGCAAAGGGGCACTCCAAAATTCATTCCGCAAAAACTCATGTTTTCTCTTTCAGCCTGATTATTTGACCCTGGCCGGAGTTCATTCAGGGCTTCCCAAGTGGCACAGGTAAAGAACCTGTCTGCCAATGCAGGAGACCCAAGAGACACAGGTTTGATTCCTGGGTCAGGAAGATTGCCTGGAGGAGGGCATAGTAACAACCTCCAGTATTCTTGCCTGGAGAATCCCACAGACAGAGGAGCCTGGTGGGCTACAGTCCATGGGGTCACAAAGAGTCAGGTATGGCTGAAGCGACTTAGCATGCACTCATGGGGTTCATTCACATGCTTTTAAATCCTAGGACTGCAGGGAATAAACCAACAGGGGTTAAAGTATTCTTCGACAAGGATGTGTAACATGCACCCAGGTTCTGGCATCAGCAGCAGGGCCCAGAGCAAAGGCAGCTAAAGCCCCCCCAGAATACACTCACCAGCAGGCAAGTCACCAAGGTTTGCATAAAAGAGAATAGCTTAGTATAATTTAAAATCACCACCTAGAGGGACACTCAAATCCTCCTCCTGCTCTTTAGACTTGGGCCTGGGTCTTCAAGAAAGGGGACCATGGAGTCTTCCCTGGTGGTCCAGTGGTTAAGACTCTGAGCTTCCAATGCAGGGGGCACAGGTTCAATCTTTGGTTGGGAAACTAAGATCCCACATGCTTACTGCAGCCAAAAAATAAAGAGAGAGGACCATGGATGAATAATGTGAGTGTGATGTCCACACGGCATCTAAGTAGCACACTGCTTACAGATAAATCCATGTTGACTCTCACTGATTAGTGTTTCATCCATGTGTATGTTCTATCAACTGTGGATTCAGGACCAGATTCTTAGATGAGCTAATGAGGCTTAACACCTTAACAAAGCAATATCTAACATCCTCTGATTAAACAATATTGACCAACTACACACTTGTTCTTTCTCTACATTTCCTTCCTTTTTCCTCTCCTCCCTTCCTATTTGTCTATCTACTCTGGGTATACACTTTTCATATTTCCATTCTGATTTGCATATATCCGTAGAAGGTATATTAGTTCTGGAGGGCTGCTGTAACAAATTTTCATAAATTTTGAGGCTTAAAATGATAAAAATTTCTCTTGCAGTTCTGAAGGCCAGACACCCCAAATCAAGGTGTAGAACAGTTGATTCCCTTCTGGGATCTCAGAGGAAGAATCTGTTCAATTCCACTCTCCTAGATTCAGGTGGTTGCCAGCAATCCCTGGCATTCCTTGGGTTGTAGCAAAATAACTTCAGTCTCTTCCTCCATTGTCACATGGAATTCTTCTCATGTCCAAATTCCCCTCTTCTGGATTTAAGGCCCAATCTTATATGGTATGGGCTTCCCTAGAGGCTCAGTGGTATAGAATCCGCCTGCAAATTCGGGAGATGCATATTGGATCCCTGAGTGGGAAAGATCCCCTAGAGAAGGAAATGGTAACCCACTCCAGTATTCTTCACTGGGAAATCCCATGGACAGAAGAGTCTGAGGGTCTATAGTCCGTGAGGTCACAAGAGTCAGACAAATGTGGTATGATCTTGTTTTTAACTTGACTACATCTGCAAAGACTTACTTCCAAGAAAGGTCATGTTCACAGATTCCAGGTAGACATGAAATAACTTTGTGGGGACACTATTCAACCCAATGCAGAAGGTGGCTACCACCAAGCATGAAGCCGGTGCCCTGTCTCCTCGCCATGGGCTCCCTCCAAGAGCCCTTTCAGGTCAAAACCAGTGTCAAGGCCTAGTTGTAGTGGAGCCAGCCGGCTCCCAGATTATGTTGGTTCCTCGACTCAGAACCAGCTTATAACTGGAGGTCAAACCAGAATTGGAGTTTCAAGTCCCCTCACAATAATAAAACATTAATTCTGCTTAAGAAGTCATCCTACCATTTTGTCACCCTAGGACATCACTAGACTTCCCGATGGGGTTGAGTTGCCCTAATGTGCAGGAGCCCCTGGGATCCTCCTGCAGACCAATTGCCCTCTGCTTAGTTAGATCTGGTTGCCAAGTCAGTTCATAGAAACTGGATGCTATTTACATTGCTCTCTTTGACAATACTGAATCATGTGACTGGAATGTACAGGAGAAGGACCTGGTGAATTTGTGGCATTTATTTTCAAGACTGATTGAGTCCAGCAACTATCCAGTATAGTCCACATTCTTCTTTGCTCTCTTTTTAAAAAAACATACATTTAGACTCACTGTAAAAGACCCTGATGCTGGGAAAGATTGAGGGCAAGAGGAGAAGGGGGTGACAGAGGATGAGATGGTTGGATGGCATCCATCACTGACTCAATGGACATTAGTTTAAGCAAACTCTGGGAGATGGTGAAGGACAGGGAAGCCTGGAGTGCTGCAGTTCATGGGGTCACTAAGAGTTGGACACGACTTAGCAACCAAACGACAACAGTAGTTATTAACGTGGAAAAGTATCTGAAAGCTATTATGTTTAAAAAATAGTAGGTGACAAAAAAAGTATATATAACTTGGTCTCAATTGTGTGGAGAGTAAATATAGAGATACATTTATAAGTCATAATAACAACAATAACAACAAGCAAATATTAAACACTGTGCTCCCATTTATGAACATTTTACATATTTTAATCCTCACAACAGCCCTATTAAGGGTCTATTTTTATCCTTACTTTACCACTTTCTGTTTTTTTAAGTATTTATTTATTTTTGGCTGTGTTAGGTCTTAGTTGCAGCACATAGGATATTTCCTTGAGGTGTGCAGGCTTCTCTCTAGCTGTGGCTTGAGGGCTTACTTGCCTGTAGCACGTGGGATCTTAGTTCCCCAGTGAGGGACCTTATTCACTTCCCCTGCATTAGAAGGTGTACTCTTAACCACTGAACCACCAGGGACATCTCCACCACTTTCAGTAGAGTTGGCTAATCTGCTACATAAATACTATACGTGACATATTGATATTCACAAATCAGAGGGAAAGAGTTGTATTTAAATATTTTAAAATAGAAATTAAATTTTGTGAACCTATAGAAAATCATAAATATAAATCTTAAATAAGCTTTTAGGTGTCTTTATTATATTTGGGGACTTGGGGGACATATTTGATTCTTCCCTAAGTATAAAGTATTTTCTTCAGGAATGTTCCCTGGTTTTTGAACTTATATTCTTATCCTTTGATTCATTCAATTTTTGGCCATTCTTTCATCAAGTTTAAAAAACTCTTAGAGGGAGAAGGGTTAAGAGCAGCTTAGAGTTTTATGGGGAACAGCCAACTTCTTCCTTTCCAAGATCTGCTGTATACTTCCTGCTTCTCTCACTGGGGGCAAATAAAAAACAGGAGATTTAAGAGATAAATTATCCCTGTGAAAGTCCCCCAGAACAGAGTAAAAATAATTGAAAAATGATAACAAGTGGCTGAAATGTTTGGAGAGATAAATGTGATTTATCATAGAGCACATAAGCACAGACATGAAATTGTAACTACAGACCTTCCCTTAACATCTGTGTGACCTACAGAGCATCCATAAAACTTCCACCACACACAAAAACCCATGTATTTCTTGTTGGAGATGAACCCTGGTTTGTGTTCTACTTTCTCAGAGGCACCTTTTAATTTTTTCTTGTTTTGTTTTTAATCCATCTTGAGAGGTATTTCTTAAGATCTTAAGCAAAAACTTGAGAACAAAAGCAGCTCCGAATCTGTACATGGTGAAGTCAAGGCTATACATTTTTGAGTCTTCGTGTGAGATGTGAAAGATTGTTTTATGTAAGAGATTTTTTTCTTCTCAACGTATTTGCTTAAGAAAGAGGGGAGAACAGAACATATGCTTATTGCTTCATTGTTATCAGCGAGTTAGTTTTAAGTTTCTGCCAGCACAGTATTTTCCCTTCTTATAGCTGATTTTCTCACCATCCTGTGACAGAATATGAGACAAGCACCGCCACTAAAGAGATAAAGGTTTCCAAGAAGAGCCTTGTGCGCTTTGGTATGGAAATGGAAGGTTTACGCTTCTTTGAGTTTTTTTTTTTTTTTTTTTTTAAGTTTAGCAGCCAAGAATTCAAGAGTTAAGGCTGATAAAACTGCATTAAGATTATCTCACCTGCCCAAGTGTGGGAGAAAACATGAGTCCAGAATAAATTGCTTTTCTCAAAATAGAAAGACTTTTCTAGCTTTATTTGGCCTGGGAACAAAGCCAAAAGGTAGGTGGGGCTTCCTCCCCCCACATCCCCTTCTTGGATGGTTGGGAGCTCAGAAATTGGGAATCTCCCAACACCTGAATGGGTGAAATGAGGGCTTGGGCTCCCCCAAAGAGCAGGGGACAGGATAGGATACAGGCAGCCACGACGGGGGCTACTCCTGTATTCTTGAGGCTCATAGATTCATATACCATCAAAAATCCTGATTCAGGACTTGGCATCTCATTTTGAACAGAGTCCTCAGTCATTATTTGTTGAATTGCAGTCTAATACATATATCTGTAGGTGTTTTAAAGACATACTTTCCATAAACAAAAATACCTTACAGGCAAAGCCAACACCAATTCCAACAAGTGTGTATCAGTTCAGTTCAGCCACTCAGTCGTGTCTGACTCTTTGCGACCCCGTGAATCGCAGCACGCCAGGCCTCCCTGTCCATCACCAACTCCCGGAGTTTACCCAAACTCATGTGCATCAAGTCAGTGATGCCATCCAACCATCTCATCCTCTGTTGTCCCCTTCTCCTCCCACCCCCACTCCCTCCCAGCATCAGGGTCTTTTCCAATGAGTCAGCGCTTCGCATGAGGTGGCCAAAGTATTGGAGTTTCAGCCTCAGCATCAGTCCTTCCACTGAACACCCAGGACTGATTTCCTTTAGGATGGACTGGTTGGATCTTCTTGTAGTCCAAGGGACTTGCAAGAGTCTTCTCCAGCACAATTCAAAAGCATCAATTCTTCGGCGCTCAGCTTTCTTCACAGTCCAACTCTCACATCCATACAATACATGACCACTGGAAAAACCATAGTCTTGACTAGATGGACCTTTGTTGGCAAAGTAATATCTCTGCTTTTTACTGTGCTATCTAGGTCAAACTACTGCACAGTTGCACTCATCTCACATGCTAGTAAAGTAATGCTCAAAATTCTCCAAGCCAGGCTTCAGCAATATGTGAACCGTGAACTTCCAGATGTTCAAGCTGGTTTTAGAAAAGGCAGAGGAACCTGAGATCAAATTGCCAACATCCACTGGATCATCGAAAAAGCAAAAGAGTTCCAGAAAAACATCTATTTCTGCTTTACTGACTATGCCAAAGCCTTTGAGTGTGTGGATCACAATAAACTGTGGAAAATTCTGAAAGAGATGGGAATACCAGACCACCTGATCTGCCTCTTAAAAACCTGTATGCAGGTCAGGAAGCAACAGTTAGAACTGGACATGGAACAACAGACTGGTTCCAAATAGGAAAAGGAGTACATCAAGGCTGTATATTGTCACCCTGTTTATTTAACTTATATGCAGAGTACATCATGAGAAATGCTGGGCTGGAAGAAGCACAAGCTGGAATCAAGATTGCCGGGAGAAATATCAATAACCTCAGATATGCAGATGACACCACCCTTATGGCAGAAAGTGAAGAGGAACTCAAAAGCCTCTTGATGAAAGTGAAAGTGGAGAGTGAAAAAGTTGGCTTAAAGCTCAACATTCAGAAAACGAAGATCATGGCATCTGGTCCCATCACTTCATGGGAAATAGATGGGGAAACATGTGTGTATAGGTAGTACTTTATAACCAAATACTGTTGTTAACTCCACTCCAGTCCATCACATAGGCATGTATTGTGAAAGATAAATTACCAACACAAAGTTGACTGTGCTGTCCTGTCAGCCCACCTAACCCAATCACTGCTAGAACTCTTTGGGTTGCTTTGATCCAAATCAACATCTTTCTAATTCCATAGCTGTGCTGGTTAACCAATATCTCAGTTCCTTTTATCACCCATCTTCCAAATCCATCAACTTCTCAAATCAGGCCAATTAACGAGAAATCAATTCTGAAACATTATTTAAAATTTTAAATTATCACTTAACTACGCATGCCATTGGATCATGGACCAAAAGCCCAAATGGAGAATAATAATTCTTTTAAGACAGCTCTGGATAAGAATGACCTTGAAAAATGTATTTTGCACATGTTCCATTGGTGAATTTTTTGCTGTTCCTTTTTTTTTTTTTAATGGGAAGCTATCGTTTTAGGAGATAATATAGTAACCCTCAGTTAATTCGTATGCTGCTGTTCAATCGAGTTTGAAAGCTGAAGGCCACGAGGTTGTGCTGTAATGGAAAAAAGCTTTTTAACTAAAAGCCAAGAGACCCGGGTTCTAATATCAACTGAGCCGCTGCCTCGCTGTGAGACGGTGGGCAAGTTGCTTAACCTGCCTGTGTCTCAGTCCCTACTTCTCTAAAATGGAGACAAGGACCCTGTCCTCACATGCTTGGGGTTCTTGGAAGGATGAAAAGCAATGACAGAAGTGGAAGGCTCAGGTGAGTTAGGAGCGTGATGTATTTACCGTGTGTTTGCTTTGTATAGTTTTATCTGTGCCGCCTTCAGACACCAGGCACCTGGCTTTGCTTCAGGAACAAAACTGAAAATAAGGCTTATGATCCTGGCCATTGAGTCTGGTCAGCCTGGGTTTGAATCCTGGCTTCACTATATATGCTGAACAACCTTGGGCAGCCTATAACTTCTATCAGTAACTGCATCTGTAACATGGACGTCATGAGATCTACCTCCTTGGGTTGTTGTGAAGCCTAAGTGAGTCACGGAGACTCAATAAGTATAATGAGGGCTTAATAACAAATTCTCATACACCTGTGGTGGATTCATTTTGATATTTGGCAAAACTAATACAATTATGTAAAGTTTAAAAATAAAATAAAATTAAAAAAAAATTCTCATACTTCTTGGGGCTAGATATATAAGGATACATTCTTTTATGGAAATTATGTAGTCATTACTATGTCCCAAGTTCATTCATCAGGTCTCTGTGTTTAGATAAATGATGTGTTAGTTGCTCAGTTGTGTCCGACTCTCTGAGATCCCACGGACTGTAGCCCACCAGGCTCCTCTGTCCATGGGATTCTCCAAGCAAGAATACTGGAGTGGGTAGTCATGCCCTTCTCCAGGGGATCTTCCCAACCTAGGGATCGAACCCAGGTCTCCCACATTGCAGGCAGATCCTTTACCATCTGAGCCACTAGGGAAGCCTCCTGATTGTGTGAAATAATTGGGAACAAAAACTTCAACTGACTCCTGATCATGTGATCCAAAGAATTCAGCTAGTATTCAAGTTGGAAATTTCTTCAGTCCCTCCAAAAGCCAGAGATTCCTGAGGAGAGAGAGAACACAACCGGTACAGGTATGTTAGCAGAGCATGCAGCAGACACGAAAGAGCTCCTTAAGTGCCAGCACAGAACAAATATGGGCAGTTCAGCCCCAAAATGAGATCATGTGGAGCTGCCCAAATAGTTGTTAATGGGTTTAAAAACACAAATATTGAAATTTTGAAGACAGATGAGAATTCTTAGAAATTGCATTTAAAACCAATGTAGTAAAGTATATATTCAGATTTATGATACATATATATATTTATTATAATACATATATACTGATAATACTTATACTATACTAAAGCAAAGTATATGCTTTTATACTAACAATATATATATAAACAGTATAAATATATATTATACTTATTTTTTGTAAGATATATATTCATAAGATATATATTCAAGTTCAATAAACATCAAATATTGTTCAATACTGTCTGTTGCATGCAATTAATTCTCAAGTTTCCATTTAAATCTCCAGTGTAGTCTTCTCCGTCAAGTTCCAAAGAGATAGTCCCAATTTTCCACTGTAGAAAATCTCTTGGGAAACTGTGTGCATTGGAAGGATGCAAAACTCGAGGAAGGGAGACCAGTTAGGAGGCTTTGAGGTAATCCAGGCAAGAGATGGTGGATGATGGATGATGGTGGTTGGAAATCAGAGAGTAGTACTGGAGATGCTGCAAAACCAATGGATTTAGAGTTGTGAAAGAGTCAGAGGCAACAAGAAGTGGAGATGAATTGGATGTGGTCTTAAGCCATCAGGACTGGAAATAGAAATTTGAGACTCGCTATAGAAATCATGGAGTTAAATGAGACCACCTAAAGAGAGTGTACGGAGAAGGCAATGGCACCCCACTCCAGTACTCTTGCCTGGAAAATCCCATGGATGGAGGAACCTGGTAGGCTGCAGTCCATGGGGTCACTAAGAGTCGGACACGACTGAGCGACTTCACTTTCACTTTTCACTTTCATGCATTAAAGAAAGAAATGGCAACCCACTCCAGTGTTCTTGCCTGGAGAATCCAAGGGACGGGGGAGCCTGGTGGGCTTCCATCTATGGGGTCGCACAGAGTCGGACACGACTGAAGCGACTTAGCAGCAGCAAGGAGAGTGTAGGGTGTGAAGAGAAAGGGTCAGGGATGGAATTCCTGAAGAATATCAAAGTGTAAGTGATGGCAGAAGAAACAAAGCAAAGGTGTGACTGGAGAAGTAGGAATAAACCAGAAGAGGGTAATTTCTAGAAGCCAAGGCAAGAGAATTCTGCAAGAAAGGAGTAACACTGCTGTCAAAAACCCAAGAGTAGGGGATGGAGGATTTAAGCTGACAGCTAAGGGGTGTGAGTTTTCCTTTTGAGGTGATAATGTTCTAAAATTGATTATGGCAATTAATATCCAGAATATAAAAAGAACTCCTACAACTTAACAACAACAAAAATACCTCAAACAACATAGTTCAAAAATGGGCAAAGAACTTGAATAGACATTTCTCCAAAGAAGATATTCAAACGACCAATAAGCACATGAAGAGATATTTCACTCATTAGGGAAATGCAAATCAAAACCATGATGAGATATAACCTCCCACCTATTAGGATGACTACTATTAAAAAAGTATTGATGAGGATGTGGAGAAATTGAACCCTTGTGCACTGTTGAATTGAGTGTAAAATGGTGAGGCTACTATGGAAAACAGTATGGCAATTCCTCAAAATATAAGTACCTATGATCCAGCAATACTACTTCTCCATGTACACCCCAAAGAATTGAAAGCCAGGACTCAAAAGGATACCTGTACACCAATGTTAATATCAGCAACTAGCCACAATAACCAAAAGGTGGAAACAATCTACAGGTCCACAGATGGATAAACAGATGAACAAACTGTGATACATAGCTACAGTGGAATAATACTCAGCCTTAAAAAGGAAGGCAATTCTGACACACGCTACAGTACATCTGAAGTTTAGGGCATTACACCGTGAAGTAAGCCAATCACAAAAACATACTATATGATTCCACATATATGACTCACCTAGAGTAATCAAGTTCATAAGAACAGAGGGATGGTATGGGGAGGGAGGAGGGAGGAGGGATCAGGATAGGGAACACATGTATGCCTGTGGCAGATTCATTTCGATATGTGGCAGAACCAATACAATATTGTAAAGTTTGAAAATAAAATAAAATTTAAAAAAAAAGAAAATAGAATGGCAATTGCCAGAGGCTGAGGGGAAGAGGGGAGTTATTTATTAATGGGTTCAGAGTTTTAGTTTAGCAAGAAGAAAAGTTCTGAACAGAGATGGTGATGATGGTTGCATACCAATGTGAATGAACTCAACACACTAAAATGCAACTTAAAAATGGCTAAGATGGTAAATGTTATGTTCTGTGTATTTTACCACAATAAAAAAATACCCAAGTGATAACTGAAAAAAAAATTGTGGTGATAATTACACAACTCTGAATATACTAATGTATCTAAAATGTGAATACACTAATTGTACTTTTTTAAATGGGTATATTATAGAGTACGTGAATCATATCTCAATAAATCTTTAAAAAAAAAAACTCAAGAATAGTCAAGTAAGAATAGAACTGATCAGTGTTCACATGACAGTTACTAAGAAGTCGTCAGTGCCGCTGGTAGCAGCAGTTTGAGTGAAGGGTGGAGGTGGAAGCCACATGATGAGGAGTGAGCAGAAAGTGAGGAGGGAGGGTGAGACCACCTCACCATGAGTGTACCCGGCCAGCCAGCACTAGCCATGCTTTCAACAAGACTGGCTGGAGTAGGGAAGCAAGAAGCAGCAGCATCGAGAAAGGACAAGTGCCAATGGCTTCATTTTTTAAGAAGAGAAAGGCTGGCTTTTAAGAAGAGTGATTTGAGCATTTAACAGTCTCCATGGTTTAGTGACCTGGTTTAATCTCTATGATTTAGACTATGGAGGTTTAGTCACTAAGTCATGTCCAACTCTTGTGATCCCATGACTGTAGCCTACCAGCTCCTCGGTCCATGGGATTTTCCAGGCAAGAATACTGGAGTGGGTTGCCATCTCCTTCTCCAAAAAGTCTCTATGGGAAGGATCCAGGGGAAAGGTGAAGTGTGGCTTTACAGGAGAGGGGATCGCTGATCATTTCAAGTTTGAAGGAGGTTGGCAGAGCTCATGGGTAGAGCTCAGTTTGTGGAGCAGGAGGAGCGAGGGAGGAGAGAGCAGGTTCAGAGGCAAGTCCGTTTGTTGCTAGGATGGCAAGACGGTGAAGGAATTCTGCTTTGATGATGTCGATGATTCTAGGCAAAGTCAGAAAGTGAGAATGAAAAGGAAGATGGCAGAATGGGAGGAAATCTGAGGAAGGTGGAAAAGGCTTGAAATATCTTCTGCAGACAATGAGAAAAGAACCGGGTGGTGAAGGCTGTGTTAGGATTAACAAGTATAAATCTATGGTGGTTTCACTACATGAGGCCCGTCACAACCCAGCCATAAGAAATTGAATTCTCTTGCCTCTCTCCTCAAATGCCTTCATCTCCATACTTGCCTATTTCCTTTCCTCCACCTTCCACCCAAGAGGATCTGCTCTGAGGAGCATTCCTCATCTTGCTCTGGGCTGGACTGTGGCTGCTGCCATCACCCTGTTTGACGCCCTTGCCTGAACCACCACACTGAACCCCGAGGAATCATGCAGAAGTGCAGCTCCTGTCATATCTCTTCACAGTTGGCTTCCAAATGACATATGATGTCCTCAGCCCAACCTTGCAAGCTCTCTACAACAGGCCACCTTTACAGCATCATCGTCTCCTTCTCCCTCAGTGTATCCTAACTTAACACTGACTCTTTCCTGTTCACCAGATACGCTTGCATTTCCCTGCCTTGGAATCTCCACTCATGTTGCTCACTCTGTCTAGACTGGAATGCTCTCGCCACTCACTTACCTCTGCCCAATCTCATCTACCACTGAGGACCAATCTCTTGTTAAAACTTGTATGATTCCTTGAATCGGTTCTATCCCAAAACTAGATAATAGCCTCCCTTTTCCATGGTTCTTTGCTAATATTCCTCTTATTTCCTGGCTCCTTTAATAGATTAGTTGGGAGCAATGATGGTGCTTTTTACAGAGTAGGTACTCAATAAGGATTTGTTGTATTGTGTTGCAATACATTAATGACTGAATTTAGGAAGGGAAGCCACGTCTAATAGGACTTTAGGGAGACTATTCTTTAACCAGTGTGGCAACAACTGATGAGCTTGTGAGCTCTATTCCCTCCAAACACTGCCTTTTTTATGTACATGCTACATCTTTGTGGCAATACAGAATATAAAGTTTATAATTTAACTATTTATTAGTGTACAATTCAGTGCCATTAAGTATACTCACAATAGATGGGGAAACAATGTTAACAGTGAGAGACTTTATTTTCTTGGGCTCCAATATCACTGCAGATGGTGACAGCAGCCATGAAATCAAGACACTTGCTCCTTGGAAGAAAAGTTATGACCAACATAGACAGCATATTAAAAAGCAGAGACATTACTTTGCCAACAAAGGTCCATCTAGTCAAAGCTATGGTTTTACCCGTAGTCATGTATGGGTGTGAGAGCTGGACCATAAAGAAAGCTGAGTGCCAAAGAATTGATGCTTTTGAACTGTGGTGTTGGAGAAGACTCTTGAGAGTCCCTTAGACTGAAAGAAGATCTAACCAGTCCATCCTAAAAGAAATCAGTCCTGAGTGTTCATTGGAAGGACTGATGTTGAAGCTGAAACTCCAATATTTGGCCACCTGTTATGAAGAACTGACTCATTGGAAAAAACCCTGATGCTGGGAAAGATTGAAGGCAGGAGAAGGGGACGACAGAAGATGAGATGACTGGATGGCATCACCGACTGATGGACATGATTTTGAGCAAGCTCTGGGAGTTGGTGATGGACAGGGAGGCCTGGTGTGCTGCAATCCATGGGGTCACAAAGAGTCAGACACAACTGAGTAACTGAACTGAACTGAAATATACTCACTATGCCATGTACCCATCCCCATTATCTCTACCCAAACAGTTTTCATCAAACCAGTCTCCAGTGGGTATGATCCCTGTAGCCACTAAACAATAACTTCCCCCTTCCCAGGCCTCTAGCCCCTGGAACTTCTATTCTACTTTCTGTCTATGAATTTGCCTTTTCTGCTGCTGCTGCTGCTTAGTCGCTTCAGTCGTGTCCGATTCTATGCGACCCCATAGACGGCAGCCCTCAAGGCTCCCCCGTCCCTGGGATTCTCCAGACAAGAACACTGGAGTGGGTTGCCATTTCCTTCTCCAATGCATGAAACTGAAAAGTGAAAGTGAAGTTGCTGAGTCTTGTCTGACTCTTAGTGACCTCATGGACTGTGGCCCACCAGGCTCCTCCGTCCATGGGATTTTTCCAGGCAAGAGTACTGGAGTGGGGTGCCATTGCCTTCTTCATTGCCTTTTCTAGATACCTCAAATAAGTAGAATCATACAATATATGTCCTTCTGTGTCTGGCTGATTTCACTAAGCATGTTTTCAAGGACCATCTACATTATAAGTGAGTGAAGTAACTCAGTCATGACCGACTCTTTGCGAACCCATGGACTGTACAGTCCATGGAATTCTTCAAGCCAGAATACTGGACTGGGTAGCCTTTCTCCTCTCCAGGGGATCCTCCCAACCCAGGGATCAAACCCAGGTCTCCCGCATTGCAGGTGGATTCTTTACCAGCTGAGCTATCAGGGAAGCCCTATCTATGTTATGATGTATGTCAAATTTTCATTTTTTTTTATGGCTGAAGAGTATTCCATTGTACTTATAAACCATATTTTGTATATTCATTGACCTGTCAGGACTTTTCACTTTTCAGCTATTTGAGTAATGGTGCTATTAACATTATTTTGCAAATGTCTCCTCTAGTACCAGCTTTTAATTGTTTTGGATACATACCTAGGAATGAAACTGCTAAGTCATATGGTAGTTCTGGCTTCCCAGGTGGTGCTAGTGGTACAGAACCCACCTGAAAATGCAGAAGACATAGGTTTGATCCCTGCATCAGGAAGATCCCCTGGAGAAGGGCATGGCAACCCACTCTAGTATTCTTGCCTAGAGAATCCCATGGACAGAGGAGCCTGGTGGGCTACAGTTCATGGGGTCTCAAAGAGTCGGACACGACTGAAGTGACTTAGCACACACAAGCACACACGTAGTTCTATGTCTGACTTTTTGAAGATCTGCCAACTTTCTTTCCACAGAGGCTGCACCATTTTACATTCTCACCAGCAAAGCACAGTCAGTCAGTCAGTTCAGTTGCTCAGTCATATCCAACTCTTTGCGACCCCATGAATCGTAGCACGCCAGGCCTCCGTGTCCATCACCAACTCCCAGAGTTCACTCAGACTCACGTCCATCGAGTTGGTGATCCCATCCAGCCATCTCATCCTCTGTCGTCCCCTTCTCCTCCTGCCCCCAATCCCTCCCAGCATCAGAGTCTTTTCCAATGAGTCAACTCTTCGCATGAGGTGGCCAAAGTACTGGAGTTTCAGCTTTAGCATCATTCCTCCCAAAGAAATCCCAGGGCTGATCTCCTTCAGAATGGACTGGTTGGATCTCCTTGCAGTCCAAGGGACTCTCAAGAGTCTTCTCCAACACCACAGTTCAAAAGCATCAATTCTTTGGCGCTCAGCCTTCTTCACAGTCCTACTCTCACGTCCATAAGCACAGCCTTCCAATTTACCTACATCCTCACTAACACTTGTGCTATTGTTTTAAAGATTACAGCCATCCTTGAAGGTGTGAAATAGTAAATCACTGTGCTTTAACTTGCATTTCTCTAATGATTAGTGATGATGAATATCATTTCACTTGTTTATTGGTCATTCATCTATCTTCTTTAGCAAAACATCTACTCATGTCCTTTCCCCTTTTTTGAATTGGGTTGTTTATTTCTGTGGCTGAAGGTGTCTTCTTGTTTTTTAAAGGTGTGTAGGAAACATAATAGAGAAATGACCTCTGGTCACTTCATACTTGGTGTGAACCAGTGTTCAGTATTCCATTTACTATATTGAACTCCAAAATAAACACATCATTCTCTTTGTATTCTTTTCATTTATTCAAGTGTCGGAATTTTCTAAGATCTCATAGATTTCCTTCGTTGAGATGCTTGAGCCAGACCTTCCAAGAAGCAGCCTAGGGTTACTGATCTCCACAGAGCATTTCAACATCACAGAATAATCTGGAAATATGCTATCAGTTTACCTCAGATTTCATCCAGGACTCAATATAGCTTGAGAAAATGAAAATTAGTTCTTGTTGAGGACTTTCCTGGTGGTCCAGTGGCTAAGACTACACACTCCCAATGCAGGAGGCTTGGGTTTGATCCTTGGTCAGGGAATTAGATCCCATGTGCTGCAACTAAGACCTGGCATAGCCAAACAAATAAATAAAAATAAATATTTATAAAAATATTAGTTCTTATTATAGGTTGATTTGTGATTTGTGTCCACTCCAAAATTTATATGAAGTCCTACTTGTTTGGAGATGAGGTCTTTCTAAAGAGGTAATTAAATTAAAACTAGGTCATTAGGATGAGACCTACCCCAGTATGACTGGTGTTCTTATAAAAGGGGGAAATTTGGACACAGATATGCACGGAGAACTCCACGTGAAGATGAAAGTAGAGATTGGGGTGACATATCTACAAGCTAAGGAACATTGAAGTTGACAGCAAGCTACCAGAAGCTAAGAAAGAGCCACAGAGCAGAGGCTCCCTCACCAGCCTTTACACAGAACCAGCCCTGCCAACTCCTTAATCTCGGACTTCCAGTCTCTGGAGCTGTATGACAAGAAGTTCCTGTCATTAAAACCACAGTTTGTTACAGAATCACTAGCAAATTAATGCAGTCTTACTCTTCCAGAAACAGTAAAAAGTCATTCCTGTAGTGTGTAGAAGTTGTTTTGTGTTTAATAATTTTTAAAAAGTGGCATTCCTTACCAAGATTACCAATGCTTCCCTCTTGATAGTGAGTATTTTTTTAAATTTTTTTATTTGGCTTCATGCGGTCTTAGTTGCAGCATGTGAGACCTAGTTTCCCGACCAGGAATAGACCCTCAGGCCCCCTGCATTGCCAGCACAGACTCCTAGCCACTGGACCACCAGGGAAGTTCCTAGTTCAAGTATTTTTCCACAGCTTCCCTACGAATTACATACGAACAGAGAACCCCACCAAGGTCAGCCAGTGAAATTCTGAAACTGCATAATAGCACATAGTAGCCAGGAACTAGTGGTGTATTTATCTAAATTGTAAACACCAACACTCCTCTAGAAAGTAGTCAGTTTAAGAACAGAAAGGTAGGACACTTTATGCTAGATTTCTTTCAGAACATTGATCCTATTTTAGTAGAAGTGAATTAGGAAGGCAATTGGCCTGTGACAACTGTTTTTATTTCCAGAAAATCAGTGTTTTCCTGATCCTGCTAAATTTAAGGTAAGAGTTCTTCTTCAATATTGTTTTGATGGAAAGTCAAACAACTGGCATGTGTGGGGCACTTTCATGTCTCTAACCCAGCAACCTAGAGGTTTTCAAAACTACACAGCTTTCATGAAACAAGTTAGGTGTGGGTGCAAAGACATGTGAGGGTCAGATTGTTGTGGGATTACGGTTCCTTGTGACTCCATCATCCCATTGCTGTCTCTTCCCTCCGCCTTTGCTTGTTTGCTTTCTCCTTTTTCCACCCCTCTATTTTCCTATTCACCGTGTCATGAAGGGATACTCACAAAGGGTCAATTCCGCCCAGCATGGTTCTAGTGGAGATACGAATCACCATCAGCAGCAACTACATGAAGTGGATAAAAATTATAGGATGCTTTTCTCAAAGGGAGTTACAGAAATAGAATATGTCACAACCATCCCGAAGATTGAGACCTGATCAACACTTGAAGGGAATGAAGCCACAACTCCTGGGGCTGCGTCTTTGGTCAAAGGTAGCCATTATCCTGGGACGATTAACTCCAGTGTCTTCACTGAAAACAGGTTCTTCTCTATTTGTCAGATGGAAAAATGAAATTCTTCCATTTCCGAAGGAGGTAGTTACCAAGAATACTTTTACCCAACAAAATTATTTCTTCCTCACCTCTTGGGCCTGAAGGTTGCATTGGCTGCCTCATGGGGTAGGCAGTTCAGTGGGGAGAAATCTCTCATCTGTAGTCTTGTCACTTGCACACTTGGTGCTTTGTCTCTCGGGGACTTTTAATGGAAACAGGCTCATTGTGATTTCAATGTGGGTGGGAAATTTATCATGAATAGTCTCCACAAAAATGTAATGCCGGTGGTACCTATGCTTTTCACAAAGCTATATACCTTAGCTGTGAGAAGTTGAAAACAATGGTTAAAATGCTTCCAGGAAGAAGCAACTGTAATAATAAACAGAGCCTTAGCAAACGTGCCAAAGTGTATCAGCTTGATTCCTGCCTTTGCTCTCTTTATCTCAGTCCCTACATATGCTATTAATCACCATGTCCTTGTCTGTTTACTAACAGAGCCCTCCTGCCTGAGGTGCCAGCATTCCTTTTGATTTGACACAATATGCTTTCATATTTCCACTGTGGGCTTTCTCATTTAGCTTGAATGCTACTCCTTAGCATGCTGTTGACTAGCTGTGTGACCTTGCGTACACAGCTTAGCATCTCTGAGCTTTTATTCAACAAACACCTTGGACCACCTTGGATTAACACTATGATAGCACTCTAAGACAAGGCCCCTATTCTAAGAAGCTTCAAATTTAGTAAGAAAAAAATAAAGGAAGGGAAGGGAAGAAGGAGAAAGGCAAGAAGGAAAGAAAAAGGGGTCTGGTGTACGTTAAGCTTTGAAAGGAAGCCAGGATTTGGTTCTTTCATCTTTCTGTATTAATAATACCAGAAGCAAGGGACCAAGTAAATTCTGCTGTCCCAGGTCCCAGGCCAGCTTCTGGTCCCTATCTCTGAGGTCTTATCCTCATCTTCTTTCTAAGAAACAGTTAGGCCTTGGAGTCAACTGTAGTTGGAAAATGAGGCAGAGGGAATGGCTGGTGATACTCAAAGAACTTCAGGAGGTAGACTAAGAAAATACATACACATCATCTGTGATGTATTTTTATGAGTATTGTATTATTTTATGAATTTTATTTTAGCATTTTTAAAATCCTCCCCTCCCCCCGCTTTTTTCTTCTACAAGAACAATTCATGTTCCTTAGAGAAATAGAAGAAAAAAGGAGAAATCAGAAAGCACTCATGAGCTCGTGTACCCAGACAACCACTATCAACACCTTTTTTTTTTTGGTGTGGATCATTCCCCTCATTCTAAACCATGTGCAATCGCTTCAATTTACAACAAGTGGGATCATACTACTCTAATTGTTCTGACAACTGTTTTTTCTTCCTAAGTAGAAATACAAAATTTATATTTTAGACACATTAATGAAAAATAGTTCCTATGTGTTGACTTTTCTAAATTAATATATTTCAATTGTTCTCAGTGGCCTGTTCTGTAAAGCAAACAAGGGTCTATTTCGATGTATGACACATTTTGTTCCCACCTCCTTAGAAAAGAAGAAAAGAAATTTAATACGGAAAGGCTATAGCGTATGCATTTGTTCTTAATGTCAAAGTTCCAAGAATCAGGACTTTTATTACATTAATTCTCATTCAGTTTAGGGTCAGGAGGAGAAAAGATTTATGAACAAAGATGTTTAATGATTGCCAAAACTGTATCTGTTTGCTTCTTAAGACCAATCTTTTCTACATGCCATAAAAAAGCTCCATCACACTGATAAATTGTTTCTAACCTTTGGATTAAGGATATAAAGAAATTTGTTCTCATCAGAGCATGAGCTTTCACTGAGTAAAGATACACAGTTCAGATTTTCAAATGAAGGTCAAAATTCTTTGTTTTATAAGTGACAAGAAGCATACCTGCTTTTCTCCAAATGACATGAAAATGTACTGGCTCACCCGCTTATCTCTTGTGATGATCAGGGATATTGTCCCTCCTTGAGAGAGATCTGACCAAGGAGCATGTCAGTTCTCTGTTCTCGTACATTTATTTTGGAAGGGATAAGAGAGAAATGTCAGAGATTTCCTAGAAAGAGTTGAGTTCAGCTCCACTGTTGTACTTTGGCTTCTCTTTGGAGAAGGGTGACTGGTTTCCTTAGTCTTGTGCCCTCTTCGGGGCGCCATGATGTTCTTTAACTTCTGTGTCTTTGGGTAGAGGAATCCATCTGCACATGCCTGACATGGTTGTCTTGGTGTCTGGAAGACAAATACCGCACTTTCTTCAGAGGCTGATCTTGCCTAGTCTCAAACCTGGTGGTGGACTTTGTAACCAGCATGGAGATGCTGGTGGTAAGAAAGGATGCAATTCAGAACATCATTCATGCATGTTGTAGCCAAAGACAACTCCAAGTTGACCTTATCTGTGTTGGGTCAGCTGTGTTTTCTGTGTCTTTAGTTTTACAGAAGTTTCAAACCCCTCTGGGTTGGTTTCTCCTTCCCTCTATTATTTAAGTTAGATTTAATTTCTCCTTCCATCTTCTTTTTACATCCACTTGAATATTCAACACTGTACCTCCTCTTCACTGTGTTTTATGCCTCCATCTAAGGAGAACAGGAACCATGAGAGGTTGTATTCTGAAAGGACATGGAACAACATAATAGAAACCAGACATCACTTAATACTTGAGGTTGGAAAGCCATTGTCCCTGGGGATTCTCCCATGCCTTTCTTAGCGGAACCAGCACAGATGCCTCTGGCCAGGGCTTCTTCTGGGATACATTGATTCCGGTCTGGAAGTCAAAGCAGTACAAGAGGTTATATAGATAGCCCAAATTATGCAAAAGAGTCCTTATTTTTGATAGACACCTGAAAAGGTTGGATTTGTGCCTTATCCCAGGGAGCTAGCCCTCACCTGACCAAGGATTTCTTGCTGGCGTCATCAAGCCTCATGCTAGGATTACTCACAAACCTGCCTTCTCTTATTTCACAACATCCTAGGAACATGTACCATGTAGTTTCTATCGTTAAATATTTCTTTTAGAGGTCAGATGATAAACATGATCCATATGCTACTCCACAGACTTTTTCAGTATTGTTCAGTAGAGGAAGAAATTTTAAGGCTGAATTAGAACAGATTAGGAAGTGTGAACAGTGGTTAATATGACCATTCTACAGTTAAGATTTCATTAAGTATGCTTCAGTTTCTATTACCTATAAATATATGAGAGTGAAAGTCGCTCAGTCATGTCTGACTCTTTGTGACCCCATATGTGCTCTTGTATAACTCGTGCTCAGCTGCTAAGTCATGTCCAAATCTTTGTGACCCCATGGACTGTAGCCCACCAGATTCCTCTATCTATGGAATTTTCCCAGGCAAGAACACTGGAGTGGGTTGCCATTTCCTACTCCAGAGGATCTTCCTGACCCAAGAATCGAACCTGTGTCGCCTGCATTGTAGGTGATTCTTAACCACTGCGCCACCTGGGAAGCACTTAATTGTATAGAGTAGTCTGGAATTAAACAATAAATGTTATCTTTACTCCTTTCCTGTCTTCAGGGTTTATGATGTTCATCTATTCAACAAATATATACTGAGCATCTACTATGTACTAGGCACTGAGTTTATCACTGGCAATAAGCACTGAAAAGACAGACAAATCCTTGCTATCCTAGAGCGATATGTGCTATTGACCATGAAAGCTGATTACTACATGTAAGAAAAAAGAAGAGAAAGCAAATTTTGGAAAAGACACCCTTCACTGTCTTTCAGTTAAAAACTAGCCTTCAGAGACCATGCCCAGAGTCTGAGAATCCAACTGCCATCCATGCCATGCAAAAGACTAACCTCGCTCATCATTTTGAAACACTCTTTTCTATTCTGATCAGTTGAAGTCCAGGCTTGAAGAGCTTTTGGTTTTTTATTTTTCTGGCTGTCTCGTCGTGTATTTTAAACCATGACAGAAAAGGATTAATAGCCAAGAGAACAGAGGGCCTGACAACTCAATTCTGTCACCCATGAGTACTTATTAAGCTGCCACCTGTACATAGCCCAATGCTAGATGCTCTTGCTAATGACACATGTGTGTCTCTTCTCCCTGTGGGCTTGGCACACACCAAACTTAACAGAAAACTGCAGCTCCAAGGCCCATGGTGAGTGTGGGGTCAGGGCCTTGGGCAAAAATTCAACTGTGTGAAAAAAAAGAGGCAGATACAGGTCTAAGGTTAATTACATCCTGTGGAGCTCACACTTTTAAAGACATTGTGGGGAGGGGCTGGCTGGTGACCATATGAAGGTTAATGGCACTATTATATATTGAAAGAGTCTATATTGTGTCAATAAAGAGTTAGACTTCTTTCTAACAATGACATAATTGACCATAGCTGCTCCTCCAATGCACTGAGATAGGGCATTGAAGATGAGGGTTGTTATCAGAAGACACGCACGTACACACATCCACACACCTGTGCACACCCCACGCACTTTGCCGAGAAGACTCACTCCACTGTCTTTGGGTTTTCAAATGATCATGGCATCAGTTAACATTGGGAGAACTTTATTATCCTTTTGGTTGTTGGGTGAAACCCATCCGAAGACCCCAAACTGCTGAAGATTAGCATGGAGAGAGTTTAAGATTCTCTTAGGGTTGGATTTTAAGGCAACGTAATAGTTTCCAAATCAGACCTAGGGAAGGCTTGGCTCAAGTGGTAAACAGGGCAGATTTGAAAACTGTGTCCTTCTCACCGTGTCCTGGCTGTGCAGTGTGTGCTCTGTGAACACTTGCTAAATGTAGACTTCAAGAGTTTATGGCTGCTGCGGGTGGGGGTAGGGGGAGAAGGAAGGGAAGGGACAGGAGTTTGGGATGGACATGTACACTTTGCTATATTTAAAATGAAAAACAAACAAAATCTCACTGTATAGCACAGGGAACTCTGCTCAGTGTTATGTGGCAGCCTGGGTGGGAGGGCAGCTGTCCACCTGAACCTATCACAACATTGTTAATCAGCTATGTTCCAATATGAAATTAAAGGTTGAAAAAAATTAATGAAGACTTCAAAGCTAGGAAAGGTGGACAAGGCAACTTTGCTTCACCCTGTGGGCAGAATAAAATGGAACCAGGAAGCTATTGTTTTCGGTTTTATTTTCTCTAAAATGGGTTTATTGCGCTGATTTTGAGGATTACTGCTGCTGCTACTGCTGCTAAGTCGCTTCAGTCATGTCCGATTCTGTGCGACCCCATAGACGGCAGCCCACCAGGCTCTGCCGTCCCTGGAATTCTCCAGGCAAGAACACTGGAGTGGGTTGCCATTTCCTTCTCCAATGCATGAAAGTGAAAAGTGAAAGTGAAGTCGTTCAGTCGTGCCCGACTCTTTGCGACCCCATGGACTGCAGCCTACCAGGCTCCTCCGCCCATGGGATTTTCCAGGCAAGAGTACGAAGTGGGGTGCCATTGCCTTCTCCTTGAGGATTACATGGGACAGTAACTATGAAAATTTTAATTATTAAGGATTATAAATGTAAGAAATCATTTTTATTAATAGGTTAGATATCGATTTAAATGTTACAACTTACTAAGAATAAGAGTAAAAGTAAGCTTCTACTTTTAAAAGTAGAAGCTTTAAAAGGAGATGTTTTCAATCTGGAGATAAATATCTATATATATTTAAAATGCAAATGACTCAGTTCATCCACATCATTTAAATGGAGTTTAAGGAGGACAAAGGTGGGAAAGTTTTTAGGGTCACCATTCATGCGGGTTTGCCTAGGACTGAGGGGTTTTTGGAATGCAAGACTTTCAGTTTGAAAATGGGGACAGACCCCAGAAAACCAAGATGAGCTGTCCACCCTCGTCCTCTTCAACCATCTTCATTCCATGGCCTCTAATTTCAGTCCTCTCTTCTAACAGAGATTCAATAAACCTATGAAAATAAGCCCCATATCCTTTAACTGAATGGCAACAAAGCTGTCTCTGCAGTTCTTGGTGAGGGTTTAGGGGTGCCATGGGAGCAGAAGAGAAAATATTCCATTTCATTCTGCTTATTCTCCCGGCCTCCTGTTATCCATCTTCTAGAAGAGCTGTGAGTTAAACAATGCACACTCAACACTGCCCACCTGAAACCAGTCACCGCACCACTGCCGGCATTCTCCCACCACAAGTACCTAAGAATAATGTTGCTGGAGTGTCAGTGGAAAACATAAGTTCTACTCGGCACAAACTTGGAAGGCAAGTAATCAAGGTGTTTACCTGATGAATGAAGAGGGGGACAAAGGCAGGATCATCTCAAATATATCTAACATTTTCCCATTAAGCCATGAAACTTGCAGATATTAATCATCAAAATATATTTACCCTGCCCATAGGTTCATGCAGCCTTGCACAAGAGAAATGACCAGTACAGCGCTTCCTTTCATCACATTACCAAAGATGAAATGAATTTTGAAACAATATCCCAGGTGAATTAGACACTTAGCCACTTAACAAGAGGCTTTGCTAGGACCCTCGTTTATTATTTCCAGAAGTTAAGTCAGTTCCTGCTAATAATTCAGTCCCATCCTGTTCACATCTCCATTATTTCACGGGCAGGAGATTTTGTGGCTAATGGCCAGACCCTATTGTATCTTGAGTTTGGCATTGGAAATGGTTCTGAGAGCTTCCTGCTGAGCCAAGAGTCAAGTTAGAGATCTCCTGTGCAGAAAAGGGTGGGTATTCCATTATTCTGCAATATAGCAGAGTAAAATAAGTAGGATTTCATTTAAGCTGTGTTTCTCTTTTAGATTAGGTTAAATGGCCAAGATGCTAAAAGCCTCCTATCTTGTACAAATCGAGTGTCTCTGTCTGCTGATTCTGACCATTCTGGCTGCAAGTCATATTCTGAAAAGCTTTTGATAAGCATCTAAGTGTAGGGAGACATCTCATGTGTCTTGCTAGGAATGAGCACATTTTTATACCGAAGAAGGGTACTGCTCCCTCTTTAAGTGTCTTTCTTCCTTCAGGGATATTTTAAAGGCAAGATTGAGAGTTTTAAACCAAACTGTAAATCTGAGTTTCAAATGTTAGTCCCAGTTTTTTTTTCGTGGGAGGTGGGGTGGGAATATTTGGAGGACAAGTCAGAATATCAATAATTCAAAGTGTATCCCCTAGAAAGATACCTGTTTAGGAAGGAATTTCTTAAACAGAGAAAGCTCATTTCATAGTTTAAAAAAAAAAAAAAAAGCACAACACGGGAGAGGGAGAACCAGTACTGGTCTACTTGCTACCGAATTTCCCATCACCCACCTCTGGTCTGACCTTGCCCACTGGGGACCATCCTCCTCTCTCATCAAGGCTCGAGGGCCTCTGACAGCAGAAAAAAAATCCTCTTCCACCCACTGGTTGATGCTTAAAATTCTACTATTAGGACTTAATCCCTTTAGTTTCAGCTTTGATCCCAGTTAAAATGCAAATACCTCTGGGTGGGGTAACCCTTTTAAACTGTTATCAGCCCTTTACAGTCCACTGAGAAGGAAGAAGCCAGGCAGATTCCACAAGGGTTGAGAGGGGAGATCTTGAGGCCAAAGCGGGATGGAAGATGAAGTGTGAGCACAGAAGGAGGTTCTCGGGGCCAGAAAACACCCGCCTCTCCCAAATGCCGAATCATGACAGCATCTGAAAATGGGAATCGTATTATGACTGAACAGCGCAGCATAAATTTATGTAGAAATAACTCTACCAAAGAATCTGAGAGCAGCATTAGCTGAACAATGGGCTGAGCTACCATTCTACGAAAAGATAATTCAAATGTTGGGGCCCATTCTGAGATAAAATATAATGCCTAATCCTGAGGGTTCAGCCTTTCTGTTCTAACTTTAACTAAGGAAAAAAGTTTAGCCTTGTTAAAGCTATTATCTGTTCCTAAATTGCATAGTATATAAAATGTAAATGTGATCACACCACTCTTAAATTATTATAACAATACGCCATTCTGTTTTCTTCCCCTTGACATTTACAAAATTCATTTGGAAGAGTGGGATCTACCTCACAGAGATTAGTGATAAATCATGTATTTTTAATGAATATCAATAGGAGAAACCCCATGACATAGCCCACCATCTAATTTGATTAAACTGTGCTTAAGGCAACACTACCTCTCTGGCTAGGGAATAGCTCCATAATGACTTTGTGAGCATTATTGCAGGCTGTTTTAATGATTTAATGAACTGCCTCTATATTTAGTTCAATAGCCTTAAAATGATTAGTGTTTAAGAAAAATTAGCTCACTTTGATTTGATTCTATTTGATGGTAAGTTTAAATAACCTAACCCTTCAAAACACAGTGGAAAAAAAATCCTAGAATCACAGCCAGCTAACTGCTAGAAAACATTATGACCATCATTAATAACCGTTCATTTATGTTTAGCTACAGTATCCAGCCTGACATGCTCATCGGAGGAGCTAGGCTATAGGAACAAGGGCTAACGCTGCATTTCATCTTCCCTTTCTACGAATGGGAAGGGGAGGGAGCGGGGAGGAGATGGGAGAAGTGAGAAAGAGCCTTCAATTTCATGTGTTGGGCTATGACGAATTTTCTCTAGTTCAGGTCCGAAGTGGGTCTCTGTCAACACTTGGGAGAAGTTCCAAGTTTCTGAGAGAGGAGGAGGGGAAAATTGGTGTGAGGTTTTGAGCCAACCCCGCTTGCTGTGATGTGGCCAGCCAGCATGGTTAGGTTTGAGCAGCATGGTCAAGAAACTCCCTGGGACACCCTGATGGGAGTCAGGGAGGCTTTCTGCAAAGAGGACTGAGGCAGATGGTGCTTTTTAACGACGGTAAGTGAACTGAGAGTTGGTATGATACAGCAGAGGCCAGGGCTGGCACCTCACTCCAAACTAAAGAGGGTCACAGCACACAAATAGAAGGCTGTTTTGTAGAATCCCTGTGGGTCACCACTGCATGGCCATAACCCAAAACCTGGGAAATAATTGCAATATTAGAGAACCGAGTACTGCATTTCATCAGAAACATCTAAGCCAGTGGTCTGATTGTGTAGGATGCAATGTTAAAAATCATCTTAGAGGCAAGTTACAGATTGAGAAATTTGTTTAGTTTTGAACTCTGGAATAATAATAGGGAATATTTATGGAGCATTTACCAAATGCCAGGCAATGTTTACTCTTCACATAAACTCTAAGAGGTGAAGGCAATGAACATCTTCACTTTAGCAGAGAAGCCAAAGCTCAGAGAGACTAAAGAGCTTGCCTAAGGTCACACAGCTTGGTGGGGGGAGGGGGGTGTGGTACAGGCTTGCACCAAGGTCTGTTTGACTTCAGGTCCACTCTGTCACATCATCTTTCATGTCTCCATCCATGCCAAATCATGTGCCAAGAATATTCTGAGTTAGAAACAGGGACAGATGTAAAGAAAATGGATGTCAGAGGAGGCTTGGTGAGTATCCAACAATTCTCTAAATGAGGCTGCTCACCCTGGCCTCCATTACTCAGAGCTGTCGCTGCAGACTCCTGGGCCTTGGGGGCAAGAATGCAATCCACCAACCATCCCTCCTTCTTGTCCTTGGGACAGGAGGAAAATATTTCTAAATGAACCATTGTCATCTGATGACAAAGACCTGTACTTCTTGGCGTGTGCTATACACCCCCAAGACACTTTTCCTCTTCTCTCGCTCTCTCTATTAATATTCACCCTTCATCCACTCCCACTCGTGCCCCTTCTGCATTCAGGTGTGCACACACACCTGCCGCACACATACACATGCACATACAGGGCATACATTTCAAGGCCATTTACTGCGCCCCTGGATGGGCACCGTAACTGCATGGATGCCATAACACAGAGAAGAATGAAACCCGGTCTCTGCCCATGGCTCTGTACTAGAGGGAACACACGGTCTTCTGGGGAGAAAGGACTGGTTTGAATAAACATGTACGATGTCACTTGGCCATCACGTCTTCCTTGGTGTTATTCAAGACAACCCAACACTTTTTCACAGTCTACTTGGCAAAGGTGCCAGCCTCCTTCTGGTGTCACTTTCTCTGGTCTCAGAGCCACCCTTTATCTTTCCCACCCTCACTCCAGACTTGACCTTCCTTCCCCATCAAGTCACCAAAAAACCTGCCCCATAGCCCATGACTCATTTTCTCATGACCACCTGTTCTGACATACTCCTTCTGGACTTATATGGAAGCAACAGAATAACTTGTGTCTTTTCCCCTCCAACAGAGGCGATGAGCATCTATCTTACGCTGCTGAGGTGTCAGGACATCATTGGATGCTGGAGTGGCAAATTTTTATATATAGTTACTCTGTAAATGAAGGTTGTAAGCCACATTGGAATTGGTAAACTGGGCACATGAGTCTGATCCTAAGGGGGGCAGTGTCATTCAGTGCCAACCCATTGTTATCAGGCAGGGATGCCAATGGTGTTAACAGAGCCCCTGAGTTTTCAAGATGAACACAAAATCCTGTTCTAAATTTTTTAAGTTGGCTCATTTTAAAAGACAGAGAGAATGTTGGGCAGCCTAAATAAGACACACCTGTAATTCAAATATAGCCAACAGTGCCAGTTTGCCAGCTAGGACCACAGCCCCAGGTTTCCTTGGCGTAGTAACAAAGAACTTGCCTGCCAATGCAGAAGACACAGGTTCAATCCCTGAGTTGGGAAGATACCCTGGAGAAATGGCAACCCACTCCAATATTCTTGCCTGGGAAATCCCATGGACAAAGGAGCTTGGCAGGCTACAGTCCATGGTGTCACAAGAGTCAGACAAGACTTAGCAATTGAACAGCAACAATGCAGCAGCCCTGACAGACCCAGTTGTGTGAGAACCAACACATGCAAGGATTTTAGAATCTCAGCCACAGCTCAGTATGGAGGGTTGCTCACCCTGTTCACCAGTGACTCTCTAGACACTAAAATAAGCACTTAACAACAGATAAGGTTGACGTGCCTTTTGGGGTGAATCAAAGATTTGAGATGTTGCTGCTAATAACTCTTCCTGTAACCCACCCAAATCTCTAGCTCTCGATGAGGGGAAAAAAAAGAAGAAAAAAAAAAAAACACTCCTGGCTGTACATATGCAATATCCAATCAGAAATTTAAATTACTTGACCTACATTTATATCTTCTGACTCTGGTTTTGAGTATTGTGTTCTTGAAACAGCTGCTGTAGTGTTGAGGGCTCTAAACTTACTTATTTGCTCCTGCCCTGCCTCTGAGCACTTCCTGTAATCATAAATCCAGCTGGTTTAATAGAAAATATGAAATTTCATGCAGAAGGTAGGTCTTGAAATTTAGAAACCTTTATAGGAAAATGGGAGATCATGGTTTCTTAAGGTGGGGAACCCCATACATTTCCCACTTTAAATTCCATCCTTCTCTGGAGATTGGAAAACTTACCCCCAGAATTGGAATAAAAGGATGGATCAGTGGTTTTTGGATCCAAAAGGCAAAATCTCAACAGGTTTCCTGTATGTGCAAAGCCACTTGAAATTGAGTATGTGTCAACACAGATTTAATTAACTCCCAGCCAGGACATATTGGAAATGATCCCAGAAAGTTGGGACAAAGGAGAAGGTGTTAATTTCTCAGCAAGAAAAAAAAAAAAAAAAAGTGCCTTATAACTGCACTGGATTATGGCTCAGGGCTGGGTGAATTTTCAAGTGATCTATTTCAGGTGCGCTGAAAACAGGTGGCAATAAAAATCAACAAGTCAGTTGAGTGGGGCTGACTCCAGCCAGTGAGCCTGGAAGGTATAGGACAGGGTCTAGGAATCAAGACTACAAACATTATTTGACATATAAATCGTTCCAGAATCCCTGATTTTGGAAGGGATAGCAGTGAGGTGTCCTCAAGAACTTAAAGTCAAGATTATCTGCAAGAGTTAAACCAGTTAAACATTTTATTTTAAGTTGCACACATTGGCTGTGGTTACTCATCTGTGGTAGAAAGTCAACAGATTGAGTAGTTTGGCAGTCTCAAACCCCAATTGACAATGGCAGCCCCTAAACCAGGATCTTCCCTCCCATTCCCTAAAGCCACAAAGATGCACAAGATGGGCAAATTAGGCGAATATAAGCCATGCCTGTAGCATAACTAGGAGACCAAGAATACTAGGAATTTCAAATTATGGTAGGTAGATAGATAGATGATCTGTTGTTGTTGAGCCACTAAGTCGTGTCTGACTCTTTGCAACCCCATGGACTGTAGAGCAGCAGGCTTCCCCTGTTCACCATTACCTTCTCCAAGTTTGCTCAGATTCATGTCCATTGAGTCATTGATACTATCTAACCATCTCATCCTTTGCTGCCCCCTTCTCTTCTTGCCCTCAATCATTCCCAGCATCAGGATCTCTTCTAATGAGTCAGCTCTTTGCATCAGGTGGCCGAAGTATTGGAGCTTCAGCTTCAGCATCAGTTCTTCAGTGAATATTCAGTGTTGATTTCCTTTAGGATTGACTGGTTTGATCTCATTGCAGTCCAAGGGACCCTCAAGAGTCTTCTCCAGCACCACAGTCTGAAAGCATCAGTTCTTTGGTGCTCAGTCTTCTTTACAGTCCAACTCTCACATCTGCAAATGACTACTGGAAAAATTATAACTTTGATTAAACGGACCTGTGTCAGCAAAATAATGCCTCTGCTTTTTAATATGCTGTCTAAGTTTGCCATACTCTCCTTCCAAGGAGCAAGCGTCTTTTAATTTCATGGCTCCAGTCACTGTCCACAGTGATTTTTGAAGCCCAAGAAAAGAAAATCTATCACTGGTTCCACTTTTCCCCCTTCTACTTGCCATGTAGTGATGGGACAAGATGCCTTGATCTTAGTTTTTAGTTTTTTTAATGTTATGTTTCATACCACTTTTTCACTGTCCTCTTTCACCCTCATCAAGAGGCTCTTTAGTTCCTCTTTGCTTTCTGCCATTACAGTGATATCAGCTGCGTATCTGAGGTAATTAATATTTCTCCCATCAATCTTGATTCTAGCTTGTGATTCAGCCATCCCCAGCATTTTGTATGATATACTCTGCATATAAGTTAAATAAACAGGGTGACAATATACAGCCTTGTTCTACTCTTTTCCTGATTTTGAACCGTCCATTGCTTCGTGTCCAATTCTAACACTTGCTTCTTGACCTGCATACAGGTTTATCAGAAGAAAGGTAAGTTGGTCTGGTACTCCCATCTCTTTAAGAATTTTTCAGTTTGTTGTGATCCACACAGTCAAAGGCTTTAGCATAGTCAGTGAAGCAGGAGTAGATGTTTTTCTGGAATTCCCTTGCATTCTCCATAATCCAATAAATGCTGGCAATTTGATCTCTTGTTCTTCTGCGTTTTCTAAACCCAGAATGTATATCTGGAAGTTCTTGGTTCATGTACTGCTAAAGCCTAGCTTGAAGGATTTTTGAGCATAAGCTCACTAGCATATGAAATGAGCACAAAAGAATGGTAGTTTGAACATTCTTTGGCATTGCTCCTTTGGGATTGGAATGAAAAGTTTTCCAGTCCTGTGGCCACTGCTGAGTTTCCTACATTTGCTGACATATTGAATGCAGCACTTTAACAGCATCATCCTTTAGGATTTGAAAGAGCTCAGCTGGAATTATATCACCTCCATTAGCTTTGTTTGTAGTAATGCTTCTAAGGCCCACTTGACTTCACACTCTAGGAAGTCCAACTCTAGGTGAGTGACCACACCATGGTGTCTATCTGTGGCATTAAGAACTTTTTTTGTATAGTTCTGTGTATTCTTGCCACCTCTTCTTAATGTCTTCTGCTTCTGTTAGGTCCTTACCACTTCTGTCCTTTATTGTGCCCATCTTTACATGAAATATTTCATTGACATCTCCAATTTTCTCGAAGAGATCTCTAGTCTTTTCCATAATGTTGTTTTTCTCTATTTATTTGCATTGTTCATTTAAGAAGGCCTTAGATAGATAGACGGAGAAGGCAATGGCACCCCACTCCAGTACTCTTGCCTAGAAAATCCCACGGACGGAGGAGCCTGGTAGGCTGCAGTCCATGGGGTCGCTAGAGTCGGACACGACTGAGCGACTTCACTTTCACTTTTCACTTTCATGCATTGGAGAAGGACATGGCAACCCACTCCAGTGTTCTTGCCTGGAGAATCCCAGGGACGGGAAGCCTGGTGGGCTGCCATCTATGGGGTCACACAGAGTCGGACACGACTGAAGCAACGCAGCAGCAGCAGCAGTAGATAGATAACTAGCTAGATGGCTACAGAGATAGATAGAATCTGCATGCTATGGGCTGAATGTTTGTGTCCACACTCTTAAATATATATATTGAAGCCCAAATTCCCCCAATGTGATGGTATAAGGAAGTGGGTAGGATGGTATTAGGGCCCTCTGGAGATACTTAGGTTTAGATGAAGTCCTGAGGGTGAAGCCCCCATGATGAGACTGGTGTCTTTATAAGAAAGAGAAAGACCCAAGAACTCTCTCTCTCCTCTCTCTCCACTATGTGAGGGTTCAGCAAGAAGACTGTCTGCAGGTCTGGAAGGGGACTCTCCCCAGGAACCAAACTGGCACTCTTCAGTTTCCAGAACTATGAAAAATAAATTTCAGTTAAGCTACCCAGTCTATGGCATTTTTAAGTTATATAATTTCAGCTGCACAGTTATAATTTGACATCCATATATACTACAAAGTGATCACCAGGACAAGTCTTCTAGTTACCTTTCATCACCATACAGTTGACTCCCTTCACTTGTTCCACCCACTCCCCCAACCCCCTTCCCCTCTAGTAACCACTAATCTGATCTCTGTATCTATGAGTTTGCATTTGTTTCAGTTTTGCTTTTTAGATTCCATGCACACATGCTAAGTCACTTCAGTCATATCCAACTCTTTGCAACCCTATGGATCATAGCCCATCAGTCTCCTCTGTCCATGGGATTCTCCAGGCAAGAATACTGGAGTGGGTTGCTGTGCGCTCCTCCAGCAGATCTTCCCAACCCAGGGATCAAACTGTGTCTCTTAACATCTCTTGCATTGGCAGACAGGTTCTTTACCACTAGCATCACCCGGAAAGCCCTTTTTAGAGTCCACATTTGAGTGAAATCATACAGTATTTGTCTTTCTCTGTATGACTTATTTCACTTAGACTAATATCTTCAAGGTCCATCCATGTCTTCACAAATGGCAGGATTTTGTTCCTTTTTATAGCTGAGTAGCATTCCACTAAGTATATATACCACATTTTTATCTACTCATCCAATAACAGACAAATTATTTCCATATCTTGGCTACTGTAAATACTACTGCAGTTAATATAGGGGTTCAGTTCAGTTCAGTCGCTCAGTCGTGTCCAACTCTGCGACCCATGAACTGCAGGACGCCAGGCCTCCCTGTCCATCACTAACTCCTGGAGTTCACTCAAACTCACGTCCATCGAGTCAGTGATGCCATCCAGCCATCTCATCCTCTGTCATCCCCTTCTCCTCCTGCCCCCAACCCCTTCCAGCATCAGAGTCTTTTCCAATCAGTCAACTCTTCGTATGAGGTGGCCAAAGTACTGGAGTTTCAGCTTTAGCATCATTCCTTCCAAAGAATACCCAGGGCTGATATCCTTTAGAATGGACTGGTACATATGAATTTTTAAATTAGTGTTCTCGGGTTCTTTGGATACATGCCTATCAATGGTGTTTTGTTGTAGTAGTCCAAGCTAAGATACTAGCGGGTAGTTCCCAGGTGGCGCAGTGGTAAAGAATCCACGTGCCAACACAGGAGATGTAAGAGACGTGGGTTTGATCCCTGAGTTGGAAAGATCCCGCAGAGAAGGAAATGACAACCTGCTCCAGTATTCTTGCCTAGAAAATCCTATGGACAGAGGAGCCTGGCAGGCTACAGTCCATGGGGTCACAAAAAAGTCAAACATGACTGAGCACACATTACTAAGACACTAGGGAAGCACAATTGAATGTAATTGTAATTTAATAAGCAGACACAAAATCAATTCTATTGTACCCTGTTAAGAGAAAGCCTGGAATATGAAAAGGGAAGTCTGTGTAAAGGTAAGTTGACCCTGTTTATTTTATTTTATTTTTTTTGTCTCTGTTTTTTCACTGGTGTTCAAGTGGGAGAGGCACTAAGTCCAAGGGTTGTGAACTTTCTGTTCCAGGAGAAGTGGACTCTGTTGTGGGTCAGAAGTGATTTATGAAACCATGCAGTGGACAAGATTGAATACTCCTCAGAACAGTCTACTTCTCCACACCATGGTTCCAGGTTGACCAAGCAACCTTCTTAATACAAACAAATCTGGCCTCCCTGGCATGCAGGTACCAGGAAGGGCTAGGCAGGAAGCACAAGCATTTCAGTGATCAGAAAACACTTCCCTATTCTAAAAAGTTGATATCTAGGCTGCTATACATCACAGTCCTGTGAGCTTGCTTGACGTGAGTTTGCTTTCCCAAGTCCAAACAGTTCCTGAAAATAATATAGCAAAGAGCTTGATTGAAGGCAACAGTACATTTGCCAACAAATTATTTTTTGTTGGATAGCAACTATGACTCCATCTATGCCTCATTTTGTACCTAAAATGCCTTCTGTATGCCCGGCTCTGTTCTAGGTACTCAGAGATTATAAAACATGGTCCTTACCTTTTAGGACCTACCCATTCACTAGTAAAAATAAAATTTGGCACACAAAACCATTAGAGAACAATATACAATAGCAGGTGGTTGAGCACCTGTGGGGTCCATCAGGTAGCATTAAAGCTAAAAGGAGCTCAACACTTGGGATTAGGATACTAGTAATCATAATATGTTTAATTTTATCACATTGCTTCATCAATCAAGCAATTACACATATTCTACCTAATTTCATCCTCTGGCTAACTGCTGCTGCTAAGTCGCTTCAGTCGTGTCCGACTCTGTGAGACCCCATAGACGGCAGCCCACCAGGCTCCCCCGTCCCTGGGATTCTCCAGGCAAGAACACTGGAGTGGGTTGCCATTTCCTTCTCCAATGCATGAAAGTGAAAAGTGAAAGTGAAGTCACTCAGTCGTGTCCGACTCTTCGCGACCCCATGGACTACAGCCTACCAGGCTCCTCCGTCCATGGGATTTTCTAGGCAAAAGTACTGAAGTGGGGTGCCATTGCCTTCTCCTCTGGCTAACTAGTTAAAGCAAATGCTATCATCCTTTCATTTGTTGTTGTTATTGCTTGGTTGCTAAGTCTCACTCATTTGCGAACCCGTGGACTGTAGCCCACCAGTCTCCTCTATCCATAGAATTTTCCAGGTAAGAATACTGGAGCGGGTTGCCATTTCCTTCTCCAGGGATCAAATCCAGGGATCTCCTGCTTGGTAGGCAGATTCTTTACCACTGAGCCACCATGGAAGCCTTCTCATTACAAATTTTAAAAACCTTAAGCCCAGAGAGCCTAAGTTATTAATACTTGGTCAAAGCATTATGTCTCCTTAGAAATCAAGTCAGGCCTCAAGTCCAGATCTTTTGATTCCAAGGTCAGTGTACTTTCTACAACACAGCTGAGAACAGGTAAGGTAATAAAGATGACTCCTGAAGACCACGAGTTGGAGAGAAAAAGACACAAGCTGCTTTCTGACATTCAGAGAAGGCTTCTTGAAGGAGATATGATGTGGGGGGAGACCCTACAGGATAGATGGGAGTAAGAGAAAACAGGATGTCTTCAGGCGTATCTCCTTCCTGAGATGTCCTAAGGCATCCCTGAGTCATGCCCTTGCAAGTCAAGATGAAAACAGTAGTCTAGGGACTTCCTTGTTGGTCCAGTGGCTAAGATTCCTAGCTCCCAAGGCAGGGGGCCCAGGTTCAATTCCTGGGTGGGGAATGAGACCCCACATGCTGCAACTAAGAATTCATATACCATAACTAAAGCATTCGCATGCTGTAACAAAAGATCCCAGATGTCATAACTAAAGATCTCACAAACCACCACTAAAACATCCTGCATGCTACGACTAAGACCCAGCACAGCCAAATAAATACATAATTTTTTTAAAAACCCAGCAGTCTATGCCATCAAAAGATCCAGGTGTTGTGGAGTCTGAAGTTTGTAACACCACAGAAAAAGAATACAAATACAGAATCCCCTCAATTCAGTTCAATTCAGTTCAGTTGCTCAGTCATGTCCAACTCTTTGCGACCCCATGAATTGCAGCACGCCAGGCCTCCCTGTCCATCACCAACTCCCCGAGTTCACTCAAACTCATGTCCATCGAGTCGGTGATGCCATCCAGCCATCTCATCCTCTGTCATCCCCTTCTCCTCCTATCCCCAATCCCTCCCAGCATCAGAGTCTTTTCCAATCAGTCAACTCTTCGCATGAGGTGGCCAAAGTACTGGAGTTTCAGCTTTAGCATCATTCCTTCTGAAGAACACCCAGGACTGATCTCCTTTAGAATGGGCTGGTTGGATCTCCTTGCAGTCCAAGGGACTCTCAAGAGTCTTCTCCAACACCACAGTTCAAAAGCATCAATTCTTCGGTGCTCAGCTTTTTTCACAGTCCAACTCTCACATCCATACATGACTACTGGAAAAACCATAGCCTTGACTAGACGGACCTTTGTTGGCAAAGTAATGTCTCTGCTTTTCAATATGCTATCTAGGTTGGTCATAACTTTCCTTCCAAGGAGCAAGCGTCTTTTAATTTCATGGCTGCAGTCACCATCTGCAGTGATTTTGGAGCCCAAAAAAATAAAGTCTGACACTGCTTCCACTGTTTCCCCATCTATTTGCCATGAAGTGATGGGACCAGATGCCATGATCTTCATTTTCTGAATGTTGAGCTTTAAGCCAACTTTTTCACTCTCCTCTTTCACTTTCATCAAGAGGCTTTTTAGTTCCTCTTCACTTTCTGTCATAAGGGTGGTGTCATCTGCATATCTGAGGTTATTGATATTTTTTCCGCAACCTTCTCAAGTCCCTACAAATCTTCAGCAGCACATAAACCCACTTCTGGCATCAATCACCCTGATATTCATAAACCCCCAGACTTTATTTAGGATGCATTTGCTGATTGGTCTCCAAAGCTGTGAGAGGCTTCTGCCCTTGCCCTGGATGTGATTTATAGAAAGGACCTGTATTAGTTAGGATTAGATTCAGCTGCTAGTAATGAAAACAATAGTAGCAACAACAAAACAGTGGCATAAGTGAAAGAGGTATTTCTCCCAATACAAATGTAGACAACTTGGGGTTTACATGGAAACCCAATGATCACCAGGGACCTAAGTTCCTTCTCTCTTGTTTCTCCATCATTCTTAACACATGACTTCAACCTCATGGTCCAAGGTGGCTGCTTGAGTCCAGCAATCATCTGTATTTCAGCCAACATAAAGGAGAAATTGCTGGAGGATATACATGCTTTTTTCTCTGTAAGGATACTGCCTGGGAGTTTCACACACCTCTTAGGCTTGCATCCCATTGGTTAAAACTTAGTCACATCAAGAAATATGGCTCCATTTCTTCCAAGTTGTCCATTTTATTGGCATATAGTTGCTGATAGTAATCTCTTATGATCCTTTGTATTTCTCTGTTGTCTGTTGTGATCTCTCCATTTTCATTTCTAATTTTGTTGATTTGATTTTTCCCCCTTTGTTTCTTGATGAGTCTGGCTAATGGTTTGTCAGTTCCACTTAACTTCTCAAAGAACCAGCTTTTGGCTCTGTTGGTTTTTGCTATGGTCTCTTTTGTTTCTTTTGCATTTATTTCTGCCCTAATTTTTAAGATTTCTTTCCTTCTACTAACCCTGGGGTTCTTCATTTCTTCCTTTTCTAGTTGCTTTAGGTGAAGATTTAGGTTATTTATTTGACTTTTTTCTTATTTCTTGATGTAAGCCTGTATTGCTATGAACCTTCCCCATAACACTGCTTTTACAGTGTCCCACAGGTTTTGGGTTGTTCTGTTTTCATTTTCATTCATTTCTATGCATATTTTAATTTCTTTTTTGATTTCTTCTGTGATTTGTTGGTATTCAACTGCATGTTGTTCAGCCTCCATATGTTGGAATTTTTAATAGCTTTTCTCCTGTAATTGACATCTAATCTTACTGCATTGTGGTCAGAAAAGATGTTTGGAATGATTTAAATTTTTTTGAATTTACCAAGGCTAGATTTATGGCCCAGGATGTGATCTATCCTGGAGAAGGTTCCATTAAGTTGCAGGATATAAAATCAACACACAGAAATCCCTTGCATTCCTATACACTAAAAATGAGGAAACAGAAAGAGAAATTAAGGAAACAATTCCATTCACCATTGCAACTAAAAGAATAAAATACTTAAGAATATATCTACCTAAAGAAACAAAAGACCTATATATAGAAAACTATAAAACACTGGTGAAATAAATCAAAGAGTACACAAATAAATGGAGAAATATACCGTGTGCATGAATCAGAAGAATCAATATAGTGAAAATGAGTATATTACCCAAAGCAATCTATAGATTCAATGCAATCCCTATTAAGCTACCACTGGTATTTTTCACAGAACTAGAACAAATAATTTCACAATTTGTACAGAAATACAAAAAACCTTGAATAGCCAAAGCAATCTTGAGAAAGAAGAATGGAACCAGAGAAATCAACCTGCCTGACTTCAGGCTCCACTACAAAGCCACAATCATCAAGACAGTATGGTACTGGCACAAAAACAGAAATACAGATCAATGGAACAAAATAGAAAGCCCAGAGATAAATCCATACACCTATGGACACCTTATCTTCAACAAAGGAGGCAAGAATATACAATGGAGAAAAGACAGTCTTTTTAACAAGTGGTGCTGGGAAAACTGGTCAACCACTTGTAAAAACATGAAACTACAAAACTTTCTAACACCATACACAAAAATAAACTCAAAATGGATTAAAAATCTAAACGTAAGGCCAGAAACTATAAAACTCCTAGAGGAAAACATAGGCAAAACACTCTCTGACATAAACCACAGCAGGATCCTCTATAACCCATCTCCCAGAATATTGGAAATATAAGCAAAAATAAACAAATGGGACCTAATTAAAATTAAAAGCTTCTGCACAACAAAGGAAACTATAAGCAAGGTGAAAAGACAGCCTTCAGTAATCTCAAAAATATACAAGCAACTCCTGCAGCTCAATTCCAGAAAAATAAATGACCCAATCAAAAAATGGGCCAAAGAACTAAACAGACATTTCTCCAAAGAAGACATACAGATGGCTAACACATGAAAAGATGCTAAACATCACTCATTATTAGAGAAATGCAAATCAAAACCACAATGAGGTACCATTTCATGCCAGTCAGAATGGCTGCTATCCAAAAGTCTACAAGCAATAAATGCTGGAGAGGGTGTGAAGAAAAGGGCACCCTCTTACACTGTTGGTGGGAATGTAAACTAGTACAGCCACTATGGAGAACAGTGTGGAGATTCCTTTAAAAACTGGAAATAGAACTGCCATATGACCCAGCAATCCCACTGCTGGGCATACACACCAAGGAAACCAGAATTGAAAGAGACACATGTATCCCAGTGTTCATCGCAGCACTGTTTATAATATCCAGGACATGGAAGCAACCTAGATGTCCATCAGCAGATGAATGGATAAGAAAGCTGTGGTACATATACACAATGGAATATTACTCAGCCATCTAAAAGAAAACATTTGAATCAGTTCTAATGAGGTGGATGAAACTGGAGCCTATTATACAGAGTGAAGTAAGCCAGAAAGAAAAACACCAATACAGTATACTAACGCATGTATATGGAATTTAGAAAGATGGTAACGATAACCCTGTATACAAGACAGCAACAGATGTATAGAACAGTCTTTTGGACTCTGTGGGAGAGGGCGAGGGTGGGATGGTTTGGGAGAATGGCATTGAAACATGTGTATTATCATATGTGAAACGGATCACCAGTCCAGGTTCCATGCATGATACAGGGTGCTCGGGGCTGGTGTACTGGGATGACCCAGAGGGATGGGATGGGGAAGGAGGTGGGAGGGGTGTTCAGGATGGAGAACACATGTACACCCGTGGTGGATTCATGTCAATGTATGGCAAAAACCACTACAATATTGTAAAGTAAGTAGCCTCCAAATAAATAAATAAAGTGAAAAAAAAAAAAAAGGAAACATGGCTCCACCAAGAAATACGGTCTTTATTCTAGATGACCATGTAAACATGGTTACATGAAGTATTCTATTACCAAGGAAGAAGGAAATATACATATTAAGAAGTTAGCCACAGAACTCAAGTTTTTTTGAGAAAGACTGTGGAGATCCTAGTGAGTCACTAAAATAATGATTACATCACACTCAGGCCAGAAACAGTTTGATGTCCCCTACTTCAAGCTCTAATGAAAAACTCCAGGGAGGAATGCTGAACATGGGCAGCAATCACAGCCATCATTATCGTGAGAGCTCTTGATGGACTAGCTCAGGATTCTCGGCAAATCTGAGTTCCAAGCCCAGCTTCACCAGGTACAAGGTATGAGATGTTCAGCAGGTAACTTAATCTGTATATCATTCAGCACTCTTCTGGTTGCAAGTGACAGAAACCCAACTCAAATTATCTTAAATTACAAAGGGAATTTGCTGCCCCCTACCTCAACCCAAAAGTTTAAGATCTTGATCAACTTCACCTGGATGGGGGGAGGGTTTGGAGGGGAACGGATTCAGGTACATGTATAGCTGAGTCCCTTCACCGTTCACCTGAAACCACCACAGCATTGTTAATCAGCCATACCCCAGTACAAAATAAAAAGTTTAAAGTCTGGAAAAAACGACAGATACCACAAAAGATTTTAAATTAACTTGATATGTTTTTGTTTTTTAAAAAAGATATTGACCAACTTCAGAAAAGACTTCACACATGTGGCTGTGTCTCAGTTTCCAGCCCTGTTTCCCTCTGGGGTTTGTTTATTTTTGTTTTCATTTCCATTACTCTAGGAGACAGATCCAAGAAAACATTGATGTGATTTACATCAAATAGTGTTCTATCTAGTTTTCCTCTAGTAGTTTTATAGTACCTTTAGATCTTTAATCCATTTTGAGTTTATTTTTCTATATAGTGTTAGAGAATACTCTAATTTCATTCATTTACATGTAACTTTCCACTTCTCCCAGCACCACTTACTGAAAAGACTGTCTTCTCCATTGTATATTCTTGCCTTCTTTGTTTTAGATTAATTGGCCACATGTGCATGAGTTTATTTCTGGGCTTTCTATCCTATTCCATTGATATAAACGTCTGTTTTTGTCCCAGTACCATATTGTTTTCATGACTGTAGCTTTGCAGTATAGCCAAGAATGTAATTTAGATCTCAAGACTTTCATGTAGGCAATCATACATGCATTCATTCTTTGACTGGGATATTTGACAAATATTTTTGCATAGCTATCACATGCCAAATAAGTGAAATACACAGAGCCCTGCCCTCACAGAGTTTTTATTCTTTCAGGGGACATAGCCAGTAAATGAACCATTTTCTAATAGGTTATGGCCCAGAGTTCTTTCCCTTAAACCTTTTAGGTGGTATTTGAACAAAGAATCTGACTCTCCTCATATATAGGTGATGGCACATCTACAGTTTAGATCCATCCCACTTACGATCATTCTGACAAAAATGACAAGAATAGCACCAAACTCCTCACTTTAATCCATCTGATGTGTGATGACAAAAACAAAAACTCACACACTAAAACACCACCCTTCCTCAGAAAGATTGTGTGCATAAAGAAAGAGTATGAACTTAGGAATTAGAAAGACCTGAATTTTAAACTCTGATAAACATTTTTTTTTCCTGTACTCTTAATACTTACTCACTGTTAACACTGTGTAAGTGACTTTACACCTCTGGCTTTATTATATATACAAAATTTCCTCATCCACAAAAAGGTGGTGACAACACTCATAGGGTTATACAGGATTAAATGAAATAATGGGTGCAGTGCAACACAGAGGTCAAAATACATCAGCAACTTTTCTTTCTCTATACTATCTCTTCTATTATTAGCACTGACAGTTCCATGGCTGGTGTGTGTGTGTGTATGTTAGTCAGTCATGTCCAACTCTTTGGGACCCCCTGGACTGTAGCCTGCCAGGCTTTTTTGTCCATGGAATTCCCCAGGCAAGAATACTGGAGTGGGTTGCCATTCCCTTCTCCAGGGGATCTTCCCGATCCAGGGATCGAACTTGGGTCTCCTGCATTTCAGGCAGATTCTTTACTCTCTGAACCACCAGGGAAGCCCTTCTACAGCTGGTAACTTTGAAGGAATCGTGGCATTTGGGAGACTTAGTAAAATGAGGCACCTGAGGTAGGTAATCTGATCACAAAACTTCCGACCACTTTTTCTTTTATTTCCTAGGATTTTTTTTTTCTTGAAGACTACATTCTTTGCACTGAAACTCCAATACTTTGGCCACCTGATGCAAAGAACTGACTCATTGGAAAAGACCCTGATGCTGGGAAACATTGAAGGCAGGAGGAGAAGGGGATGACAGAGGATGAGATGGTTGGATGGCATCACCGACTCGATGGACATGAGTTTGAGCAAGCTCTGGGAGTTGGTGATGGCCAGGGAAGCCTGACGTGCTGCAGTCCATAGGGTCACAAACAGTCAGACACAACTGAGCAACCGAACTGAACTGAACATTCTTTGCACACTAATTAATGTATTGGAATCTGCCCCCTAGTGGTCGTGGCACACAGTGCCAGTTTTCTAATGACAGTTCAGCCCACAAAACTCTCTCCCACGCCTCGCGCCCCACCCCCACCCCGCCCCCTGACTGTGTTAGATTAACCTTCAGTGGTGCCTCTTGGCCTAGCACAACATATTTTTATCTCAACAGAAAAAAATAGGAACGACTGTGACCAAAGTTAATAAGATCGATTCTTTAACATGGAGGTTAGTCCTGGCTGAACATTTAAATCGCCCACACATGCGTGCATGCACGCACACAGGCAAACACAAAATCAATGCCTAGACCGCCCCTGCCAATCTGTTGAATCTGAACCTCTGGGAAGAAGGTCTGTGTCTGGAGGACTGACGAAGCCCCCCAGGTAATTCTGATGAACAGCCAGAATTCAGACTAATGGAAACTCTATTAGAACTTGAAGAAAGACGAATGACAGCAAAGACTATCCCCTCGAAGGCAGCCCTCCCAGGAGCTTCCAAGTTCAGTGGAGATGCTGTCCAGGCTTAAAATGATTTTGGTCTCCTCTTGGGGAGTTGCTTTCAAATCTCACAGCATATATTTTGGAACAATCTCAATATCGGCAATATTTTGCTTTTTGACAGCAAATTTGAGGGAGTTTGAATTGAAATCCTAAAATAATTCTAAAATCAAGTCAGCTGACTATGCTGGGCCATTTTTTAGGATAAGCTGGGTAAGACCAATTTTGGTCAAAAACAACATATGGCCAAGGGGATGGATTTGTCTCATGCGTCGCATAATTGACACAAAAGGCAATTCCAAAAGAGGGCCACAAACATTTTTATTAGTAACAGCTGTATTGGAGCCCGTGTGCTGCTCCCCAAAGTACCATCTTAAAAGGCAGTGTTCATCTGGACATGTGAAGTCTGATGGGACTATTAAAAATGCTGCCTCATTACTTAAGGGTCAAACCTGAATTTAGAATTGAAAGGGGTAAAACGGGTGGGAAGGGTCAGACTGGGACAGCCCCTAGATTTTATGGCACTCTGTTCATGATCCAACACTGTCAGAATCCAATTCGCCACATCTAAGATCCATGCCATTCCAGGCTGGCAGAGCACTCGCCAGCCCTGGGGGCCGCTGGGGTCCTGGTCTCCATACCAGGACCCTCAAGGAGCTCCGTAGAGAGTGAGATGACTAAAACTTGCATTGTGATCCTCTGTCTTCCCTCCAAACCCTCATAATGAAATTCTCCAACATTACAAAAGATAAATCCTCATAGAGGAGCATACAAGACACTGGTGAGCCCTCGCCACCAATCACAGTCAACTGGAATTTATTTCCGACTGCAATATTGTGCACTTATTCTCCAGGTGAGATCTTATTCCTCTCTCCCACCTCCTCAGTCTAATGTGAACATTAAACATCGGGCCCTCCTGTCTGGAGTCTCCTGTCTCAGCGACAATGTTTTCTAATGTGTATTCCAAGGAACGCTGGTTTCCTAGTACCTGTTCATTCATTTATCCAATAAATATTTGTTGAGCACCCTGTGTGTTCCAGCAGGAGTAGATCCAGGTTCTGTGGGGCCTGAAGCTTCTAACAATGGTGGAGGTCCTTTTAGAGAGAAAGAACACAAAATCGTGCATATAAAACTAGATACAGGCACTCAGAAGGGCAGTTATGAGGCTTACGCTCTCTTAATTCACAGTGCATTTGTGAACAGTTCCAGGAATGATTCTGGGGCTAGAATCATGAATAAAACAGACCTGTCCTTGTGAAGCGTGTATTCTAAAGGGGCAGAAATAGGAGCTGGAAATTAATAAAATTTAAAGGAGGGAAAATTCAAGGTTATATGTTTGAGAACTTAGGAGCTAAACAAAATTAGCTTTCTTCATTTAACAGCTTCTCAGATATACCCATAACTCTCCAAGGGGGGACCGTGTTTTCATCATTCCCCAGCTTTATTTATCAGAATTCCTCTTTTGTGACGTATCTCTGTGGACTAAATTCTATAAAGCCCACCTTGGAGAAATCCTGCCCTGTAACGTATCGGAAGCTCCACACATAACATCATCTGTCTGTCATCTGTCATTAAACAGGGTCCCTTTCTTGTTTGGGAAAAGCATTTGGTTCCTGCACTAATGAAATAATTTAAGTCATTCTTCATTATCATTTCTAATCCCTCTTTTAGTGTTTTAAGCATGTGGAACACTTATCTCCTCTGCTTCCGACATTTCAGACTATATGTCTCAAAATACACATTTTAAAACCTTTCCAATCCGGCCTTGGATTTTACATAGCATGGGTTCCGCTTAAAGTAACCAAGAATTCACCTTATGAGGGATTCTCAAATTTAGAAATGCAAAATACCAGGACACCTCGTGGCTTAAAAATCATCTGTTATCCTCCAGAAGCACAGAAGAGTCGGCATTTGGGGTCGTAAATCTGCCTTCGCACTTCCCTTCAACCCCTCCACCAGGGTGAGAAGGCTCTCGTGTGGGGCCTGGCTTTCCAGTGGTAAGAATTATATTTGTCCCGGGTGCTGGTTCCAAAGACATCTGTGATGGCAGCTCATCCAGCCTTGTTCTCAGGGAGCTAACTTTAGCAGCAGATTCTGCATCTGTTGGTGGAGTTTGACACAGCATATGTTTTCCAAAGCAGCCCTTCCCAATAGCTGACTCTCTTCTTATGTGAGGACATTTAATATATCCTGAGAACTAATCATCTCTCCCCTCTGCCCAAACGTTTAAGCTATATTTAATTTCATCCAGTTTAACAAGCCGTCATGTCTGGAGCCCATCTTTTGATTTCAAAATAAATAAAAAAGAATTTCTATGACTCACAATAGATTTCACCTCTGGGCAGGCCAGCGAATTTTTTCTACACCTTTCTCCAAATAGAGTCCTTCTCTCATATGTTTCCTGACATGTTTGTTAACCCTTTAACCTCTCGAAGGGATTAAATACAAGTGAACTGCCACTGTGGTGGTTTTTAAATAGGTCCACAATTCCTTTGACATTTCTCTCTCCGAAAGGTGGACCCTAAGACCCCCACCCTTGAGTGTGGATTTGACTTAGTGACAACCTTCTAACAAAGAAACTACAGCAGAATGGCTCGGTGTGACTTCTGAGGCTGGGCTATCCAAGGCACTGTGGCCTCTTCTCTGTTTTTTTTTGTTTTTTTTTTGGATTACACATTCTGGGGGAAACCAACTGCCACATAATGCAGACATTCAGGCAGATCTATGGAGAGGTTCACATGGTGAGGAACTGAGGATTTTGCCCACAGTCTGTGAGGAAGCCCTCTTGGAAGCAGAGCCTCCAGCTCCAGTCAAGCCTTCAGATGACTGCAGCCTCAGTTAGCTTCTTGACTTGGACCACATGTGAGTCCCTACAGAATTACCCAGCTAAGTTGCTCCCAAATTCCTGACCTACTATGTAAGACAATAAATGTTTATTGTTGTTGTAAGCCATTAAGATTTGGAGTAACCTGTTATGCAGCAACAGCTAACTAATACAACCCTCCTAAGGGTTCTTGTATGATGTCTTGACTGCACTTGTTTCTTCTGCCTGAAACAGCTGGGCTGTACTGGCTGGGAGTGTAATTACTTCAGTAATGGGAAGGATGTCCATGTGGGCATCCTTTTACCCTGTTGGCAAAATTAAGTCCTATTAATATAGTGGGGCTAGCTTCTCTGAGCCCCAAAGTACTTTCAAGATTCCCAGCCCCTGGGATTAGAGGGGCAGTACCCCCAGCACTGCCAGTTTTAGCCTATCTGCTTCCCATACACCATGCAGCTGCCACTGCTCATCTCCAAAGCCTATCTTCACACTTCCCCAAACCATGGCCTAAGCTGCCATCCCTGTCCACCTCTCGGCTACAGAGGCACACTCCCTGGGGTCCTGTCATTGTCAGTCTACCTAACAGCTGTCCCTCCCTCTGTTAACATCTTTTAGAGATATCTCCAAGGTTAGGGCTTCTTGAACTTAACACACACAGCCTTCCTTCAGAAAGAACATGCCACCACTAGGGTGACACATGCAAGCAGCAGCCAGCACACCAGAGAAAGACGACCCTCTCCCTTTTGACCCTTAGAGCTGGATTTGGCTAATCACATCTAACAATTTGTTTTTTAGAGTAGATTCTCCCCTAGACCTAGCAGGCCTCTCTTTGCATTATTTTTCTAAGACTTTATTTTTTAGAGCAGTTTTAGGGCCACAGCAAAATTGAGGGAAAGGTAGAAAATATTTCCTGTGTACCCCATGCCACAGACATGCATAGACCCCCGGCAACACTCCTCACCAGAGAGGTGTATTTGTTACAACTGATGAACCTACACCATTATCATCACCCAAAGTCCATAGTTTATAGTAGGGTTCACTCTTGGTGTTGTATATTCCATGAGTTTGAACAAATAATAATGACAAGTATTTATCATTATAGCATCATACAGAGTATTTTTCAATGGCCTAAAAATCCTCTGTACATCTCCTATTTATCCCTTTCCTCATCCCCAACCCCTGGAAACCACTGTTCTTTTGACTGTCCCCATAGTTTTGCCTTTTCTAGAATGTCATTTAGTTGGGATCATACAATGTATAACCTTTTCAGATTGGCTTCTTTCATTTAGTATTGAATTTATAGTTCCTCCATATCTTTTCACGACCTGAAACCTAATTTCATTTTAGTGCTAAATAATATTCCATTTTCTTGATATACCAGTTTATTTATCCATTCGCCTACTGAAGGATATCATGGTTGCTCCAGGTTTGGACAATTATGAATAGAGCTGCTATTAACATCTGCGTGTAGGTTTTTATGTAAACATAAGTTCTCAACTCCTTTGGGTAAATACCAAGAAGCGTGATTGCCGAATTATATGCTGAGAGTATGTTTAGTTTGTAAGAAACTGCCAAACTGTCTTCCAAAGTGAGTACTATTTTGTATTCTCACCGGCAATTTATGAGACTGCCTGTTGCTTCACATCCCAGCCGGCACGTGGTGTTATCAGTATTCTAAATTTTGGCCACTCTAACAGGTGTGTAGCGTTACCTCATTGTTGTTTTAATTTGCATTTCCCTAATGACATGATGTGAAGCATATTTTCATATGCTTATTTGCATCCTTGTATCTTGTCATGACGTGTCTGTTAAGGTGTCTCCTTGACCCCAGAGCAGTAAAATACCTCTTTCTAGGCCTGGGGAAGCTCTAAATTTTTGTCCTAATGGGCCATTAAAAGTTTTCTAAGACAAGTCTACATGTGTATGTGCTGGTGGGAGGAAGCAGTGAGTGGCCCGTCAATGGCTTCTTTCTGGAAAGTATGATGGCTATTTTTAAAAATCACCAAATCTCAGTTTTTCAGAATGCCCCCAAATCCATCATACAACATACTAGCTCTACAGGATGTGGGGGTGGAGTCAGATTCTGTGATCATCTTTGGGAAATGCCAAAATTAAGCTGCTTCTCTGCTATTGGATTTCTTCAAGCCTTTAATATACTAATGTTCACCATCAGGTAAACCTAAAATAAGGTTTTAGATTAGGTGCACTATTTCCCAAACTCACTTCACCACAAAGCATCTCATGAGACATGCTTTGGAAAATGCTGGGTGAGACCTAACCCCCCAAAACACAGAATGTAGCAAAATCAAAAGTAATTGGCACTTTCCTGGTTGTACAGTGGCTAAGACTCTAAGCTCCCAAAGCAGGGGACCTGGGCTCTATTCCTGGTGGGGGAATTGGATTCCATATGCAACTAAGAGTTTGCATGCTACAACAGAGATGGAAGATCCCATGTGTGTCACTAAGACCTGATGAAGCCAAATAAATAAATATTTAAAAGAAAAGCTCTTTAATCAAAAACTCCCTGTCTGAAATCATCCAGGTCACTTAGCTTTAACCTCCTTCTAACAAGTCTTAAGAATGTACAGGGGAAATCATTGCCTGTACATTCTTAAACACAGATCTATGTCTTTAAGAAAAAAATTTCCCTGAATATTCATTGGAAGGGTTGATGCTGAAGCTGAAGCTCCAATACTTAGGCCACCTGATGCAAAGAGCCAACTTGCTGGAAAAGACCCTTTTATTGGGAAAGATTGAAGGCAAAAGGAGAAGGGGGAGGCAGAGGGTGACATGGTGAGACAGCATCACCGATTCAATGGGCATGAATTTGAGCAAACCCTGGGGGACAGTGAAGGACAGGGAAGCCAGGTGTGCTGCAGTCCATGGGGTGGCAAACAGTCAGACATGACTTAGTGACTGAACAACAACAACAGAAGTCATAGATCTGAGGGTTGAAGAATCTTTACACCAAAATAAGCTTGCTAGCCTATTTTTCTCTCCAAAGACAGGAGGACAAGGATGCTCTGTAGTTATCTGTTGGTCAGAAGAATCCAAATTTGATCTCAGTCATTGAATTAGGACCAAGATTTCCCACCTCAAGCCCCAAATGAAAGTTGGAATGCTTGGGCAGAGAATCATCAGAGTCAAGGCCCACTTGCCATCCCTCCCTGTGGGAACACACCCATAAAGAAGGTGGAAGATGGGGGAAGGGGAGAGAGAGAAAAAAACTTTATTCTCTCAACATTGACCCATTTCGTTCAGGTCTAACAACTCAAAAGCCGGAGAGTCATTGAAACACGGATTGTAAAACTATAACACTCCTCAATTACTTCTTGTTGGCCAGACAAGCAAACCTATTATTTGACAATGCATCATGCTCCAAGATAGTAAACTTTATCATACAGAGGTCATGAGAAAAAGACCACAGGTACAGTTTGCTAACCTCCACTAGATAATTTTTCACAGTTATCATCCAAGCACTGTAAAAGCACAAAAGATACGTTATCTTCGGGCTCAGTTTATTATAACGTGTGGGTGAAACTCCCTATAAAACCACTTACTAGGTAACTGTTGCACGTTCTCCCGCACAGAAAGTCAAATCAGTAAAACATCTTTTTGACAGTGTCTTTTTAAGTGTCAGGAATAAAAGGACGTGCTCTTAAAGGAAAGGTAGCACGCAATTTATCACCCCCTCACTTTCCCACACGTACACACACAGATCCCCATCGCCTCTCTGCATGCCAGAGACACTCAAAAGAATCCTTCTCAGTCATCTTATTTCTTTTAGAGCTGAGTATTTCATGGCAGAATTGTTCCTGGATAAAGCGGCAAGTAACATTAATTCAAGATACTATAGATGCCAGCATTTAAAGTACTAGGCATGGTATTTTTCCCCCTAGAGTCAAAATATTGAGTAAGATCCAGGAAATACAAAATAAAAGGATGATGAATTCCCTCGGCAAATGCTCTCAAGAGTCTCAAATTTAATATTGGATCCTAAGAGAGGTCATCTAACTCCAGCTTGAAACTTGGATTTTTTTTTTTTTTTTTTTAAGAGCTTACCTCTCTGTAATGTCTTCACAGTTCTTGGGGACACATGGAGTAGAGGGCAAGTCTTGGATGATTAAACCCCAGGATATATAATGACATCCCAGGAAACTAAGGGTTCACCATTCTATTCCCAACAGGGAAGACAAGTTAAAGAGTTTGAGATGGGGAATTCCTCCCACAATGCAATTCTCTTTAGAATTCACTTCCTCCAATAGGCCCCATCTAAGAGCTTCATTCTCCATCCATTCAAGGGAAGGAAGCAGCTTTTTAAATTGATACACACAAAAGCAGGTTTTTCCAAAGGAAACTGAAAGAAATTGAGATGTAAGACTAGTCATATCTCTCCACAAAAATCTGCTGAATAAATATGGAGGAGCTTCTATGTCCCCAGGACAAAATAGGAGCTGTGAGAACATTAAGAGAAATAGAATATGTGGTCTCCATGTCTGAATAATCAATAACTTTGTTGAAGAAATAAGACTTTTACACAGAGGACAAAGAGCAAAATGCCAAAATGGTTGTCTCCTGGTTGAAATGTTTCTTTATTACCACAATATGTTTAGGAGCAACATAAACATATATATATATATATATATGTATGTATATAGAGTTCTTTTACCTGGAACTTAGCTCAAAAATCAACTCAAGGAATCTGAAATATAGCCATAAACCTTTAAGGCTAAGTAAAGCCTTATTTCCAAATAATTTCCCTATATACAGCCAGTTTGAAAGGCCTTTGAGCCCATTCTGTTGAGCGCCTCATAAGCTCAACATTCAGTCATTCAACAAACATGTATGGAGCCATCTCTATAGTTTGGGTACCTAGACTTCAGGAGTAAAGACCTAGTCCACGCCTTCTCAAGGCCACAGAGTTAGACATGGGGTCTAGTCTGTACCTAGGGTAATTGGGAAAGACAGAGCAAGTGGATCACAGAAAATTCCTCCAAAGAAAATGATATCTGAGTTAAGGTCTAAAGATTAGTGTCGGTGTTAGCCAGTTGGAAAAAGGTGAAGGAAAAACATGTAGCCCATGCAAGGACCAAGGGATCTGAGAAACTTTGGTGCCATCCCAGGCTTGGCTTGATTGGAGAAGATGGAAGACGTGTTCAAAGGAAAGCAAAGATCATTTTTGGCTGAGGGGTCTGGGGAGGCTTCATGGAGGAGGTGAGGAGCAGAGCCTTGGATAACAGGTAGAATTTCAGTTAAATGAAGTGAGAAGATGAGGAGGAGGCAATGTTCCACTATTCCTTAGTTTTCTGCACATTGCCTTATATGAATAGGTGCTCAAAAAGCATTATTAAATGTTGAAAAAGCAAACCAAGCTACTTAGACAGAAGAGGGAGCTCTAGGTGTGTTTGGAATGATGAGTAGTTGATTTGTTGGAAGCACAGAATCCTTATGGAGAAGACATAGGAGATAAGGCAGGAAAAATAAACTGAGGCCAGATTAGAGAAGTCTTATCACTCAGTTAAGGAATGTGAGGAAAGGCTTCAAGCAATGGAGATCCATCAGTGAATTTTGAGCAAGACCAAAATCCACTAGAGATCATTTGGTATGATGGAGGAAAGGAGGACCAAAGTCCGGAGGCCTGTTAAGATGCTAAGGATGTAATCCATGTGAAAGAATTAGGTGCCTGGCTAGGTGGGCACAGGAGGAAGAGAAGAGACTTGTGGACTCACTGGTTCGAGGGTTCTGAGGACAGAGGAGTTACAATGCTCCAGAGGTTTTTGGCTCTGTGTTCCAGAGATCCAACATTGAATAAAAACCACCCCTAAACCTAATAACTTAAAACAATAACCAATTATTTTGCTTATACATAAACAATTCGGGCAGGGCTTGGGGGGATGGCTCATTCATGTTCCATGGAGCATCAGTCTGGACAGTTGACTGTGGGCTGGGGGACCCTCTTCCCAGATGACTCACTCACAAGACCAGCACCTTGTTGCTGGTGATCTCTAGGAGCTCAGCTGGGGCTGAGGGGTGGGAGCCCTCAGATTCTGTCCAGATGGTCCCCTGCATGTGCCTGGGCGTGCCCAGAGCACGGTGGTTTATTCCAAGGGCGAGCGTCATAAGAGAGAGACGCAGGCAGAAGCTACATGTCTTTTATGGCCCAGCCTTGGACGTCACACATGTTTTTCTGTTTTCTGTTCATTGAAGCTGGCACAAAGGCTCACCTGTTCAATTGAGAGGCTTTACCTCTCAATAGGAGAGTGGCAAGGTGCTGGAAGTGCACACGGGATAGGTAATATTGTTGTAGCCTGTACTGGGTTAAATGGTGTTTTCCAGAATTCATGTCTACCCCCACTTATTCTGGCTCCAAAATGCCTTTCCCTCTGCCTCCTCCTCTGTGGTCCTATCTCCACCCTGGACTCAACTCACTGAGGAAGAGCTTTCATTGTGCTCCTGCCTGTTCAGTGCTTCAGTAGTTCTCCTCTCAGGAAACTCCCTCTGTCTCAATAACAGGCTATGTCAGTGACCATATAATTGATTTCCCAAAATAGGATACTTTTGAAATAAAAGGGGCACTATAAAAAATTATTCCAGGACAACCACAATGAACCAGGGCTGTCTGGGGCAAACTGGGGCAAAAGTCACCCCGATAAGGTCTTGGAGGGGTAGCACTTGTCTAGTCCTGTTAACTCTGCCCCACTCTTTTTAATCAAACAGCTCCCAGTATAGCACTGAAACACCAAGCATGCATGCTAAGTCGACTGAGTCATGTCTGACTCTTTGTGGCCCTGTGGACCATAGCCCATAAGGCTCCTCTGTCCATGGGATTCTCCAGGCAAGAATCCTGGACTGGGTTGCCATGCCCTCCTCCAGGGAACCTTCCCGACCCAGGGATCGAACCCGCATCTCTTACATCTTGGGTATTGGCAGGTGGGTTCTTTACCACTAGCACCACCTAGGAAGCCCCACTGAAACACCACAGGCACTAAATAATATAAAATTTGTGGAACTGAATCTGTAAATAATAGGTATGCTAAATCAACAAACAGGTATCAGTTACTATGGATGTATCTCCACAAAGGATTCTGTAGATCATTACAAAATCCAATCATGCCAGAAAAAAAAATCATGTCTACCCACACCTTGGAATATGACTTTATTTAAAAATAGGGTCTTTGCAGATGCAATAAAGGTGAGCTCATTCTGGGTTCAGGTAGGCCCAAAATCCAATGAATGATGCCTTTACAAAAAGAGTAAATGACACACACACACGGAGGAGACCTACAGAGATGGCCAGATGAGGACAGAGGCGGAGATTGGAGTTATGTCACCACAAGCCAAGAAATGCCGGGAGCCCCCAGAAGCTACAATAAGCAAAGAGCCTTCAGAGGGGACACAGGCCTGATGACACCTTGATTTGGGAATTCTAGCCTCCGAAACAATGAACAAATACATTTCCACAGTTTGAAGCCACCAAATTGACGATCTTTTGTTATGGCAGCCCTAGGAAATGAATATGTGGCCCTTTTGGGGGAATGCCGTCTGCCATATTTGGTGGCTTGAAACACACACCAGGAGGAAGAACTAGCCAAGAGGGTTAGGTTCTAATTTCAGGATTTGCTCCTTGGAGTTTGTCGGGTGCAGCAAATGCCAGGGTGGTGCTGGTTTGCAACATGGGGCCAGTGCTTAAAGAGAGTTAGACTGGAGCCAGAGAGGCAGTCTGAAAAGCCTGGCCATCAGTGAGAAGCTCGGCACCAAATCAGACACCCTCTGCATCACCACTTCCTCTTGGGGCTGAGTCAGGTGACCGCACATGTTTTTACGTTTTAATTATTTATAGCGCACAGTCTAAAGTGGTGCTCAAGCAGCCTAATGACTCGGGGTGATTGAATCAAAGGGGAAGGCGATTCAAGCTCTACTTGGAGAGTTTCTAATAGACTCCTCTAGAGTTTACAGCTGAAGGGAAGAACCGCTCCCTCTGCTTTCTAATAGACTAACAAACCGCTCTAAATCTTCTTCCAAGACCCCAGAGGTACCCGCCAGTTGCTCTTTCGTTCGAGAGCCAAAATGAGTACAATAAGTTTTGTGGCTGGCACAGATGAAATTAGGAATTTGTTAGTGAAATGTTCTAGACACTGATTTTCCTGACAACCCTCTCATGGTCGTAGATAGCAGTCTCTGATCAACTAGGTGCCAATTAAAAGAGAGCAGCCGTTTCACTCATCCAAATATTTCCACTTCACTCAAAATGGATTCCAAACAGTCCTGGGGTTCTCGGAGATGCTTTAAATCTTTTTTTCCTAGCTAGATGGCATTTTAGGTTTTTCTGTGTAAGACTTATTCTTCATTGCAAAGCTCAAAAAGAAATTATATCTCAGTTTATGTCTCCCCACCCCAACCCCCACCCCTTGGTAAGGCATTCATTAATTTAGATTTCCTGGGAACTTGGGTCCCTCCTGGCCGGGCCTGGTAACAAAATCCCATTAAAGATAATGAATTTTATTTCCTAAACTTTTTGGGTTGATCGTTTTGCTGAAAGGTGCAGAGGGACAGAATTTTTTTTTTTTTTTTTGCAAGGCACTAAGCTGAGACCATTGTGGATGAGTCCATGGAGGACTCTTTGGGGATGAGAAGAAGATGGAGAGAGGGACCAGAAGGGGCTCCCGGGGGAGTAAAATGGGAGAGGGTGGAGCCAAGGAGGAGGGAGAGAAAATGAGGAGGGAAAGACACAGAGTTCACTTGAGGCCACAAGACCGTGGAAGGTCCTGCAAGTGCTCCGTGGATTCTGAAAGTAAGGGGCCAGAAAGCTGCACTGCACAGTCAGGCACTGGGGGACAGGAGGCAGAGTCTATGGACTCCAGAAAGACAGGACAGTAGCAGACCGAGGACCAGCCCCAGGAAGGCTTGCTACAGAGCTCAGAGAAGTTCCTGTCCCCCTCTTCATGCTCCCAAGTGATGGCAACACTCTAGCAAGAACTTGGGGTACAAGGGGGAAAGAAGATTTGACCCCTTTCTACAACAGTCTCCAAGTAGAGACGATTTTTCTTTTTTTGATGGAGGAAGTGGTTTCCTGGTTACACTTGTAAGAGAAATGTAAGCCCATGGTTTTTCCAGGTTCTAGAGAAGAGTAAAATTAATAAAACAGCTAACATTCAGTACATAGTGTCTATGAACGAAGAATTGTGTTAAGTAGTTTACACACAGTAGCTTAGTTAAGTCTCACAAGTTCTCTATAATGTTGGTACTATTATCAGATGAGGGAACTGAGGGATAGACAGGTTATAAAATTTGCCCAAGGTCACTCAGAGCCAGGACTGGAACCAAGCCGTCCAACACCAGAGCCCTGTTGTCATGAACCTTAGGAGGCATATCATCCTAAACAAAATGAGCTAGTTTTGAGATTCTTTATTGAGGGTCTCTGCACGGTGCGAAGCAGAGGTTGCAGGGCTGTATTTCAAGCTGAAATGACTTCAGCAATGATTGGTCACAGTCAGGAAAACTGAGGCAATAGAGATGACTTGGCCAAGGTGACACAAGTACTTTTTGGCAGAGCTAGTTTAGAATCGGAGGCACCGACAGACATAGGGGACAGACATGTGGACACAGCAGCCAGGGCAAGTTGGGAGGCTGGGACTGACGTACACACACTACCATGTGTAAAATAAAAGCCAGTGGGAAGCTATACAGGACAGGGAGCTCAGCTTGGTGCTCTGCGGTGACCTGGAGGGGTGGAGTAGGGGGTGCAGGTGGGAGGGAAGGCCAAGAAGGAGGAGATATGTGTATACACATAGCTGATTCGCTTCATTGTACAGCAGAAACCAACACAACATTGTAAAGCAACTATACCTTCCCCCCAAAAAAGAATCGGAGCCGCCTAACTCTTGGCTTCCTGCAAGATGACTCCTGCGTGGGCATCGCTGTCCCCCAGAATGGACTAATGGCCCCATCAACGCAGAACCCGGGTAGGACACATCCAGGTGTGCTGCCCCAGAAGGACAAGTACATGAGGAGGAGCAGGTCACCAGTGCCCACAGAGGAGCCAGCAGAGGAGAGTTCCTGTGAATGCAGACCTCCAAAGCCCAGGTCTGCTGTCGGGAACACAGAGGGAAAGGAGGTGTTAATGAACCAGCCCTCTAGGGGCTGGAAAGTCTATCTGAACAAACGGTAAGAGAACTGGAGCTGCAAAGAGAGCAGAGCTGCAGAAGGGTTTCTTGTTTGTGTTAACAGAACAATCAAACCTTCCTTAGATCCCTTTATGGCAGATTAAGCAGGCTTTGGGGGATCTTGGCATACCTGTCGCCGAGCATTTGCATTCCACACTGCAAAACCCCTTTAGATTAACAACCTCCCTATATGCAAGGTATTCTTGTCTTAATAGTCGAGTTATGTGTAACACCAATCCCACCAAGATTAAAGAGGAAAGAATTTCTGGTACGAAATTTTGCTAATGACCAACGAAGACATAAAACCTCACTGCAATAAATTAACACGTGTCTTCTAATATGGACCTACTGATTTACTTGAGGCAAAATTGCTCTGGAACCACACACCTGGGCCTCATCGGCAGCCCCCCCAGAAGTGGTGGGGTTTATATTTATGTTCAGCTGCAGTGAACCCTGAGGACAGCCATCTGGCGCTGCAAGTACCAACAGTCCTAAAGAGGAGAGTGGCATTTCCCTAATACCTCAATCAGGAATCCTGCAGGCGCTATGCAATGGAGAGAGAAAAGGACACCTCCCTAGATCCATTATCAACACACGGACACCCCACACTTCCCTTTACTGCCCTCTATGAACTAGACATTTTTACCCCATTTGTGAGTATTACCTGCCTTGAAAAACAGGACCAAATTCCGTGAGTGCTCTCTCTGGGTTGTGCAGGAGGCCAGAAGAGCCTGGCCCCACCCACAAGGATGCTGACCCTCTACTGATCTAATTCAAACCCCAGTTCTGCCACTTACTTATTATTCTTCCTGCCTCAGACCATTGACTTCTCTAAGCCTTCCTTGGCTTCCCTATCTGTAGAAAAGGGATAACCAAGCCTCCATACATCACCTAAAATAGTTTCTGGCAGACCATAGGACTTAGAGAACACATATAGAGCTGGGCCCCTCTTCCTTCTAGTTTTTCTGGCCAGGTCTCCATGCAGAGAAAACAGTTGACCCTCAAGGCTGACCTGTAACTTCCGGAGAGTGCTGAGTAACACTATTGCTCAATGACTCTGACAGCCATGAACCAGGCAAGGTGCTGCTCTGCTGGAACATGTATTTAAGTCTTGAGCATTTCAAGGAGGGAGCTTCATATCATCAACAAGTAAACCTAGCCACGTGAGCAGCATTAGGGCAGTGACAAAACCCAGAAAGCACCCCCACTGCTCTACCGCTTTGCAGTCTTCCTGGTGTGGATGGTTTAAGTTTCTGCAGACTCCAGTGTTGCAGAATTTTGCTGCCTTTTGGTTCCACTAAGACCTTTTCCTGATGCTAATGGCATTCAGTAGTTGCAAACGCACGTTTGTGTATCAGCTTTGCCAACAGGAGTGTAACCGGTTCAGCCCACCACACAGAACAGCGGCCACCAAGGGCAGGAACTTCCAAGGCTGGGGCCTCAAAGGTCCTTAAGTCGGAGCCTAAGTCTCTGTATCTGGATTTATGTAGTTGGTTCCCATGATGATGAGGCTGCCTATTCCCTTCCCTGCTGGAGTCTGGCTGAGTAGGGCATCTCTTCAGAATGGAAAGGACCCTGAAAACCCCCTGCTTCCTTTCTCCCTTGATTTTGACCCCTAAAGAGATGTGGAAGTTTGAGATGATGGAGCACGTAGCAGCCTGAAATTTTTGAGATAAAAGGTAGTCCTGCAGAAGATGGGGACCAATACTCCTGAAGCTTCTGCAAGGTGATTTCATTGGTCCACCCAAGAGAACCTCTGGTGGGCAAAAGAGGAGCAGGTCTGGGATGCAGCTGGCTTCTCTATAGTTGCCTTCTCATAAACAACATCTTCCATGTCTGTTCCTTAAGAGTGAGTGTGGAAGGTAAAGGTGGGCACCCCTGTCTTGGGTATTGAAGGTTGAATTGACATTTCATCACATCTCTCCATTACCCCACTCCCATACACACCTGCGTGGCTCCAGAAACCACACACCATCCTGACCATCCTCTGCTAAGAGCCCACTTCCTGAAGACCTTCTCTTAGGGGCCCTAGGCATTGCCAGTGGTCTTCAATCTGAATGACCCCTCGAGACCTAACTGGTAGTCTCAGATCATGAGCTCCCTGGGCCCCAGCAGAAAGAGCTGGAATGCTGTCCCCATTTGAACCCAGCCACACTCCCCCTCCTCCATGGCCCACTAACCTGAGACTTTAACCAAGGGGCTGGCCCAGTGATATGGCTCCTAGAGAACTTCATACTGCTGCTCAAAGGTTCATGATTATCACCAAAATGATGCATCAGCATGCACTGTGTTTCCTGCATTCCTGTTTAGAAAACAAAATGACTCTAGGTCCCACAATAAAAATGCTTTCTCTAGTTATGTTTTATCTTGTTGTGGTAGGCAGAATTCTAAGGTGTCCTCCAGGATTTCTGCCCCTGGTGTACCATGTGCTGTATAACACCGCCCCCTCCCCAGCTGTGTCTAGACAGGACGAAGGAATACGATGGCATCGCATGCCTCTGACTGTGTTACATTATATGGCACAAAGGATTTGCAGATCAGTTGACTTTGAGTTAATCAAAAGGGAGACTATCTTGGATAGGTCTGACCTAATCAGCCGAGTCCTGAAAAGAGACAAGATGCAGCCACAGTCCCTCTCCTGTAGACCTGGGAGAAAGCAAACAGCCCTGTTATGACTGCCTATGGAGTGAGCCATGTAGCTCAGACCTGAGAGCAGCCTTTGGAACAGTGAGCAATCCCTGCCAGCAAGGAAAGGGAGGGCCTAATGTAACTCTGTTTCTGTTTGTTGTTGTTGTTCAGTCACTAAATCGTATCCAACTTTTTGTGACCCCATGGACTGCAGCAGGCCAGGCTTCCCTGTCCTTCACCATCTCCTGGAATTTGCTCAAACTCATGTCAATTGAGTTGGTGATGCCAGCCAACTATCTCATCCTCTATCACCCCCTTCTCCTCCTGCCCTCAATCTTTCCCAGCATCAGGGTCTTTTCCAATGAGTCAGCTCTTCACATCAGGTGGCCAAAGTATTGGCACTCCAGCTTCAGCATCAGTTCTTCCAATGAATATTCAAGGTTGATTTCCTTTAGGATGGACTGGTTGCATCTTCTTGGTGTTCAGGGGACTCTCAAGAGTCTTCTCTAGCACCATGTTTTGAAAGCATCAATTCTTCACGGTCCAACTCTCATATCCCTACATGACTATTGGAAAAACCATAGCTTTGACTATACGCTTCTGTTTCTGTTTAGGTTGGCCATCTTTAGCCTTTTTCCCCCAATACCTCTCACATACCTCTTCATTTTGGGCTCAAAACTCTGTTTTTTTACCAATAGACTCTCAGGTCTTGGTCCTTATCCTGCTTTGAAACTACTGTCAAATACTCATTTCATCCAAAAATCTTTAGCATCCCATGCCACAGTAACCTGCCAGGTTCTCTGTTTGATGGCCCAGCATCAGCATCTTCAGTTCAGTTCAGTCACTCAGTCGTGTCTGACTCTTTGCGACCCCATGAATCGCAGCACGCCAGGCCTCCCTGTCCATCACCAACTCCCGGAGTTCACCCAGACTCACATCCATCGAGTCAGTGATGCCATCCAGCCATCTCATCCTCTGTCGTCCCCTTCTCCTCCTGCCCCCAATCCCTCTCAGCATCAGAGTCTTTTCCAATCAGTCAACTCTTCGCATGAGGTGGCCAAAGTACTGGAGTTTCAGCTTTAGCATCATTCCTTCCAAAGAAATCCCAGGGCTGATCTCCTTCAGAATGGACTGGTTGGATCTCCTTGCAGTCCAAGGGACTCAAGAGTCTTCTCCAACACCATAGTTCAAAAGCATCAATTCTTTGGCGCTCAGCCTTCTTCACAGTCCAACTCTCACATCCATACATGACCACAGGAAAAACCATAGCCTTGACTAGACGAACCTTTGTTGGCAAAGTAATGTCTCAGCTTTTGAATAGGCTATCTAGATTGGTCATAACTTTCCTTCCAAGGAGTAAGCATCTTTTAATTTCATGGCTGCAGTCACCATCTGCAGTGATTTTGGAGCCCAGGAAAATAAAGTCTGACACTGTTTCCACCATTTCCCCACCTATTTCCCATGAAGTGATAGGACCGGATGCCATGATCTTCGTATTCTGAATGTTGAGCTTTAAGCCAACTTTTTCAGTCTCCACTTTCACTTTCATCAAGAGGCTTTTTAGTTTCTCTTCACTTTCTGCCATAAGGGTGGTGTCATCTGCGTATCTGAGGTATTGATATTTCTCCCAGCAATCTTGATTCCAGCTTGTGCTTCTTCCAGTCCAGTGTTTCTCATGATTTACTCTGCATATAAGTTAGCACAGCTTTGTTTTTCTCTACCTAGCTGTGTCTCCTCAGTACTCCCCAAGAAACACTACTATTGAGTCCCCAAATTGGAGATTGCAGACTTCTCTTCGGCTGCATCCCTTGGGGATCCAGGGGCTAGTGTGCCTTGGAGTTCCAGCAGGATACAATTGGCAAATATAGTCACTGGTATTCTCAATGAAAGTGAGGTATTTGAATGAATGACCATGAACATAATCACAGTAAAACTCTACTATCAAACCAAAGGCAGCCACATAAATGAGGTTCTACTGTATTTGATTTAGATTGCAAACAGCTTCTCTATGACTGGCACAGGGGTGTGATCAGTAGTCTGTAAATGAATGAACATATGAATAAATGAACAAAACATTTTACTCAAGCAGCAGTAGAATGAAGGGTCAGTAAGGAAGATGCCTAACTCAAGATATGTATTCATGGTTCTTTACCTATTGACTAAATTGTGTGTCACCTACCCAAATACAATTTCAGTAATATTAGTTACTGTTGATGCTTAGTGGTTTTTTTTTTTTTTTAATAAAAAGCCTCTATGTTTACCATCTAACTGGGGTGGGAGAATGAGCTAATTTCTCTCTGCACATGCCCATGGGGAGAACAGGTAGTCAGCCCACAAGATGGAACTAAGATTCTGGAAGTGACTGTGGATGGCAAAGTGCCTTAGAGAAAATAATTGGCAGCCTGGATATCATCTCTGCACAATTCCAATCTCAGAGTGACAGCCAGCAACTTGAAATTTCTCTCTAAGTATTTTCTAATTCTCAAAAAGTTGGGAACAATGTATATACCCATCAATAATGGATGAGTTAAATAAATTATGGGATTTCCCTGATAGCTCAGTTGGTAAAGAATCTGCCTGCGATGCAGGAGACCCCAGTTAGATTCCTGGGTCAGGAAGATCTGCTGGAGAAGGGAAAGGCTACCCACTCTAGTATTCTGGCCTAGAGAATTCCATGGACTATATAGTCCATAGGATCAGAAAGAGTTGGACATGACTGAGCAATTTTCACTTCACTTCACTTAAATTACGGTACATCCAAATGGAGTATTATGTAGTCATTAAAAATAGTGATAAAGGTCTACAGTTACTGATGAACAGATTTCATGACACATTGTTAAGTAAAAGAAAAGCAGGTTAGAAAATAGTATTTATAACCAAAGTGTAAGGTGGAAAAAAGATTAGAAGGCTATGTAACAAAAATGCTGACCATGGTCATCTTTGGGGATTGAAGCTTGTAGGTGGAGTGACCATACTTCCTGGCTTGCCTGTGACAGCCTATTGTAAGAAACACCCTTTCACTTTCAAAAGCGTTTCTATTTATATGATAAATTAAATGGTCACCCAAGTAGTTTTACTTTCTTCTTGTATTTTTTGCATTTTAGCATGCCATTCGATCATCAGGAAAATAGCTATTTTAATTTGGAGTGAGGGAAGTATTTTATAATGTTCATTTCTCAGTCATTTCAACTAACTATCCCCAAGTTAATCCAATGTATACATTTTGATTCAATTCAGTGGTGCCACCTAAACACTGGGCATTGTTCCAAGCACAGGAGGTCCTAGGAGGATTTCAGTGACATCCATTCTCCAAGCCACAGAGCTCAGCACCACTGACCACTCTCCATGTCCCAGGCTAAGATTTTATGTGTATCATCACAACACTATGAAGCGAGCACTGTGGCTATTCCCCTCTTTCAAGTGAGAAAGTATCAGAGAGGTTAAGCTATTGCTCAAGGCTGCACAAGCAGAATTTAGAGCTGAGCTGTCTGCTCCAGAGTTCATGCCCCTAACTACTGGAGTTTACCATGTGGGGGCCCTGGGGACAGGCAGCAGATGACTGGCAATCAGCCAATACAATGCCTTACCCTAGGATAGCCCTGTGATAGAAGTATGCCAGGTGCCATGAGATAACCCAGCCCTGGATGAGGGGAGTCCTTAAAGGTCCTTAAAGGATGAGTAGAAAGAGGAGGTGGAGAGAGTGAGAGGCAACATTTCAAACAGAAGCTATAGATGAGTATTTGATGTTGGAATATTAAGGGAGTGACAAGCACTGAGGACTTCCCTGGTGGCTCAAACAGTAAAGTGTCTGCCTACAATGCAGGACGCCGAAGAACTGATGCTTTTGAACTGTGGTGTTAGAGAAGACTCTTAAGAGTCCCTTAGACTGCAAGGAGATCCAACCAGTCCATCCTAAAGGAGATCAGTCCTGGGTGTTCATTGGAAGGACTGATGTTGAAGCTGAAACTTCAATACTTTGGCCACCTGATGCAAAGAGCTGACTCATAGGAAAAGACCCTGATGCTGGGAAAGATTGAAGGCGGGAGGAGATGGGGACGACAGAGGATGAGATAGTTGGATGGCATCACTGACTCAATGGACATGGGTTTGGGTAGACTCCAGCAGTTGGTGATGGACAAGGAGGCCTGGTGTGCTGTGGTTCCTGGGGTTGCAAAGAGTCAGACACAACTGAGCAACTGAACTGAACTAACAACGTGGGAGACCCGGGTTCAATCCCTGGGTCAGGAAGACCTCCTAGAGAAAGAAACGGCACTCCACACCAGTACTCTTGCCTGGAAAATCCCATGGACAGAGGAGCCTGGTAGGCTACAGTCCATTAGGTCGCAAAGAGACAGACACGCCTGAGCGGCTTCACTTTTCACTTTCATTTTCAAGCACTGAGGAGCTAGTGACCTGTAATGTGCAAAGAGGAAGGAGAGGGACCAGGCTGGCCCAAGGAGGGCCCGGGGTGCCTGCTAAGGGGCTTTACCTATGCCTAAGAGTTAAGGGCTGCTGTGAAGGCTGGTGAGCAGGGCCCTCCCACAGACTGTGCTGGAGGCCATCTGGAAAGGGAATTGGAGGCTCAGAGCAGAGCCCAGGAGATCAGTGAGCCCCCACCACAAACTGGCAAGATGATTTACTGTGAAGCTATTGATTTAAGCTTCAGGGCCCACCCTGGGCAGAGGCCCCTTCCAAGGCCTGTTTCTAATTTGGTATGCATAATTTTGTAGTCTTTCTCTTAGAACGCCCTCTCCCCAAACTGTTTAAGTTTCTGACCACACACCCCCCACCCACCAAACCCCGATCTGCCCCCTCTGTGAATAGTAATTGTTTTTTTGTGCCAGCATCCAGTTTCTAGCCCTTTCATAAAATTGATCTTTAAATTCCTCTTCTGACTTCAGTTTCTCTTCCTGTTTTATTTTTCTAAAGAAATACCTTGTTTTTCTTAATATCCTAATCTATTCTTATCTTCTTGTTTTCATTTTGCCACCTAGTTATATTTGTCACTGTCAAACTTCTGCTGTGTTTCATACTGTTCCTCTCTCTCTGCTGCACCTCATAATACTTTAAAGTATAAACAACAACAGGGGTCTGGTGAAATGGAAATAGAAGTCTACCATGTAGAAGGGCCCTCTGCTAGCAAAGAGCCCCAGTCAGGCCCCCTCTGCCCCTTGCTGCCCAACCTCTGACCAGCTTCTCCTCTCTCTGGCCTCCTTCTCTTCTTCTTTACTGACTGTGCCCAAATTTTCTGCTAATATCTTTTCCCTCTAAATGTTTCCTCTTAGCCTAAAGTCCCTGCCCCCAGGTCCTGTCTCTCCTCCCAAATCAAGCTGCATCCGTCTTCTTAGTGTGGTGCCCATTATGCACTCTAGTAAGCTGAGCGATTATCACAGGCAGGGTTCCCAAGACAAGCCCTTACCTTGAGACAAGTGTTAAGAGGAGGAAGCAGAGAGGTATAGTCCAATGTATCTGTATTTTGACTGCATATGCAGGTCACTATGTAAATCTCATCTCCAAATTTTGCTGCTCAAACTTGCCCTGGGCACTCATCTTCAGTGCTGAAGCTCACAAATTGTATCATTTTTTGGATCCTTTCCACCCTCCCCAGACCTATATCTTCTGAACCGTCTGGCAGCACCTTGGCTTAGATATTTAGCATCAATGACCATGTGCCCAACAATGCAACCAATTAGGTAACCCCATTAGCAGATTAGTTACAGTGGTCACCTTATTCCTATCTCAGAATATAAACTTCTTGGGGGAAGTTGGTCTTCTTTGCTGTCTAGTACTGGAACTAAGTATTATATTTGTTGTTTAGAAGAACACCCCCAAGGACACAGCCTCAAAATGTCCCTTTTACGGTCCTTTCTCACTTTACAAGTCAACCCATTTCTGAACCCCTCTCCCTCTTCATCCCTGGCCTGGAAAACATGCCTTCTGTGCCTATAGCTCCATGCTCTCAGCAAAAAACAGGGCAGAGAGCAAAAGAGACATGCACCAATTGCCTTAGTAACAAGTTCTAGGCCATTGAGTCTCCCAGCAGGGTCAAACACTATTCCATTTTCTGAGTGCATTTTTCACCCTCTCGAGTCAAAGCAGCCAAACAAATGACCACAGGTCCACACTTTCAATGTCAGATCAGTCAATAGCAATTAAAGGTCTCACTTAAAAATTGGCTGGTGGGGCCACAGTACTGGCAGGATTCTTGCTCAGGCTACTGAAGATCAATGTCAGTTCATGTATCATGATGCCACACTGGTTATAGTTAGAAAGATGTGTGAACAGAAAGGTCACGGGTGTCATCCACAGAGACTCAGCTCCTGGGCCTTCAAAAGACCTCACAGCTTGGATGGTCTTGATGAATATCTCACTGACCAGCATAAGACTCTCAGCCTTATGTATTTGAAAATGGACTTGATTAACAAATTCAGAGACAAGCCAACTTTCAGTGGTAAACTCCAGCTAACTAAACTCACAAGAGACTGAACTATAGATCAGAATACCAGTTTCTCTGTTTACATGAGTTATCCCTTTCCAGAAGTCAGAAAGTACCACTCCCCCAGCCCAAGCTCTACCCTTTCTCTATGTCATGCTGAATTAATAATCTGATGGTTGCTTGGTCAGATCATTATTATGGTAACTTTATGTTTCACTTCTCAAAGAACAGCCAGTCTGTTTCCCAAGGTAGCTGCCCTATTTTACATTCCCCTGGCAGTGTGCAAGAGTTCCAATTTCTCCACATCCTTGCCAGCACTTGCTATTATCAGATTTTGTGGTGATAGCCATCCTGCTGAGTATGAAGTGATACCTCATGATTCTGATTTGCATTTCCCTAGCATTGAGCATCTTTTCATGCATATTGGCCATTTGTATATCTTCTTTGGAGATGGCTACTCAAATCATTTTTTAATTAGGTTATTTTTATATTGAATTCTAAGACTCGTCCTAGATTCAATCAACTTATCAGATACACACTCTTTGTTTTACATGTTAATGGCACTGACTGAAATATGAAGGCATTCAGTCTCATTCCGCTTGCACTGTATTACTTTAGTTCCAGAACTCAAGATTTTTTTTTCTACTTTAATATTTCTGGCATTGAAATAATTTTGTAACATGTATATGAATATATTTTTTTCTATCTATATCCTGAAGCTGGAATTAAAGCAATGTGAGTCTGACAATCAATGATGATCTATTAAAGAGGTGGAAAGTGGGAGAGAGGTTCAAGAGGGAGGGAACATATGTATATCTATGGCCGGTTCATGTTGATGTATGGCAGAAACCAACACACTATTGTAAAGCAATCATCCTCCAATTAAAAACAAATACATTTTTAAAAAGAAAAAAATACATGTGTATATCATGTAAAATATATCATGTATTTTACACACATCATATACACACACTCATACACACACACATAAATATGTACATTTAGTGCACAATTCTAAGAATCATGTTGTGGTGCTCTAAAGGGAGATGATGGTATGCAGATTTCCCCAAATTTACTTGATCTCCAATTCTTCATTCATGCAATATCTATTAACATTGTGAAGCACCAGTTTACCTTGGACCAAGTTTTAAGAAATGTTGATCTGGTACCATCTCCTCATTTTTCAGAGACAATTGAATCTCAGATAAGTAAAGTGACTTGCCATAGTAATTAATGGCAATACTGAGATTAGGACTCAGGTGTTTGGATTGCTAATCTCGCATTCTCCATTCATTTATAACCTCAGAGCCTCCCCAGGCCACATCTTTACTGGAAGGGATTACAACACAAACCCCAGCGTATTTGCACCAACCAGCACTTCTAATCTGTTGCTTTTGAGAGATAATCCTAGAAAATGCAGCAGAATGTACATCCCCAAACCTGCAGAGATTACTTTTTATGGGAGGGGGATTATCTTTGTAATCCAATTAACACAGCAAGCCATGAGCTTTAATCTAAACATAGGCTTTAGATTAGCACTGGGGGAGGAGTTGAGAAAAGAAGTTAATTCATATTAACAGGTTTGCAAACCTTTTACGTGTATTTACACTTTTCTGAGTCCTAATCATAAACCTGCAAGGTGAGCTAGTAGCTTTTGAAAAGAATATTACAGCCATGAATCAAGTAATTTAATGTTTAGAGTACTTCCTCATGAATGTCCCTTTTGAGTTTCCTTTGAGAACTGAGTACATTTCTTCTTCCTAAATGACGAGTTTGTAACCCACTACATTTCCCTCTTCATCTTGGCTGCCAGGAAGCTTTGAGTCAGATTACAGAGCTAACTCATTGGAAAAGACCCTGATGCTGGCAAAGACTGAGGGCAAGAGAAGAGGGCAGCATAAGATGAGATGGTTAGATAGCATCACTGACTCAATGGACATGAGTTGGAGCATAGTGAAGGACAGGGAAGACTGGCATGCTGCAGTCCATGGGTTTGCAAAGAATCCAACGCAACTAAACAGCAGATGAATCCAGATAGCCAAATCATCAACATGATGCCATAAATGGTCCCCAAATTCCTGGAGACAAAAGACTACATATAAGACTACATATGTCACAAGAGACCTCTCAGTGGGTCACTTTTCCCATCTGTTGAGTCACAGTGAAATGACTGGCTACCACCAAATTCCCCTACCATCGTCCCTGGTCTCCAAGCAACTTTCTGCTAAAACCCACGGCTGTAGCTGCTGAGAATCAAAGTGGTCATCAGATTGCTATTCTGCCTTCTTTTTCAGCATCTGCTATGCTAATACGGTCAATAATTATGCAGAGGGCAATAAAATTAAACCGCTTTTATCCCCTGAAGGAAATGCTTATGTGCTCAAGATAGCTTGCATTTTCTGAGTATATTCCAAAATCTCTGAAGATTTTATTCATGCAAGGTAAGTTTGACCTTCAACTAAACTCAAATCTATAATTTAAAGTGGCCTCTTTGACTCAAAATCCTCTTCATTTCAATGCCAAATGGATCATCAGCTGCTCTCCAAGTAATATTCGCTCCAAAGGAAGGTTCCTGCTACTGATCAACGCACATTTTTGCATTTCTACTCACAGACTTAAGTTCTCTCCAATATGTGACTGTAGCTTAATTGACGGAGGAATGCAAAAAGAGATTTGCCGGCGTCTGACTACTGTCGACTCATTGACTTCCCTCAGAGAATTCTTTCACTTGTCTTTTAAATTTTCCTTTCTTGTCAAAATTGCAGGTGCAGATAAATGCTGGAATCTTATTTCAATCAGAAAGTGCCAAGAACAAGAAAAGATGGAGAATTTTGATTGTCGTTGAGGACAGAGCCTCAAACAGCTGGAGGCCTTCCATTCTCTTTTAGCTTCCATCCATCTAAGGAAAAAAAAAAATGCACTAAGGATTTCACTCAATTTGTGCAGAAAGATGAGGAAATTCACACTGAAATGAAGAACCGCATTCCCAAAATAGCATTAACCTAGAACAGCACTGCTGGGGGAATAAGAGACCTTGAATGCGGTGGGTGCGACCCCTGGTAAAAGGTCAGGGGATGCCCCAGATGGGATTCCTGTGTGGTGTTAGCTGATGATACACTGGTTTTCCCTTTCACGGAATCTTAGAGCCAACTCAGATTTTTACCTCAGCCGGATTTTCTTTCTCCATACCAAACAAATGTGTGTTACAAACAACTGCTGAGTAAACCTGGAAATGATTATAATAAGGAAAAAACAAAACAAAGCCAATTTGACTTAGTTGTCGTTTGGAGCCTCTCCCCCAGGGTGGGTCAAACGATTTGTCCTGGGTCCACCCAGTGCCTGCTCAGAAATTTGCTGCAGCATGTTTTTCGGGGATCTGAGAGATTCTGGAAACAAGCCACCACCCCACTAGTCTGGACCTGAATCCTCAGCATCAGAGACTGTGTTTAAGGGTTTATGTATCTCCAGCTTCCAGCCCTACTCCTTGCATAGAGTAGTCTCCTCAATAAAGAATTGAAATGTAGCCTTTCAGTGAATAACTGATCAAGGACAAAACCCAAGACTCTGTCCCCAGGCCAGATGCCGTGTTTATGGTTCTAGTCACCCCTTTACCCCGACTCTTATAATTTTACTTTGGCTCTTCAACAACTCAGACCTGTTCTGACCAGTACTGAAACCACTAGCCACGTGTGGCCACTGAGCACTTGAAATGTGGCTGGTCCAAACTGACCTGTGCTCTAAGTATAAATACACTGCGTTAACATACACAAAAAAATAAAGTATCTCATTAATCATTTTATATTTATTACCTGTCAAATGATCATAGTTTAGATATATTGGGTTAAATAAAATGTTATTAATGTCACCTGTTTTTTGTTTGTTTTGTTTTTAATGCAGCTTCTAGAAAAGTTATGGCAACCCACTCCAGTATTCTTGCCTGGAGAATCCCATGGACAGAGGAGCCTGGCGGGCTACAGTCCACAGAGTTGCAAAGAGTCAGACACTAAGGAGTGACTAACACACACATTTCTAGAAAAGTTAAAATCATCAGTGTGGTTCATTCTATTGCTATTGGACAACACGGGCTCAGACCTCACCAGGCTCCCATTCGGACCCAGCCAGTCTACTGAGAACCCACTGACGTGACCAACATAGTGTCAATCCAGCCAGACCCGAGGTCCACCAACAGCCGCAGAAAGTCCGACAAGCAAGTCTTTCTGGACGATCCACACTACACAGGCCTCCTGGTCCAGCATCAGGGCGTGCTTTGCTGCCCTCTGCTGGCAATTCCAGTATCCGCAGCCTCAGGGCCTCTCCTGGGCGCCCAGAGCCTCTCCTGCCAACCTCTCCTGCTACACTCGGTTCTGACGCTGCCCCTCCACTTTCCACCGCCCCATCCTTAGCATTCTGTCTTCAAGAGTAGCCGTGGGAAGGAAAATGGAGACCGTACCTTTTCAAAAGACAGGCTCTAGAGAAAGCAGTTTCTTGTTGAAATCAGTATTTCCTTCAAAATATAAAAGTATCTTGTAGTGTTCCTCACACATCACTCAGGACTAGTCCCACCTGGGACATTTATTTGTTAAACATGCAGATTACCAGACCTCTCTGCCGAAAATTCTGGGTTAGTAGGTGCAAGTTGGAAGACCAGGAATCTGTTTTTAAAAAAACTCCCCAGGCCTTGCCCCCATCCCACTGGGGTAATTATTGGTCTCTGGGAAGTCAGAAATATGGCTGTGGAACAGAGCTTCTCAAACTTGAAGGTGTTCACTGACCACTCAGGACCTCATTACATCCAGTGGGTCTGGGCTGTGCCGAGATCCCATATTTGTAATGGGCTCCCGGGTGATGCTGATGCCGCTGGCCAACGGCTACACACGGAGGAGCCAGGCTGTACAATAGACACCAGGATCCATGCCTCCAGGTGTGACCTAAGTAGCACACCTGTTGCATTAAGAATCACTACGAGCTCTGCTGCTGCCTACCACTCCGGCCCAGGCTTCTCTGAAAAGCAAACTCAAATTATTCTTTCGTCTGGAAAAGCAAGGATGCCCCCTTTTGACGGCTCAGCATATTTTCTGTAAAATGCTAGGAGATGAGTGGTAGGTATGTTTTATTCCAGAACTTTTTAAAAATTAAAAGAAAAGGAAAAATTAAAAATTAAAGGAAACTAATTCCTTTCCCTGATAGGCTTTTAAGCCCCATGAATTGAATCCATGTAGGGATCCTGGCCATTTAAGCTGAAGATATGGGGATGACTCAGATTGGCTTTCTAAGACTGTGTCTTCTGAAAGACTGTCCCCAGGATGAACCACGCAGGGGGAGCTGAGGCTTGGAAGTGACCGGTTGCCTTTGAGGACTGTCCATGGTCTATTAATACAATCTTTAAACTCGGTTTCTGCCTCTGTTTCTTAACCTTTCCCCTCATAGCACCAGCAAACATTTTGAGTGCTGTCACCTCTGGCATTCACCCTGGTCAGGCAGCTGTTGCCTGTGATTCTCTGGATGTTTGGAGGTGGGGAGGGTGGGTGAGGAATGCTCCTATTATATCAGCTGTACTTAAACTATGTGCTTGAAACTTTCTCTTCCTAATGGTGAACTTTGGATTTACCCAAGGTTTTGCCTTAATTTCCCAAGACTTCATGAGACTGCACCATACACCGATGTAATTTCCAGACACCGATGAAAATGCATTTATTAGGCAGAAATCCTTTTGGAGGGGAGCCTTAAATGACCCAAACATTAAGAGACAAAAACTATCTGACCTTTCTGGCTTAATTTCTAAGGCTCTGAAAATGAATCCAGCATCTATCCACATAGCTTGTATACTGGTAGATGGGTAGTGTGTGCTGGGGGGAGGGGTAGTTAGGGGGGATTGTCTTGCTTTGTTTGTTTCAAGGCCAAGGAAATAATCCATCTTAACAGTTAATACTTTCCCATCCTCACCCCTGCATTTTCAAAAGACTCCATCCTTAGTTAGCCACATAGCTCCCATTAAAGTCAAATGTCTTTAGATGAGGAAGTCACTGAATGCCTAATTACACATGCAATGCTGGAAAAAAAAATATTAAGACTGCATTTACATTGCCAGCTTTCTTTTCCCATTATACAACAGAAGATTTACCCTTTCGTCTAGTGCATGAGCATTGCTCTTGCAAGCTTGTGGTTCCATGTAACATATATTAGTATATCATTCACTATTAGCACCAACCTTGACAATCTAGAAGTTATGCCTCTCTCAATGTTATATATAGTCTTCTGAGCTAGAAACAAACCAACCCAAAAATAATCACCAAATCCCACATCCTGGCTGTCACTTAAACCCAGACAGAGTGACATTGCCACACCCCAGGGCCCCACAGATCTCCTGTGAGCAGTGTGGATTCCTGCCACGGGCTGCACCCACACAACTATCGAATGCAATTCACTGGCAGAAAGCCCGTTTAAACCTTTATCCTGTGGCATATTCAGGGTTTTCTCTGGACAGGTTGCTTCTGCCTGTGGAATTGAGTGCTCAGTGATCAGTCATCGTCCAGGGATCAATCCCAGGTCGCACTGAAAGTGACCCAACAAAACGTGTAATACACATTTATGCAGGCTCACCGACATTCACTTCCAAGCGCTTAGACCTTGGGACATTCGTGCGGTTTGGTCAGAAGCAAAGCCAAATACTCATAGTCTGCAACTCCAAGGTCAGAAAGTAACTAAAGAAAAAACTGCAAACCTTTAATTGGGCCACTGCCAAGGCCTCAGGTGTGTGGGTGTCACCTGGTTCTTCAGATGTCAGCAGAGAGACAGGGTTTGATAGATGGGTAACTTGGCCCACACCTCCTGGGAACTGCTACTTCAATGCCCGGATTGCCTACCGATTTATATCGCTAGCGGGTTCCCAATAAATGCCACTGACAGACTGTCGAGCTGAGGCAGCTACACCCGGGTAACAATTTGCTGAGAGGTCCGGCAGGCGCCATCATGTCACACGGAGCCTCAGCAGCTCACCTGGGGTGTGATCCAGCTTCCAGGGCTCCTGGTCCCACATCTCCCAAGACTCCACCAGGATAAACCAAGTCATAACCATTCAGTGCCCTAGACACTGGCGTGAGGAGACTGGGCTGGACAATGAGGCTTAGGTTTTTCTGCTTCTCATAGCTGCTGTTACAAATAGTCCCAACTCTAACTTCCCAGGCTCTTAATGAGAGTCTTATATTTGCAAGAGTAGGGGTAAGAGGTGGAACCCCCAGAAGAGTCTCCCTGGGGTTCTTCATTCCCTGGATTATTCTACATTCTATGAATGTAAAATAATTAAATGAATTGTGAAATGAATGTTTAAGAAAATAAGGTTTAAAAAGTAACTATATTAAATGATATCTTGAAACAGCCATATTATGAAAAACACTACCTCACAATGTCATTATAAACTAGAATTTGAACACTCAACATTATTAAATTTAAGTAGTATATTTTGATAATAAAGGGGTTTGTTTCTTAATATCTTTCACTTTTTAAAAAACTTTTTATTTGTATGGCATTTATTTTTGGAAATGTCTTTTTTTCTGTATTAAAGTTTTAAAGCTTGCCTAAAAAAAAAAAAAAAGAAAGAAAGAAGCTTCCTATTGATGATTGGCAGTGGCCAATATTGTCCCCTGAGAGTAAGGCATCAGCTTGTGGCCCTGTTACAAGGGAGATACCTGGTGGCCAGATTCCCAGAGTCCCTGACGTTGTTCTCAGACTCAGGGCTTGTGCCTGCCTGGAGTTATGTCTCGACCATGCCTAGAGAGCCAGCTTGCACCCCAAGGCCCACAGCACCCCCAACTGAATAGCATTGATTATTTTTGCCCAGATCCCATTATATACAAATTTCCCCACCACCCCAGGCTCTGTCTATCATAGTGATCCTCAAACTATGTGATCTCAGGACTCCTGTACACTCTTATACATTATTGAGGGGACTTCTCTGGTGGCAAAGTGATTAGGAATCCACTTGCCAATGCAGGGGACACAGCTTTGGTCCCTCGTCCAGGAAGATCCCATGTGCCACAGAGCAACTAAGTCCATGCACCACAACTATGGAGCCTGCACCCTAGAGCCCGGGAGCTGCAACTACTGAAGCCTGTGCACCGAGGGCCTGTGCTCTGCTACAGGAGAAGCCCCCGCAGTGTGAAGCTCGTGCAACACAAGGAAGAGCAGCCCCTGAACACTGCAACTAAACAAAGCCCCACCACAGCAATGAAAACCCAGTGCAGCCGAAAAATAATTAATTTAAAAAATTATTGAGAACCCCAAATAGCTTCTGTCTGTGTGAGTTATGTGGGTTATATCTACAAATATTTACCATATTACAACATTTTCTAGCCATTCTCCCTTCTGTTTGGTGGCATATTTAGAGCTAGATGTTATAGCCATTCCCCTCACCCAGAGTACCCACCCCCCTCCCAGTGGTCACCACTGAGAACAGCTGTCTCCAGGGGCACAGGGACCTAGGGAAGCAGGTTGCTTTCTAAGGGGATGGAGACATGAGGTTTATCTTAGCCGGGATATCCAGAGAAGGCCAGTGTGGCCAGAGCAGAGAGTGATCTAAAGAGGGAGGCAGAAGCCAGCTCATGTAAACTTCATGTCATCCTTGGTAAGAGAGGGGTTTCGTTCGAAGTGTGATGGATGGATGCCATCAGATAGTTGTGAGTAGGGGTGACATTGCTGACTTACTCTTTATACAGAGCATTCTCACTGCTATGCAGAAAATAGACTGGAGGTGTAGGAGGAAAGCAAGAATGACGGCAGAAAGGCCAGAGACAGGAGGCTATTTTAAGGGTCCAAATGAGAGATGGGGTGACTTGGATCCATAAGGGGAAGTGATGAGAGGTTGTCTGACCACGATTTATTTTGAAGATGGAATTGCTATAACTTGTGGTTAGACTGACATGGGTATAAGGGAAATAGAATAATAAACAATAATTCCTGAGTGTTCAATCTGAGCAAAATCTGGATCGATACACTGAAATGGAGAAGATAGAGGCAGGAGCAGGTTTGAAGGAAAAACTTAAGTTCTATATAGAAGAGGTCCAGTTTGAGATGCCTGTTTGGCTCCCAGTTAGAAATAGACAGATGGACTTATGTAAGTATGGAGCTCCAGGGTGTTGCAGGGATTGGAACTGAAGATATATATTTGGAAAATATTGTCATGTAGATGGTATTAATCCAACAGGTCTGCATGTCACCCAACAGACAGTAAATAGAGAAGACAGGAGGGGTAGAGGGTGGAGCCTATGGCGCTGCAGGGTCTAGAGGTGAGGCAGAGGAGAAGCAGAAAAGGAGACCAAGAGGTGGCAGGAAGAACAGGAGGGTGTGATGCAAAACGAAGAGGCGATTAATTGCACCAAATTCTACTGAGAATTCAAGTAAAATAAAGCCTGAAAATTAACCACTAGATTAGGCAAGGTTTTGCCCTTGATAAGAAGAGTTTCAGCAAAATGACGAGGTTAAAAGATTGGTGTTGAAAGGATGGAAAATTCTAGGTTGAATGGAGGACTGAATAGCTGCACTTGTGTTACCTCTTGAATTCCATTAAAATGACAATAAAGAGTTTTAATTACATAAAACAATAGAACAGAGAGAATAGGAGAGGTGATGACAGCATGTGAGAGATGTCAATAAAATTTTAGAATCTGGAAAACGGATGAGTGGAAACTTACCTAGCAACCTGAAGAAAATTGAAAGGTAGGTACGTATACTCTGGAGGAACAAGAAATAGCCTCATTCACACCAAATGAGGAAGGCTCAGAAAGGCTCAGGAATTGAAGATACCGGGTATTTATGAAGGTGGGTGTGTTAGCAGGAGCTAACAGTAGGAATGAATGAAAGTCTCCTATAAGAAGAAAAATCTAGAGCCCCTCCTCTGCCCCCACACAGCTGGGTGACTGACCACCCCACCATCTTAGCCTAGAGAGGATGAACCATAGGAACTCTGGACTGGGAGAACCAAATCAAATGTGGGAGTAAAATAAAGACTGTTTCCAATGAGCAAAGTCTCAATTTACCACCTATGCACACCTTCTTAGAAAGGTACTGGAGGATGTACTCCATCAAAACAAGAAGCTAAACCGAGAAAGAGGGACCCAAGAGTCAAGGAACCCAACACAGGAAGAGAATTCCCAGGAGAAGAACAAAAGGACATCCCAGAATGACATCCAAGCAGCCTAGAGAGCAACAAACTCAGCCTGGAATATGGGATGGAGAACACCAAGAGGATGGTCCCAAGAAAAAGGAATGAAAGGAAATATATATTAGCTGCCTTATACTTCTACCAGAGAAAAAATGAAAGTTGCTCAGTCGTGTCTGACTCTTTGCAACCCCATGGACTATACAGTCCATGGAATTCTCCAGGCCAGAATCCTGGAGTGAGTAGCCTATCCCTTCTCCAGGAGAATCTCTGGCATTACAGGCAGATTCTTTACCAACTGATCTACCAGGGAAGTCCATCTACCAGAGAGTCTGGGGCTAAATTGTTAGTAACTACAAAAAAACCCAAGCAAAGGGGGGGAAAAATTGAGGAAATGACTACAAAGACACAGATCGTACAAGAAAGGAAACACAATCAGTACAGGAATAGAGTCAATTATGACTATTACTAGTCACAACAACAATGAATATTGATCCAACCAAAATTGTAATAGATAAATATCAGGAGGATGACAGGAAGAGAAAGAGGGTTAAAAAACTAATTCTTCATTTTTATAATAGGAAGTCAACAGATCATATATAAAACTGGAAAATCAAGAAATAGAAATATTCATTTTTGAAAAGTCAACCAGTTCACAAGGCTTATAACAAATATGTTATCCAATTTCCTCCCACCAGAGGCAACTGCTTTCTTTTTTAAAATTTTTATTAATTTATTTTTTATTTTTGCTTGTGCTGGGTCTTTCGTTGCTCTTTCAAGGGCTTTCTCTAGTTGCGGTAGGCAGGGGCTACTCTTTGCTGCGGAGCATGGGCTTCCCATTGCTGTGGCTTCTCTTGCTGTAGAGCAAAGACTATAGGGTGTGTGGGCTTCAGTAGTTTCTGGTGTTAGGCAGAAGGCTCTGGAGGACACAGGACAGCATGACCAATTTTTTTGTGCAGGCACCTAGGCTGTGAACTCACTGACTGGAACCGAATCTCTTAGGTTTGTACTAATACATGTATAAAAAATATTCCCTTGGATGGAAAGAAATTAGATAATTTCTTCATTATAAGACTTGTAACACTGATTCTTTAACACTTTTTCAGTGTTTAGAAATAGTTATATAACTTCAGTTCAGTTTATTTGCTCAGTCATGTCTGACTCTTTGCGACCCCATGAATCGCAGCAGGCCGGCCTCCCTGTCCATCACCAACTCCCGGAGTTCACTCAAACTCACGTCCATCGAGTCAGTGATGCCATCCAGCCACCTCATCCTCTGTCATCCCCTTTTCCTCCTGCCCCCAATCCCTCCCAGAATCAGAGTCTTTTCCAATGAGTCAACTCTTCGCATGAGGTGGCCAAACTACTTGAGTTTCAGCTTTAGCATCATTCCTTCCAAAGAACACCCAGGGCTGATCTCCTTTAGGATGGACTGGTTGGATCTCCTTGCAGTCAAAGGGACTTGCAAGAGTCTTCTCCAACACCACAGTTCAAAAGCATCAATTCTTCGGCACTCAGCTTTCTTCACAGTCCAACTCTCACATCCAAACATGACCACTGGAAAAACCATAGCCTTGACTAGACGGACCTTTGTTTGGCAAAGTAATGTCTCTGCTTTTGAATATGCTGTCTAGGTTGGTCATAACTTTCCTTCCAAGGAGTAAGCGTCTTTTAATTTCATGGCTGCAGTCACCATCTACAGTGATTTTGGAGCCCCCCAAAATAAAGTCTGACACTGTTTCCACTGTTTCCCCATCTATTTCCCATGAAGTGATGGGACCAGATGCCATGATCTTAGTTTTCTGAATGTTGAGGTTTAAGCCAACTTTAACTACTTAAATATCACTCTGATTAAAAAAAATACATTTAACTTTAAAAAATAAAGAGAAAGATAACAAGATATGAAAAAGGAGAGACAAGTATAGACACAACTGATTGAGGAGAAGTCTAGACTCAGTGAGACACAAACTACAGCTTTACTTTTCTTTAATCATTGCTTTCAATCATTTTCCAGTTGAATTTCATTTTCCCATTACTTACTGAAATACAGAGCAGAGCTCATAACTTTCTGGTTAGTTTCAGTTAGTTTCTTTCAGAAAAAGAAAGAGACTAACTTGGCACTGGCAATGGGCAGGACTGCAGGGTGGGGCTGTGGGCTCTGGAATTTCCGCAGGGTGGGCTCCACTGCGGTCTTTCCCCAGCCTCATCCCACTGCTCAGGGGCGCAGGCAGGGAATTGGGGTGGGGGGGAGGTGGTGGGTCTGTAAAGTTTCATCAGGGTTGAGGTTTTGCCAGGGAAATACAAAGAGTGGGGGCAGATAACCTGAACATTATGTAAGAATGTTGTTTTAGGAATGAAACACAGAATCCAAACTGAGCAAGGTGGGAAGTAAGGGCATAAGGAGGCCTTTGGGAAGTGGGGCAGGGAGCTGAGGCTGGTGGATCATGGTAACTAAGCTAACTTCAGGGTGACTTAAAAGAAAGGTAGGAAGTGGAGCAAAGCTAGACAATTACAGCTTAGCTCTGTCTGCCCCCTTGGAGGTATGCCTGGTCCAATTCCTCTGATACGTAAGAGCCATGGTTCACTTTCACTGGGAAGAGGGAGACATTTCCTTGCATTCACCATCAGTCTTCTTCCCCCTCTCTCCATTACCTTCCTCCCTTACAGCTACCTCTCTCTCCATGGCCACCCCAAGACTCAGTAGAAACCTTTTGTCTCCAACAGACCCACTGATTCCTTTCTCTATGGCACCTCCTGCACCATGGTTGTGTCCTAGCTTTTCTGTTGACTTCTTTTCCATGCATCACATTAGAATGGTTAGGAGATTCAGATATGAGTTACCAGGGAAGTACGCAGCTGCCGCCCTCTTTACTGAAAGTAACCAGCAGCAGTGGAGAATTAATCTAATCTGCAATGGCACATGCTGTCAGATGGAGAATTTATTGTCTCCTGTCCCTGGTGGCTCAGATGGTAAAGAATCTGCCTGCCAATGCAGGAAATGTGGGTTGGATCCCTGGATCGGGAAGATCCCCTGGAGGAGGAAATGGCAACCCAATCCAGTATTCTTGTCCAGGAAATCCCATGGACAGAGGAACCTAGCAGGTTGCAGTCCGTGAGGTCACAAGAGAGTTAGGCATGACTGAGCGACTAACACCACCAAACGATAGTGTAATTATATGGGAGCCTGGCTTGCTCAGGAGAATGGCTAATGCAGGGCAAAGCTGCCTCTGGCCATGCATTTTAAAGCCCCAAAACTCCAAGGAAGAATTACAGATCCTAAGATTCTATAGATTACTAATCTGTCAAGAGGTTGGGATGGATTCGCTTCTGCACAAACCCACGATCTCTTCTGACTCCAAACTTGTCAAATTTGCTTTAAAGTAATTGTTCTAGTTTCTATAATAGCAACACTTCTATGGTAGCAAAGGTTATTCTTTGTATCTCAAAACCTACTCTCACCTTTTGAAATAACAGTACCCCTAATTTTTAGCTGGACATAGGGCCATCAGAATAAAAACTGTATTTCCCAGAATCCTTCCTAGTGAAGTGTGACCACATGTCTAAATCCAGGGCACAGTGAGAACAGACTTCTGGTCACACTCTAGAAAGTTAGGGCTGTGTCATCCCTTCATCCTTTCCTCTACTTCCATTCTGCTGCTTGGAATGGCATAGAAACAGGAGAAAAGGAACCAAGGACCCTAGATGATCCTACGGAGAAGAACCATATCTGCCTTGGACCATCTTCACAAGAGAGAAACAAACTTCTCTCTTGTTCAACCCATTGTTATTTGGGGACTCTATTAGATGCATTTGAAATTGTATCCTACCTCTTTGTTCCTTAGCTATGTATGTGTCAGACAAGTACAAAACAACTCATTCATGTTTTGATCTTCCTATCCTTCATTTCATTCTTGAATCCATCATGGATAAGATCTTCACCTTGGTGAGTTCCTCCTTAATAATGGAAATGTAAAATGTATATCTAAGATAAGGATAAATCATCTTTCTGAATGTCTAGTGTCTACAAATGCAATAGCTAGATCCTGTTCGCAAACTTCTGGTGATAAATGAGTGTCCTTAAGTAAATCAAGTAGCAAATGTTGGAGTAAGTGAACAGTAATCCTTAAACAGAACTAGTTGTATTTTTCAGTTGAGTATTCTAATAGAAATGATTTCCTTTTCAAGATGCCATGTTGCCCCTTCCCCATTCATATTGTTCTTGCTCAACCACCCAATTTTAATTATCATTTAATTATCTTTATTTACAGCTGAGTGCCCCCCTTCTGTTGGAAAGCCTATTTTATATAAACCAAACCATGGGTAATTACCTATCAAAAGCAGATTTATCTAAAGTCCCATTGAAAGTAGATAAGGCAGTTCCTTTAAGTCATAAAATCATTCCAAACTGGATCCAGGAGAAAAGGACAGCATTAAATTTGAATTTATAGAATACCAACAATATTATAGTTACCATAGGAGATAAATTCTTATCCATATGGCCTGCCACAGAAGTAGAAAATCTCCATTTCAGATTGATCTTCTAGGATGTACATTGTGGTGGATACTATAGGTCCATTCACTCATCACTTTTTTCCAGTCCACATTTTCTTGCCGTCCTCTACTATAGAGGCTGGGTAGAAAATGAAAACTTCATGTTCTCAGCTCCATCTTATCCTTTTGCAGCAAGGAGACATCACATGACACAGTTCTGGTCAATGAAATACATGTAGAAATCAATTTAAAAACATATTGAATTACACGTTACTTCCATTCTTGTGTATACATCCATCTGAAAACAGAGACTCAAACTGATACTTGTACACTCATGTTTATAGCAGCATTCTTCACAAAAGCCAAAAGGTGGAAACAGTCCAAGTATCCATCAACAGATGAGTAGATCAACAAAATGTGGTATATATACACACAATGGAATATTGTCCAGCCATAAAAAGGAAGGAAATTATGATACATGCTTCAACAGGGATTAAACTTGGAACATTATGCTAAGCAAAATAAGCCAGATACAAAAGGATAAATATTGTATGATTCCATTTATATAAGGTACCTAGAATAGGCAAATTTACTGAGACAAAAAGTAGAAGAGAAATTACTGGGGGTGCGGGAAGGAGAAAAGGGAGTTGTTCAATGGGTACAGAGTTTACATAGGGGGTGATGAACAAATTCTAGAGATGGAGAGTGGTAATAATTACACAGTATCATGAATGTACTTAATGACACTGAATTGTGCACTTAAAAATATTTAAATGCTAAATTTGTATTATGTATATTTTACCACAATTTAAAAATATGATTTAAAAATATCTATGTCAGGGTAGGATGGACAGTGGGAGGAAAGCTCAAGAGGGAGGGGATATATATGTATGTGCTTATGACTGAGTCTCATCATTGTAGAGTAGAAACCAATACAACATGGTAAAGCAATTATCCTCCAGTTAAAAATAAATTTTAAAAAAAGAGAAGTAGCCACACTTTTGAAATATGAGTCAGCCTAAGGCAACATCTTTTTTCCTATGGATTTATTAATAAATTAGTAAGTTCAAAAATAATAAAATAAAAATCTTTTTAAATCTCTATGTCTATTTTTTTACTTAACAAATTAAGTCTGGATCTCTCAACTCTATATTTTGCTGAAAGTTTCCACATGCTTCTGACCTTAAATAGAATTCTGTTTCATCACTCAAGCTGCCCTGAAGGTAGTTCATTTTTACCCCAAGGCTAGCCAGAGACAGAAACCAATAATAAACAATAGCAGAGGTTTGTGGGTAAATCTCTCTTTTGCTTCTCCACCTTGAAGACATGGAGGACAGAAGGGATTTGAGAGGAAAAGGGAAGAAAGATGTATATATAACCTGCTACTTGGGGCTGACAAACGAAGGAGTCCTTCCAAGAGGCAAGATATGCCTGTGGCAGATGAGTAGGAAGGAGGGACATTCTTTGCAGAAATTTGAGGTGCACCTCCATTTTGGTGTGTCTTACCACAAGATTTTATCTATCCAAATGAGAAGCGTGTCAGTAAAGGATGGTGTTAGCCTGAAGATTGAACAGCCATTGAGGCCTGAGTCTCTACACACAAAGGCTCTCTCCTCTTCTCCTCTGGATTCTGGGTCTTGCCTGACACGATTCTTACTTACTACTAATAATAAGCTAACATTTGTCCTGGGCTTACTTTGCCAGGCACTGCTGGAAGCATCTTATGTATATTGCGTGCATGCTCAGTCACTTCAGGCATATCCGACTCTTTGCAACCCCATGAACCGTAGCCTGACAGGCTCCTCTGTCTGTAAGGTTTTTCAGGCAAGAATTGTTGCTATTTCCTCCTCAGGGGATCTTCCCGACCCAGGAATCGAATCCACATCTCCTGTGTCTCCTACATTACAGATGGACTCTACCACTGAGCCACTAGGGAAGCCCGTTAAGTATTTACTTCATATAACTTTGACAAGTTGTCTGTGAAGTACATATATACCATTATTATTATTATTATTATTATTATTATTTCCACTTTACAGCTGAGGAAATTGGGGCAAGAAGTTTCAGTTCAGTTCACCCACTCAGTTGTGTCCAGCTCTTTGCGACCCCATGGTCTGCAGCACGCCAGGCTTCCCTGTCCATCACCAACTTCCAGAGCTTGCTCAAACTCACGTCCATCAAGTCAGCGATACAACCATCTCATCCTCTGTCATCCCGTTCTCCTCCTGCCTTCAATCTTTCCCAGCACCAGCGTCTTTATCAATGAGTCAGTTCTTCGCATCAGGAGGCCAAAGTATTGGAGTTTCAGCTGCATTGCAAGAAGTTTAGATAATCTGTTTAAGATCACACAGAGAACAAGTGACAGAGTCGGGACTGCCACCCAGCCACTTGGGCCCCTCATGCTTAAGCACTGCTTTATGCTGCTTCTTAGATCCTGTGGAAAATTGTTTCCCCTGGGTAGTATCTCAGTTTCCAACTGTGCTTAACTTTGAAATACTTTCAGCTAGTACCCTCTTTGTCATCATCATGGCTTTATTTGTTTTACAGAGGAATAAAAATGTGTCTCTGCATGTATGATTATATAAGTTAAGTAACTTTCTATTTTACAATTAATTAGAGTAATATTAACAGCTATTATGGGGCTTCCCTGATAGCTCAGTTGGTAAAGAATCCGCCTGAATTCAGGAGACCCCAGTTTGATTCCTGGGTCGGGGAGATCCGCTGGAGAAAGGATAGGCTACCCACTACAGTATTCTTGGGCTTCCTTTGTGGCTCAGCTGGTAAAGAATTTGCCTACAATGTGGGAGACCTGGGTTCAATCCCTGGGTTAGGAACATCCCCTGGAGAAGGGAACAGCTACCCACTCCAGTATTCTGGCCTAGAGAATTCCATGGACTGTATAGTCCATGGGGTTGCAGAGTCGGACACGACTGAGCGACTTTCATTTTCACTGACAACTATTATGGATACAAGCACGAAGTCTTATTTCCCTTACCCAGTTGAATTTAGTAAGAATTAAGTCTGATTCTTACTAAAGTAAAGTATGAAATAGCTGTTCCCCATTAGATGATGAGGATCATAAACAGACTTCCATATTATGGTTCCGCTATCTTGGGAATTCATAGCATCTAAGGATGCTCTTCTGGATAAAGCAGGAAAGAGAAAGAGCAGGGAGGCTTATCTGTTAGAGGTTCTTATGAGCCAGGGGCTTCCCTGGTGGTTCAGATGGTAAAGAATCCACGTGCAATGTAGGAGACCCGGGTTCAATCCCAGGGTCAGGAAGATGCCCTAGAGGAGGGCATGGCAACCCACTACAGTATTCTTGCCTGGGAAATCCCATGGGCAGAGGAGCCTGGCAGGCTACAGTCCACAGCGTTGCAAAGAATGGGCCATGACTGAGCAACTTTTACTCACTCACAGGCCAGGGTAGGAAACGACACACAGTGCATGAACGCACGTGCCACTGGCTACAGTTCAGTCACATGGCTACGGTTCAGTCACATGGCTACAGTTCAGTCACATGGCCACACCTGACTGCAAAGGCGTCAACGAGGGTGCCCAGGAAATGAGCACGAGGCCGTCTCTGCCATAACAGGCTTCCCACCCAATAATGCACTTGCACAATGTTTTCACAGCTCTCCTGAACCAGAGATTTGAGTAATCTCAAAGTGTCATAAACAGGTAGGATAAACCACCACCCAATGAAGATTTTCCCCAATGATCCTCTGGATTGCATCTGTTATTAATGATGGCTATTACTTTTTTAAACTCATAAGTTAAAAAAACCACAAGTAACGGATGACAGTTTGAAGCTTTTGAACCGATAGCTCCGAGACAGAGGTACCAGCTAAGGTCTGATAATAAACAGCAGATGGATACTGAGCTATCAAAACTTTTGTGAAGCTTGTATTTTAATATTATTGTGGGAAAACGTCACAATATCAAGCAGCAGGAAATGTGGCTAGGATTTTAGCCCCTTTTCTGTTTAATTTATTCTTTAATAGTCTGATACAACTTGTAGGTTAACTGAATGCATGCTTACATGTCGACCAGATTAAAAGGGAAAGGTAATGAAGTCTCTCTAACAAAATTAGGAATTACCCCAAAAAGCAATTGTTCTGACAAATATCATGTGATATTATTTTTATGTGGAATCTAAAAAATGGGTACAGGGACTTTCCTGGCAGTCCAGTGGTTAAGACTCTGGGCTTCCACTGCAGGGGGCGAAGGTTCGATCTCTGCTCAAGGAACTAAGATTCCATATGCCACTTGGTGTGTCCAAAAAAAAAAAAAAAATCAAAATTCAAAATATAATAATAATACATAAAAGGTACAGATGAACTCATCTATTGATATAAAACAGAAATAGAGTTATAGATATGGGAAACAAACTTGCAGTTACTGGGGGAAGGAGGGGGAAGGATAAACTGGGAGATTGGAATTGACATATATACACTATTATATATAAAACAGATAACTAATAAGGACCTACTGTATAGCACAGGGAACTCTACTCAACAGTCTGTAATGGCCTATATTGGAAAAGAATCTTAAAAAAGAGTGAATACATGTATATGCATAACATTCACTTTGCTGTCCCCCTGAAACCAACAAACATTGTAAATCAACTAAATAACCAAAAAAAAAAATTCTTTTAAGAAAAAGCAACTGGTCTGAGTGTCTATAATCAGAAGAAAATGTATTTATTCCCTCTAGTAAAATAATAGTTAAGCTGTAAGATAAGACATGACATTTAAAGCACATTAACATCTCATGATTTTTAAAGAAAAATCTCATTCCTTAAGAACCTGCATGATATATCTATAAATTGAGTTGGTACTTGCTATAAACATCTCTTGCAACTATGCCAAAAATATGCATGTATTTAAATAAGGACCAACAGGCAACATTCAAAAATGAAAAGAACACTATGTTCAGGGACTGAACATAGGGTGACTTACGAGTGACTTATTTCCCCTTGTCAAAATTTCCTCTAATATTTTTACACCCCATTACCAATAATGTTTGAATAATTTATTGCCAAAAACAAAGAAAATGAATTCTTTCCTTTCCATAATACAACTGTGTAACAAGCCTTCCAATTTTCCTGTGAGAAACAGTTACCATTTCTGCCTGGTTTGGCAGAGTTCTAAGGTGTAGAATTTTTTTTTAAATTTTTGTTCCCTGATAAATTAATTTTTTAAAGAGCGAGAAAAGAACCCTTTCCTAGAGGATATACACGCACTGGTCAGTCTTCTTGTAACACTGAGGATGCCCAAAGCCTGCTACCCTGACCAGCAGTTTCATTATTAAGAAGCAGAGAGGTGAAGGTACTCTTTGACTTAGAGAATATTTTATTGGCTGAAGCTCCAAAGAGATCCTTTCTTTACATATTCAGTGTTCAGTGTTCCCTATCACCTCAGTGATTTACTGAGAACTCTTAGAAAGTCTGCTTTGTATGTTTAGGCAAAGGTTAGCCACTTCAGGGGCTTGGGGTATATGATGTGTTTTCTTATACACACTTCTGTCCCTGAAAATCACTTTTTTTCTACAAGGTCTTTTCAACTGCCTGAACGTCTTTGAGATTCTTGAGCTCGTCACTGAGTATCAAAAATTGTCACCTGTATCCAAATCCACAATGTCTCAGGTTCATTAAAACATCTGTCTTTATGGCCACATCTGGTGCCACGGAGTCCTTGCTTCACCTACCTGGATGTAACTTAACATCTGAGAAGACTTAGGGGCAGTGGAAGCTTTTCAGAGGGTTCTCATCCTCCTTTTATTCAGTAAGGGTTCTCATCCTCCTTTTATTCAGTAAGGGCTCTCATCCTCATTTTATTCTGATGATCTGACCTGAGATGTAGGCAGAGAATTGTCTAGTTCTCCATACCCTGGGTTCATAATCCAGCATTTTTTCCAACCAATCCTTTATGTATAAGAATGTTATCTATTAGCAGAAGATGATACTTAGAACAGAGAACTATGTCTTAGTTCTAGAAAACATAATGCAGAAGAAAAACTAGGAATTCAGACCTGACAACAGGTCAGGGAAATGTTTCTACTTCTTGTGGCAGACGATTCTTCATGGGTATCTTTGTGTTCCTGTTCATCTTGTAATTGCTTTTATTCTGAAATATATGTTCAGATGAACAGTCTTAGAAGAGAGAGATTGTCTCCCTGCAGGACAGAGGGAAGATTTGTTTGCTGTGCAGGATGATAAAAGTATTTCCATCCAGAGCGAAGTTTGCAGATTTGCAAGCAACATCCTTGTAAGGTTGGTTCTTAAGATTAACGGTCCCTCAGCTATGACACAAGCCCACTGTATACGCAGCATTCCCTTGGGCCTGCTTCTGCCCTGCCCAGGTGGAACATGGGGGGCAAGGGAAATGGATGAGAAGATGAAGGTCATGCCGCCTACTGTGCCATGAATAATGAAGTCCTTTGTTTTGGACCCAGGAAGTTCCTGTCTTTTTCCAACATCCAGGAAACTGAAGGACTAATCTCCTAGCTTGAAAGTAGGTTAAAATCATAAGCCCTTCACAATGCTTGACTCTTCTAACAAGAGTTAGCCCACTGTTAAGATGAGGGTTCCCCTTAACCACAGTAGAAGGAGAATTTTTATTTCACAGGCAAAACAAATAGGTCTATATGACTAAGTATGCTAAGTACTAAAGTGCGCATTCCACTCACATGCACCTATCTCTGATGACTTGCCATATTAAACATCCCCTACACTTACCAGAAGACATAGTTAATATCAGCTTCACCCAGACTCATTAATAGTGCTCCCTGAGTATCTTTAGCAAATCTACTACCACCATAAACACCAGCCATGGGAACTGGCTACATATTTTTTTTCTTTTTAATTTATTTTTTTATTGAAGGATAATTGCTTTCAGAATTTTGTTGTTTTCTGTCAAACATCAACATGAATCAGCCACAGGTATACATATATCCCCTCCCTTTTGAACCTCCCTCCCATCTCCCTCCCCATCCCACTCCTCTAGGTTGATACAGAGACCCTGTTTGAGTTTCCTGAGCCATACAGCAAATTCCCATTGGCTATCTATTTTATATATGGTAATGTAAGTTTTCATGTTACTCTTTCCATATATTTCACCCTCTCCTCCCCATCCCCATGTCCATAAGTCTATTCTCTATGTCTGTTTCTCCATTGCTGCCCTGTAAATAACTTCTTCAGTACTGTTTTTCTAGATTCCATATATGTGCGTTAGAACACAATATTTATCTTTCTCTTTCTAATTCACTTCACTCTGTATAATAGGTTCTAGGTTCATCCACCTCATCAGAACTGACTCAGATGTGTTCCTTTTATGGCTGAGCAATATTCCATTGTGTATATGTACCACAACTTCTTTATCCATTCATCTGTCAATGGACATCTTCCATGTTCTAGAACATGCTTCCATGTTCTAGCTATTGTAAATAGTGCTGCAATGAACAATGGGATACATGTGTCTTTTTCAATTTTGGCCTCTTCAGGGTATATGCCTAGGAGCGGGATTGCTGGGTCATATGGTGTTTTTATTCCTAGTTTTTAAAGAAATCTCCATACTGTCTTCCTTAGTGTATTCGCACCAACAGTACAAGAATGTTCCCTTTTCTCCACATCCTCTCCAGCATTTGTTGTTTTGTAGACTTTTTGATGATGGCTATTCTGACTGGTGTGAGGTGATATCTCATTGTGGTTTTGATTTGCATTTCTCTAATAAATGAGCAAGGATGAGCATCTTTTCATGCGTTTGTAGGTAATTTGTATGTCTTCTTTGGAGAAATATCTGTCTAGGTCTTTTTTCCACTTTTTGATTGGGTTGCTTGTTTTTCTGGTATTGAGTTGTATGAGCTGTTGTATATTTTGGAAATTAATCCTTTCTTCATTTGAGATTATTTTCTCCCATTTTGAGGGTTGTCTTTTCACCTTACTTATAGTTTCCTCTGCTGTGCAAAAGCTTTTAACTTTAATCAGGTCCCACTTGTTTACTTTTGCTTTTATTTCCATTACTCTAGAAGGTGGGTCATAGAGGATCTTGCTTTGATTTATGTCATCGAGTGTTCTATGTTTTCCTCTAGGAGTTTTATAGTTTCTGGTCTTACATTTAGGTCTTTAATCCATTTTGAGTTTATCTTTGTGTATGGTCTTAGGAAGTGTTCTAATTTCTTCTTTTACACATAGCTGTCCAGTTTTCCCAGCACCATTTATTGAAGAGGCTGTCTTTGCCCCATTGTATATTCTTGCCTTCTTTGTCAAAAATAAGGTATCCATAGGTGCATGGGTTTATTTCTGAGTTTTCTAACTTGTTCCATTGGTCTATATTTCTGGTTTTGTGCCACTACCATACTGTCTTGATGACTGTAGCTTTGTAGTATAATCTGAAGTTAGGAAGGTTGATTCCTCCTGCCCCATTCTTCTTTCCTAAGACTGCTTTGACTATTCAGGATCTTTTGTGTTTCCATTTAAATTTTTAAATTTTTTGTTCTAGTCCTGTGAAAAATGCCATTGGTAATTTGATAGGGATCACATTGAATCTGTAGATTGCATTTGGTAGTATACTCATTTTCACAATATTGATTCTTCCTACCCAGGAACATGGAATATCTCTCCATCTGTTTATGTCATCTTTGATTTCTTTCATCAGTGTCTTATAATTTTCTGTGTACAGTTCTTTTGTCTCCTTAGGTAAGTTTATTCCTAGATATTTAATTATTTTTGTTGAAATGGTAGATGGGATTGATTCCTTAATTTCTCTTTCTGATTTTTTATTGCTATTACCTAGAAACACCCAGTTGTGGATGTGACTGGTGATAGAAACAAAGTCCAATGTAAAGAGCAATATTGTAAAGAGCAGTATTGCATAGGAACCTGGAATGTTAGGTCACTGATTTAAGGCAAATTAGTTTACCTCAGTTCAGTCACTTAGTTGTGTCTGATTCCTTGCCACCCCATGGAATGAGCATGCCAGGCCTCCCTGCCCATCAACAATGCCGGGAGTTTACTCAAACTCATATCCATTGAGTTGGTTATGCCATCCAAATATCTCATTCTCTGTCGTACCCTTGTCATTCTGCCTTCAATCTTTCCCAGCATCATGCTCTTTTCAAATGAGTCAACTCTTCGCATCAGGTGGCCAAAGTATTGGAGTTTCAGCTTCAACATCAGTCCTTCCAATGAATATTCAGGACTGATTTCCTTTAGGATGGACTGGTTGGATCTCCTGCAGCCCAAGGCACTATCAAGAGTCTTCTCCAACACCACAGTTCAAAAGCATCAATTCTTCAGCGCCCAGATTTCTTTATAGTCCAACTCTCACATCCACATGTGACTACTGGAAAAACCATAGCCTTGACTAGACAGACCTTTGCTGGCAAAGTAATGTCTCTGCTTTTTAATATGTTGCCTAGGTTGGTCATAACTTTCCTTCCAAGGAGTAAGCATCTTTTAATTTCATGGCTGCAGCCACCATCTGCAGTGATTTTGGAGCCCCCCAAAATAAACTCTGCTACTGTTTCCACTGTTTCCCCATCTATTTGCCATGAAGTGATGAGACCAGATACCGTGATCTCAGTTTTCTGAATGTTGAGCTTTAAGCCAACTTTTTCACTCTCCTCTTTCACTTTCATCAAGAGGCTCTTTAGTTCTTCTTTGCTTTCTATCATAAGAGTGGTGTCATCTGCGTATCTGAGGTTATTGATATTTCTCTCAGCAATCTTGATTCCAGCTTGTGTTTCACCCAGCCCAGCGTTTCTCAGGATGTACTCTGCATATAAGTTAAATAAGAAGGGTAACAATATACAGCCTTGATGTACTCCTTTCCCAGTTTGGAAACAGTCTGTTGTTCCATGTCCAGTTCTAACTGTTGCTGCCTGAGCTGCATACATTCTCAAGAGCAGGTCAGGTGGTCTGGTATTCCCATCTCTTAAAGAATTTTCCACAGTTTATTGTGATTCACACAAAAGCTGTGACATAGTCAATAAAGCAAAAATAGATGTTTTTCTGGAACTCTCTTGCTTTTTCAATGATCCAGTGGATGTTGGCAATTTGATCTCTGGTTCCTCTGCCTTTTCTAAACCAGCTTGAACATCTGGAGGTTCACAGTTCACGTACTGTTGAAGCCTGGCTCAGAGAATTTTGATCATTACTTTACTAGCATGTGAGATGAGTGCAACTGTGCAGTAGTTTGAGCATTCTTTGGCATTGCCTTTCTTTGGGATTGGAATGAAAACGGACATTTTCCAGTCCTGTGGCCACTGCTGAGTTTTCCAAATTTGCTGGCATACTGTGTGAAGCACTTTCACAGCATCATCTTTTAGGATTTGAAATGGCTCAACTGGAATTCCATCACTTCCACTAGCTTTGTTCATAGTGATGCTTCCTAAGGCCCACTTGACTTCTCATTCCAGGATGTCTGGCTGTAGGTGAGTGATCACACCATCATGACTATCTGGGTCGTGAAGATCTTTTTTGTATAGTTCTTCTGTGTATTCTTGCCACCTCTTCTTAATATCTTCTGCTTCTGTTAGGTCCATTCCATTTTTGTCCTTTATTGTGCCCTTCTTTGCATGAAATATTCCCTTGATAGAAAGCAAAGAAGAACTAAAGAGCCTCTTGATGAAAGTGAAAGAGGAGAGTGAAAAAGTTGGCTTAAAGCTCAACATTCAGAAAACTGAGATCACGGTATCTGGTCTCATCACTTCATGGCAAATAGATGGGGAAACAGTGGAAACAGTAGCAGAGTTTATTTTGGGGGGCTCCAAAATCACTGCAGATGGTGGCTGCAGCCATGAAATTAAAAGATGCTTACTCCTTGGAAGGAAAGTTATGACCAACCTAGGCAACATATTAAAAAGCAGAGACATTACTTTGCCAGCAAAGGTCTGTCTAGTCAAGGCTATGGTTTTTCCAGTAGTCACATGTGGATGTGAGAGTTGGACTATAAAGAAATCTGGGCGCTGAAGAATTGATGCTTTTGAACTGTGGTGTTGGAGAAGACTCTTGATAGTGCCTTGGGCTGCAGGAGATCCAACCAGTCCATCCTAAAGGAAATCAGTCCTGAATATTCATTGGAAGGACTGATGTTGAAGCTGAAACTCCAATACTTTGGCCACCTGATGCGAAGAGTTGACTCATTTGAAAAGAGCATGATGCTGGGAAAGATTGAAGGTGGGAAAAGAAGGGGATGACAGAGAATGAGATAGTTGGATGATATAACCAACTCAAGGGACATGAGTGAGTTAAACTCCAGGATTTGGTTTTGGACAGGGAGGCCTGGCATGCTGCGTCCATGGGGTCGCAAAGAGTTGGACACGACTGAGCGTCTCAACTGAACTGAGTACATTGAAATGCTAGTGATTTCTGTGTATTGATTTTGTATCCTGCAACTTGGCTAAATTCACTCATTAGCTGTAGTAACTTTCTGATACTATCTTTAGGTTTTCCTATGTACAATATCATGCCATCTGCAAACAGTGAGGGCTTTACTTCTTTTCCTATCTGGACTCCTTTTATTTCTTTTTCTTCTCTGATTGCTGAAGCTAGAACTTCTAGAACTATGTTGAATCATAGTGGTGGAAGTGGACACCATTGTCTTATTCTTGATCTTAGGGGGAATGCTTTCAGTTTTTCCCTTTAAGAATAATGTTTGCTGTAGGCTTATCATATTTGGGCTTTATTACGTTCAGATAGGTTCCTTCTATGCCCATTTTTTGAAGAGTTTTAATCATAAATGTGTGCTGAATTTTGTCAAAGGCTTTTTCTGCATCTGTTGAGATGATCATATGGTTTTTATCTTTCAATTTGTTAATATGGTATATCACATTGATTGATTTGCCATAATTGACGAATCCTTGCATCCCTGGAATAAACCCAACTTGATTGTGGTGTATGAGCTTTTTGATGTGTTGCTGAATTCTGTTTGCTACAATTTTGTTGAGAATTTTTGCATCTATGTTCATCAGTGATATTGGCCTGTGGTTTTCTTTTTTTGCATTGTCTTTGTCTGGTTTTGGTATCAGGGTGATGGTGGCCTCGTAGAATGAGTTTGGAAGTGTTTCTTCCTCTGAGGTTTTTTGAAAGAATTTTAGAAGTACAGGCATTAGCTCTTCCCTAAATATTTGATAAAATTCTCCTGTGAAGCCATCTCGTCCTGGGCTTTTGTTTTCTGGGAGATTTTTTTTTATCACAGCTTCAATTTCAGTGCTTGCATTGGATTGTTCATAATTTCTATTTCTTTCTGGTTCAGTTTTGGAAGATTGAACCTTATTAAGAATCTGTCCATTTTTTCCAGGTTATCAATTTTATTGTCATACAGTTGTTCATAATAGTCTGTTACAATCCTTTGTATTTCTGCATTGTCTGTTGTAACCTCTCCTTTTTAATTTCTAATTTTATAATTTCTAATTTTGATTTGATTCTTCTCTTTTTTTTTATGAGTCTGGCTAAAGTTTTGTCAATTTTGTTTATCTTCTCAAAGAACAAGCTTTTAGTTTTATTAATCTTTACTATTGTTTCTTTCACTTCTTTTTCATTTATTTCTGCTCAGATCTTTGTGATTTCTTTTCTTCTACTAATTTCAGAGATTTTTTTTGTGCTTTTCCCAGTTGTTTTAGGTGTAAAGTTAAGTTGTCTATTCGATGTTTTTCTTGTTTCTTGGGGTAGGATTGTATTGCTATAAACTTCCCTCTTAGAACTGCTTTTGCTGCATCCCATAGGTTTTGAGTTGTCATGTTTTCACTGTCATTTGTTTCCAGAAATTTTTTTATTTCCCTTTTGATTTCTTCAGTAACCTGTTGGTTATTTAGAAATGTGTTGTTTAATCTCCATGTGTTTGTGTTTCTTACAATATTTTTTCTTGTAATTTATATCTAGTCTCATAGTGTTGTGGTCAGAGAAGATGCTTGATATGATTTCAATTTTCTTAAATTTACTGAGGTTTGACTTGTGACCTAAGATGTGGTCTATCCTGGAGAATGTTCCGTGTGCACTTGAGAAGAAGGTGTATTCTTCTGCATTTGGATGAAATGTCCTGAAGACATCAATGAGATCCATCTCATCTAATGTATCATTCAAAACTTGTGTTTTCCTTATTAATTTTCTGTTTTGATGATCTGTCCATTGGTGTGAGTCGGGTATTAAATTCTCTTACTATTATTGTGTTACTGTCAATTTCTCCTTCTCTGTCTGTTAGTGTTTGTCTTATGTATTGAGGTGCTTTTATGTTGGGTGCATAGATATTTACAATTGTTATATCTTCCTCTTGGATTGATCCCTTGATCATTATGTAGTGTCCTTCCTTATCTCCTATAATCTTCTTTATTTTATGGTCTGTTTTGTCTGATATGAGGATTGCTACTCTAACTTTCTTTTGCTTCCCATTTACATGGGATATATTTTTTCATCCTCTCACTTTCAGTGTATATGTGTCTGTAGGTCTGAAGTGGTTTCTTGTAGACAGCAATATATATGGGTCTTGTTTTTGTATCCATTCAGCCAATCTGTGTCTTTTGGTTGGAGCATTTAATTCATTTAAAGTAATTATTGATTCATTTAAAGTAATTATTAATATATATGTTCCTATTGTCATTTTCTTAACTGTTTGGGGTTGATTTCATAGACCTTTTTTCTTCTGTTGTATTTCTTGACTGTATAAGTCCCTTTAACATTTGTTGTAAAGCTGGTTTGATGGTACTGAATTCTCTTTACTTTTGCTTGTCTGAAAACTTTTTATTTCCACTAATTTTGAATGAGATCTTTGTCAGGTACAGTAATCTTGGGTGTAGATTTTTCCCTTTCAGTACTTTAAATATATTCTGCCATTCCCTTCTTGCCTGCAGAGTTCCTGCTGAAAGATCAGCTGTTAAGCATATGGGGCTTCCCTTGTATGTTACTTGTTGCTTCTCCCTTGCTGCTTTTAATATTCTTTCTTTGTGTTTAATCTTTGTTAGTTTGATTAGTATGTGTTTTGGCATGTTTCTCCTTGGGTTTATCCTGTTTGGGACTCTTTGTGCCTCTTGGACTTGACTGACTATTTCCTTTTCCACGTTGGGGAAATTTTCAACTATAATCTCTTCAAAAATTTTCTCATACCCTTTCTTTTTCTCTTCTTCTTCTGGGACCCCTGTAATTCAAATGTTGATGCATCTGATATTGTCCCAGAGGTCTCTGAGACTATCCTCAGTTCTTTTCATTCTTTTTACTTTATTCTGGTCTTCAGAAGTTATTTCCACCATTTTATCTTTCAGCTCACTGATTCGTTCTTCTGCTTCAGCTATCCTGCTATTGATTCCTTCTAGAGTATTTTTAATTTCAGTAATTGTGTTGTCTCTGTATGTTTATTCTTTAATTCTTCTAGGTCTTTGTTAATTGATTCTTGCATTTTCTCGCATTTTGTTTTCAAGGTTTTTGATCGTCTTTACTATCATTTTTCTGAATTCTTTCTCAGGGAGTTTGCCTGTTTCATCTTCATTTATTTGGACTTCTGTGTTTCTAGTTTGTTCCTTCATTTTGTAGTATTTCTCTGCTTTTTCATTATTTTTGTTTTTAACTTACTGTGTTTGAGGTCTCCTTTTCCCGGGCTTCAAGGTTGAATTCTTTCTTCCTTTTGGTTTCTGTCCTCCTAAGGTTGGTCCAATGGTTTGTGTAAGTTTCATACAGGGTGAGATTTGTGCTGAGTTTTTCTTTGCTTATCTGTTTTTCCTCTGGCAGGCAAGGCTGAGTGAGGTGGTACTCCTGTCTGCTGATGACTGGGTTTGTAATTTGGTTTTGTTTGTTGTCTGGATGGGGCATCCTGCACAGGGTGCTACTGGTGCTTGGGTGATGCTGGGTCCTGTATTCCAGTGGTTTCCTTTGTGTGAGTTCTCACTATTTGATACTCCTTAGGGTTAGTTCTCTGGTAGTCTAGGGTCTTGGAGTCAGTGCTCCCACTCCAAAGGCTCAGGGTTTGATCTCTGGTCAGGATCAAAGATTCCACAAGTGGTTTGTTATGGCATTAAATGAGATTAAAACAAATATCCAAAAACAAGAAACCAAAGATGAACCCCAAACAAAGGGCAGTTACAAAATCAGGCAAATAATAATTAAAATAATGGAATATACACATATACATATACTCCCATGAGCAAAGTCAAAACCCTCCAACAAAAATGAAGAAAATAGATTGACCCAGCAAACAAAGGAAATCAAAAATTATATTTACCAGTTAAGAACAAAAGTAACTAAAGCACAAAGTGGAAAACAAAACTAAAGCAAGGTGCCAAGTGGGGAATAAAGCAATGAAAACAAAACCAACAAATATGTTGAGAGGAAAGGAAAGAAAGAAAAATTAGATATGCAAAGTTAAATAGACATAGATGAAGGTTTATATACATTAAAGATTAACTGCAAGGGGAAAATAACAGTAGGAAAGGCAAACAAAGAATAAATGTAGAAAAATATAATAGGTTTTAAAAAATTAAAAGTTAAAATTATAAAAAAGAGAAAAGGAAAAAATGGAAGAATAAAGAAAAAAGGAAAAAAAAAAAAAAAAACCGTAAAACTCCACAGAACTGCAAAAGCTCAACATAGATGCAGAGGTTTATAACAACAAGAAAAAGTGTGACTGAATATACAATATACATATATACCCATAAGCAAAATCAAAACAGTCCAACAAAAATAAAGTACAACAGATTGACCTGGTGAACAAAGGAAACCAAAAATTGTATCTACCAGAATAAAACTAACCAAAGCACAAAGTGGAAGACAAAACTAAAGCAAGGTACCAACTGGGGAATAAAACAAAGAAAATAAAGCTAACAAATACGTTGAGAGGCAAGGAAAGAAAGAAAAGAAAGAAAGAATAGATATGCAAAGCTAAATAGAGGTAGATGAAGAAGATTTATATACATTAGTGATTAACTGCAAGGGGGAAAAAAGCAAACAAAGGAATAAATGTAGAAAAATAATAATAGGTTTAAAAATTTTTAATTTAAAAAAGAGAAAAGAAAAAAAAAAAGGAAAACTCCCCAGAACTGCAAAAGCCCAACATAGAGGCGAAGGTTTATAACAACAATAAAAAATGTGACTGAGAAAAAAAAAAGGAGAAAAAAAGCTCAAAAGCTTAATTAGATTTCATAGTGCCAATAAAATCAACAACTACAACAGAGGGGAAGAAAAAGGTGTGGGGGAGAGAAAAAAAATCCAAAAAAATCTACAGAACAAGTCAAAACATTAGAAAAATAAATGTTTTTCTTGAGTCACTGCTGTCAGAGTCCTTTCCCTCGCTGGGAGTTGCAGTCCACCTCACCTCCCTAGGATGTCCTCCAATACTGTTCTGGTCTCTGGACCTGTAATCGGGGCAGCTCAGACTCTAATCTGGTCCTACTCCTCTGTGTTCTTGCCTCCTATGTCCACAGCTGTCAAAACTAGTGCATTTTCTTTTGTGGGGGCTCTCAATGACCTTTTATATATTCCATAGACACAGAGTCTGCCTAGTTAATCGTGTGGATTTAATCTGCAGCTTGCACAGCTGTTGGGAAGGTTTTGGTTCTTCTTCCTTAGTCACACTGCCCCCTGGGTTTCAATTGTGATTTTATTTCCACTTCTGCATGTGGGTCGTCCACTGAGGTTTGCTCCTGAGGCTGCCCTGGAGGACTTGGGTTTGCCCCTGTGAGGGCCAGGAGTGGAGGTGGTGCAGCTGCTTGGGTTGCAGGGGTTCTGACAGCACCAGGTACTCAGGGGGGTTGGCAGCTAGGGCAGCAGGAAATATGGTGCTCTACAAGAGTATGGCAACCAGTATTGGCCAATACACTCCAGTATTTTTGCCTGAAGAACTCCCCTCCATGACAGAGAAGCCTGGAAGGCCACAGTCTACGGGGTCACAAAGAGTCAGACACTACCGAAGTGACCCTGTGCACATAGACGCAGGACTTTTTTTGCCTGTGGCAACTCTGCCCCAGTGAGAGTTGAGCATGAAGGTGGTGCAGCTGCTTGGCTTGCAGGGACCCTGGTGGCATCAAGTATGCAGGGACATGGACTGCCTCTGCCACAGGAGTTATGGCCCTATCAGAGGCTTTTTTCAAGACTCTTGTAGCTGGCAATCAGAAGGCCTCTTTGGCCAGTCTTTCTCTGTAGCTCCACCCGTTTCAGGCACTTAGAGGGCTCCCTTGCTTGGGGTCATTCTTGGACCCCAAGTGCTTGGGGTTCAGCACGTCAGGCACATAGAGGTCCCCCCTGGCTGGGGTCCTGCTTTGTAGATTGGCCCATCAGGCACTTAAAGGCGCACCCTGGGTGGGGTCCTACTCTGTAGTTCAGTGTGTCAGGTGTTTGATGGGCGGGCCAGCCTCTCTATTGTTCAGCTGCAATGCTGACTTGTCCAGGGAGAGAGGCTATGGTGATGGCTCCACCCCCCTACACATGACTCAGCAGTATCACCTTGCTTCCATGGCTGCCCAGCTTTTCTCCACAGGCATTTCCCACCACAATCTCTTCCCTCACCTCCCCTTGATCCGTCTCTCCGTGGTCAATAGCAGCCCTTGCCCTGGGATTGCTCCACAGTCCCTAAACTCCAGCTCCCAGCCACTGCACCTTTCAGGGGATCTACGTCCCTCTCCAGGATACCTATGGCTGAGGCAAGGACTGTCTGATTCTCATTCCATTTAGGCTGCCACAGATCAGCTGTTTCCCTCTCAGTCTTAAATGTATTCTCCTCTGACTCAGACAATTGCCCCAGTGTGGGAATCAGACCCCTGCTTCAATTCCCCCACCCACTGAGGACAGGTCCAGTCCTACTAACACTCCTGTTTTTCCCCCTGATTCCTTCATCCTACAGAGTTTTGCGTGGGTCTATATATTCTTTTCTGCTGGTCAGGTACTCCTGTCCTCTCTCAGCTGGTGTTCTCCATGCACTTCTATGTCTGAAGGTGTATTCTTGATGTATCCGTGCAGAGAGATGTACTCCACGTCCACCTACAACTCCGCCATCTTATTCTCTCCACATTTATTTTTGAAAGTAGCTTTACCAGAGAGGAGCTAGTCCCATTCTCATGGAGCAGATCAGGGTTCCTTCAGGAAAAGATGGTACTACAGAAAATGAAAGCTGAGATACTGAACTGCTGCTAAGTCGCTTCAGTCGTGTCCGACTCTATGTGACCCCATAGACGGCAGCCTTAAATTGAATAACCCTCAACTGGAAAACAATAAAAGACCTAAAAGCCATCCACAGATATCTGAGTTATAAAATGGACCATTAATACCATGCTAGTCACTCCTAGGAACTTCCTGTAGCTTTAAAAAAGAAAAATCAATCAATTTCTATGTAAAGTTTTAATCTTTTTCTAAGAATGCAAAAAACTAAAGGAAACAGAAACAAGAATCCAGCCATCTCCAAAAGTAACAGATTTACAATACTGACTTAGACTTGTGTTAGATAAATTTGATCTCCACAGAACACCCAAGATGTATATGCATATTATTTATGTATGTATATGTTAATATTTGGAGAAGGCAATGGCAATCCACTCCAGTACTCTTGCCTAGAAAATCCCATGGATGGAGGAGCCTGATGGGCTGCAGTCCATGGGGTCGCTAGGAGTCAGACACAACTGAGCGACTTCACTTTCACTTTTCACTTTCATGCATTGGAGGAGGAAATGGCAACCCACTCCAGTGTTCTTGCCCAGAGAATCCCAGGGACGGAGGAGCCTGGTGGGCTGCCATCTATGGGGTCGCACAGAGTCGGACACGACTGCAGTGATTTAGCAGCAGCATGTTAATATTTGACTACTAATGATAATCCAGGGGATAGTTTAAGAGAGGAATTTATTTCCAGTATCTATGCTTTGTCTTTCATGCTAATACAATTCAAGATTGTTCTAAAGATGTATGCTGCTGCTGCTGTTGCTAAGTCACTTCAGTCGTGTCCAACTCTGTGCGACCCCATAGATGGCAGCCCACCAGGCTCCCCCACCCCTGGGATTCTCCGGGCAAGAACACTGGAGTGGGTTGCCATTTCCTTCTCCAATGCAGGAAAGTGAAACGTGAAAGTGAAGTCGCTCAGTCATGTCCGACTGCTAGCGAGCCCATGGACTGCAGCCCACCAGGCTCCTCTGTCCATGGGATTTTCCAGGCAAGAGTCCTGGAGTGGGATGCCATTGCCTTCTCGGTCTAAAGATGTATAATTACATTAAATCATTTATTTATAAGACATTATTCTCAAGTAATCCCAGGTATGTTTCCTCTGTAAGTTAAGAAAAAAAGCAGGTATAACAACTTACAGTTTGTACTTTACTCTCTTGTTTTCTGCTAAAATGATGGAACTTTATAGTATTATCATTTGTTACCCACGAGAAGTTCTTTAATATCTTTTAGAAGAGGGGCCAGTATTCTAAAGATAACTTTTTAAATGGACATTAAATTCAACCCAAAATGAAATTTCTAAACTTTTTATTTCCTCTCCTTTTTCATAAATATCCCCAAGGGATCAAACCCATTCGTAATATTAAAAGTTCACATTATAATCACACTGCCATGCTGAAATGTGTTTTTTACTTATATTTGCCAAGATAAACAGATTTGAAAAGACACTGTTATGAGTATGGGAAAACAGACACTATCATATTTTGCTTATTAGGAGAACAAATTGATGCAACCTCTATACAGAGCAATAAAGCAATATACGAGAATTTTAAATACAGAAATTCTTTGGCCCAGAAGTTGAACTTTTAGGAACTTATGTATATAAGTTTCTATCTATCTATCTATGTAATATCCAGGGCATATAAGAAATTGGATATGGTAGTTGAATCTCCAGAGAAGAATAGAAGTAGAGTGACTAGAAGAGGGGAAGGAAGGCATACTATTTGTTCTTTGAAGTGTTGTACTATGTGAATCTATGACCTGTTTGAAAAAATAAGTGTTTAAAATGTTTAAAAATTCCTTAAATTACCTTTCTCATATTTGCATGTGGAAATACAGAAATATTTACCCTTCCTATGTCTTTAAATAGGTTCAGATTTGCTTTCTATATTTATCACGTTTTGCATGTCACAGGGGACTTAAAGAGAAGGGAAAGGGGAACTTGTATGGTTTCTCACTCTAGAACCAGCCCTAGGCAAAAGAGAGCAAAGCTGCTATATTGGTTCTCATGTGCCCTTTGTTTCTGGCTCTTTCTAACATCTTCCTCTTCACAAAAACTAAGGACCCAGAGGGCATGTGATTTTCCAAGGCCACCTACATAGGACAAAGTAGAAATCAAAATAAGAATGTGTGATTCTGAATGTCACACTTTGGTTTACTTAACCCCAGCTGATTGTGATGTGTGTATAGGAATGTGCTCTTATTTGACCATGTATTCCTCACAGAGAATTAGTAAGTTCTTCTGACTGTGAATAATTGGAGGCATAGTCTGAGGCTGTCATGATCCTGGATAACTTCTTTCCTTCTTTTGAGGAGAGAGGGGTCCTAGAATGTGTTGTCTGTTTCTTGGGCATCTCAATAGGCCTGAAGGTCAGCAAAGAAATTTCTCAGACTTCTGCAGTTTCCTTGAGTCTGATTACTAGGACAGTTTCCTGCTCCTATAGCTGCTTCTACAGACTCAGTGAATCAACCCTTATAACAGTGCCTTCTCCTCTTCTCCCTACATCTAGACCTTACCATCTTTGTCAAAGCTTGCTTTCTTTCAAGTGTCCCTCTTCATGCTACATCTGCATTCATGTTAGCTCTTAACATGGATTTCAAGCTTCTGAATTTTAGACAGTAATTCTCAGACTTGTTCATTTGTGCTACACAGTGCAGGCCTACAAGCCTTGCTCGGCCTCAGGATGGAAGAACTCGAGACAGTGACATCAATGGTTTATTGGATGGAGGGATCTTACATGTCCAAAGCAAGGTCCCGGAGTGACACAGTAGACAGCAGGCTGGATAAGCAGCAGTCTTCCCTGGGAGGTGGGAGAGGAAGTTACCTTTACAGGGAAAACTGATGTCACGTTGGCTTATCAGTTACCAGGGTAACCAACTGAGGAGCATGCCCCCACAGAGCCCCTCAGGTTAGATTTTCATGGGGCAGATGTTTCCCTTTGATAAACTAGCGGATTGAACCACGCTGGCTTAAGGATTAGAACAAGCACTAACTGGGGCAAGAGACAAGCACATAGGCAATTACTGACCAGACTATGATTAAGGGGGAAGTTGGGTCAGGTAAGTAGTAGGTGAGGCAGGGACTGGTCAAGCAGAGGATTTGCAGAAAGCAAGAGAACAGCCATCGTGAGTGGCCTGATTATACACGTCCATGAGCAGAACATTTGAAAATCTTGTTCTTAAAGAAGTAAACTCGGATTTCCCTGATGGTACAGTGGATAAGAATCCGCCTGCCAATGCAGAGGACACAGGTTCGATCCCTGGTCCAGGAAGATCCCGCATGCAACAGAGCAACTAAGTTCATGAGCTATAACTACTGTGCCTGTGCTTTAGAGCCCTTGAGCCGCAGCTACTGAGTCCATGAGCCACAACTACTGAAGCCTGCATGCCTAGGGCCTGTGCTCCACAAGAGAATCCACCACAATGAAAAGCCTGCACACCACAACAAAGAGTAGACCCCGCCCACCACAATTAGAGAACGCCCACGCGCAGCAACAAACACCCACTACAGCCAAAGATAAATAATTAATGAAATAAAAGTCAAGTAAACTAGCGAATCTAAATGGCGAGTCAGGAATTCAAGAGTGAAGAGCAACCTCTAAGGAAATAAGCAGGAATAGGGTCCAAGGTGAGCACCCGAGGCAAGACTTGTCATTCTGCTTTTAAAATTTTTTTGAAATATTCATAACAAACAGTAAACACAAAAAATAGCATACTGAACACCTGGGTGCCTGCCACCCTAAATTTTCTAAAACTAGTAAAAGCGTCAATTCACAAATCAGAGTAAAATTGCTGAAAAAGAATCATTTCTAATTCAAAGCAACCAGAAAGAAACATTATCTTCAAAGCTGCAACAATACTGACAGTTGACTTCTCATCAGAAATGACAGAGACCAGATGACAGTATCAAGATATCTTTATAAGTGCTGGAGGGAAAATACCTGCCAACCTAGAAACCCATATCCAGGAAAAATATTCTTCAAAAGTGAAAACAAAATAAAACCATTTTCCAGAAAAACAAGAATGGAGAGATTTCTCACCAGCATGCCTGCATTTTTAAAAGGAAAATAATCCCTGATGGGTGCACAATGATGCAGGAAAGAGTAAAGTACACTAGAAAAAGTAAGTACATATGAATATCATCTGCACCAAGCAATATCTTATGGTGGTTTGAAATAGAGAATTAAAATACATGATAAAAACAGCACAAAAGTCAGGAGAAGGCACTAAAAGGAATTTAAGTGTTTTACATAAAGTAAATGTGTTAGGGGAGAGGGATAAACTGAGAGATTGGGATTGACATATACACACTGCTTCCTATGTATAAAATAGATAACTAATACGGACCTGCTGGAGAGCATAGGGAACTCTACTCAGGACTCTGTAATGGCCTACATGGGAAAAGAACCTTTTAAAAATGGATATATGTATATGGATAACTGATTCATTTTGCTATACACCTGAAACTATAACAACATTGTAAATTAACTATATGGCATGAAAAATTTTTCCAAATAATAAAGTAAATGTGTTAATACATATTTCAAGGAATATCATAAAATAAATTTGTATAAAAAACAAATTATTAAACATCTTTACAATAAATGAAATATATCAATCAATGAAATACAATAAATGAAAGCCATCAAGATCAAAATTATGTATATCTAATATATTTAATCTGCTGCTGCTACTACTAAGTCACTTCAGTTGTGTCCGACTCTGTGCGACCCCATAGACGGCAGCCCACCAGGCTCCGCCGTCCCTGGGATTCTCCAGGCAAGAACACTGGAGTGGGTTGCCATTTCCTTCTCCAACGCATGGAAGTGAAAAGTGAAAGTGAAGTCGCTCAGTCGTGTCCAACTCTTAGCGACCCCATGGACCGCAGCCCACCAGGCTCCTCCATCTATGGGATTTTCCAGGCAAGAGTACTGGAATGGGGTGCCATTGCCTTCTCCAATATTTAATCTATTTTATACTAAATTATTTAAAACAAGAGTAAATCTATATGCTGTTTCTCATACTTAATTTATAATAATACAATCTAAGACATAGCTAAAATAATGAATTTTGAAAGCAAGAAGTATGTAAATGACATGATTTTCTTTCAATAAATATGTGCGTGTATTATATATCCTCTAGTGCTTGGCTTTTGGAAAATATTTTTTAAATTCTGTATAAAATTCAAAATAATTTTTATACATTGTAATGCACCTCTGTGTATTTAGTAGAAAAGAAAAGCATCCTTGAACAACCAAAGCAATTTAGGTTGATGACACTGATCCTAGCCATTGAAATATAAAGAAGGAATATGACTTTTTCTTGTTTTGAAGAGTGGAAGAAGGGCAGTTATGAAAAAGAGGATGAGAGAGTTGCCACGGAGTGGCCAGGCAGTCTGTGGGGTGGAAGTAGTATATATGGAAGCTGAAGGTTTTTACCTGTCAGTACCCCAGTACCCCAGGGACATCTTCATATAACCACAAGGATATGCACACCCCAGATTGAAGACCATTCCCCTGGGCATATACTATGTGAAGAATTACTGAGTCCCAAACTATGCACATTTTCAACTTCACTAGATATTGACATGGAGAAAGCAATGGCACCCCACTCCAGTACTCTTGCCTGGAAAATCTCATGGATGGAGGAGCCTGGTAGGCTGCAATCCATGGGGTCGCTAAGAGTCGGACATGACCGAGCAACTTCACTTTCACTTTCCACTTTCATGCATTGGAGAAGGAAATGGCAACCCACGCCAGTGTTCTTGCCTGGAGAATCCCAGGGATGGTGGAGCCTGGTGGGCTGCCGTTTATGGGGTCGCACCGAGTCAGACACGACTGAAGTGACTTAGCAGCAGCTGCAGCAGCAGATATTGACAAGCTTCTTCTAAAGCAGTTAAATCAGTTTATAATCCCACAGCAGTTAGGTTTGACACAGTACCACAACATCATTTTTATTTTTCATTGGCATTGTACTTTTTTTGCTTTTTTATGATTTTATTTATTTATTTTTGGCTGTGCTGGGTCTTTGTCATGGCTGTGTGGGCTTTTCTCTACTTGCAGCAAGTGGACTAACCCTAACCCTAACCCTACGCTCTAGTTGTGGTGACAGGCTTCTCGTGGTGGCTTCTCTCGTTGCAGAGGATGAGTTCTGGGGTGCACGGATTTCAGTAGTTGGGGCAGATGGGCTCAGTACTTGTGGCTCCTGGGCTCTAGAGCACCAGCTCAATAGTTGCGAAGCACAGGCTTAGTTGCTCCAAGGTATGTGGGATTCTTCTGGATTAGGGATCAAACCAATGTCTCCTGCTTTAGCAGGTGGATTCTTTACCACTGAGTCCCCAAGGAAGCCCCTTTTAGTTTGTTTTGTCTTTCCCTATTTGTTTTTTATTTTGTATTTCCCTGGTAGCTAGTTGAACATCTTTGCAGATGTGTATTCACTATTTCTGATTCCTCTTCTCAAATGCCAGTACATGGCTTTTGTCCCTCTTTATCCTGGGTTCTCTCTTTCCTATTGCTTCTTAGGTTTTCTTTATATATTCTGAATACATGTGGCAAGTTGTTTCTCCCAGTTTGTGGCTTCTCTCTCTTTTTTAAAAATTGAAATAGGGACTTCCCTGGTGGTCCAGTGGTTAAGGATTTGCCTTGCAAGCAGGGAACTCAGGTTCAATCCCTGGTCAGGGAACTGAGATTCCACATGCGTTGGAGAAACTAACCCTGTGCGCTGCAACTACTGAGCCCACACGCTACAACGAGAGTCCGTGCATCACAACAAAAGATCCCACAGGACACAATGAAGACCTTGCATACTGCAACCAAGACCCAATGCAGTCAAATTAATTACAAAATTGGAATATACTTGACCTATAATATTATGTTAGTCTCAGGTATACCACATAGTGACTTGATAGTTGCATACATTGTAAAATGCTTGTCAGAGGATGTTCAGCTTTAAGGAATCCAGTGTGTTGCACTTTTCTTCCTTTGTGTGCCATTTCTCAAGGATTCTCTGTTCCTTATCAGTTCCTGTTCCCGGAACGAGTAGAGCTGCATGCAGTTCTCAGGACTGAGATCATCGGAAAGGGTACCTGCTTGGATTCCCTTCAGTAACTCCCTTCAATGACTCTTTTCAGCATCAGTGACCTTGTATGTATTAGACTATTCATTTTGTTGCAATTGATGAGATTTCATCCTTTGTAATGGCTGAGTAATCATTTTACTAAAGATATATAAGCCTGCACTTCTGCTAATAAAATACCCTTGTTCCACTAGAGACTTGGGTTCCTGTGTCGTTCTTTCTCTTTCTCTCTCTCCCTCTGGCTAATTCTCTGTAGCATAGAAACCTGCCGAGCTCACTTTCCTGCCCGGGCTTTCAAGACCCCTTCAAGACGATGCCCTGTGCCTCCGAGAGTGGTACAAGCCCTGTCCTAGGGCTTTATTGGTTCTATGCATAACCCAAGGAATACTAGCCTCTTTCTCTCTTTTGCTTTCTTATTGTTGACTCCGGACCACCAGGTTCCAGTCCATTAAAGGACTGCAACAAATGATCATCACAGTAAGTCTAGTAACTATCTGTCCCCAGACAAAGTTTGTCACAACATTGTTGATCACACTCCTTATTCTGTATATTATATCCCGTGGCTTGCTTACTTTATAACTGGAAGTTTGAACCTCTTAATCACCTTTGCTGTGGTTTCTCTTTTTGATCTCCTTTATGCTGATACTGGTTGGGGCATAGGCTTAGATTACTGTGATATTGAATGGTTTGCCTTGGAAACGAACCGAGATCGTTCTGTTGTTTTTGAGATTGCATCCAAGTACTGCATTTGGACTCTTTTGTTGACCATGATGGCTACTCCATTTTTTCTAAGGGATTCCTGCCCACAGTAGTAGATATAATGGCCATCTGAGTTAAATTCACCCATTCCAGTCCATTTTAGTTTGTTGATTCCAAGAATCTTGACGTTCACTCTGCCATCTCCAGTTTGACCACTTCCAATTTGCCTTGATTTGTGGACCTAACATTCCAGGTTCCTATGAAATATTGCTCTTTACAGCATTGGACCTTACTTCTATCACCAGTCACATCCACAACTGGGTATTGTTTTTGCTTTGGCTCCATCCCTTCATTCTTTCGGAGTTATTTCTCCACTGATCTCCAGGAGCATATTGGGTATTTACTGACCTGGGGAGTTCCTCTTTCAGTATCCTATCATTTTGCTTTTTCATACTGTTCATGAGATTCTCAAGGCAAGAATACTGAAGTGATTTGCCATTCCCTTCTCCAGTGGATCACATTCTGTCAGACCTCTCCACCTTGACCCGTCCATCTTGGTAATCCAAGCCTATGCCCCAACCAGTAATGCTGAAGAAGCTGAAGTTGAATGGTTCTATAAAGACCTACAAGACCTTTTAGAACTAACACCCAAAAAAGATGTCCTTTTCATTATAGGGGACTGGAATGCAAAAGTAGGAAGTCAAGAAACACCTGGAGTAACAGGCAAATTTGGCCTTGGAACAGAATGAAGCAGGGCAAAGGCTAATAGAGTTTTGCCAACACAACACACTGGTCATAGCAAACACCCTCTCCCAACAACACAAGAGAAGACTCTACACATGGACATCACCAGATGGTCAACATCAAAATCAGATTAATTATATTCTTTGCACCCAAAGATGGAGAAGCTCTATACAGTCAGCAAAAACAAGACCAGGAGCTGACTGTGGCTCAGATCATGAACTCCTTATTGCCAAATTCAGACTTAAATTGAAGAAGGTAGGGAAAACCACTAGACCATTCAGGTATGATCTAAATCAAATCCCTTAAAATTATACAGTGAGAGTGACAAATAGATTTAAGGGACTAGATCTGATAGACAGAGTACCTGATGAACTATGGATGGAGGTTCATGACATTGTACAGGAGACAGGGATCAAGACCATCCCCAAGAAAAAGAAATGCAAAAAAGAAAAATGGCTGTCTGAGGAGGCCTCACAAATAGCTGTGAAGAGAAGAGAAGTGAAAAGCAAAGGAGAAAAGGAAAGATATAAGCATCTGAATGCAGAGTTCCAAAGAATAGCAAGAAGAGATAAGAAAGCCTTCCTCAGCGATCAATACAAAGAAATAGAGGAAAACAACAGAATGGGAAAGACTAGAGATCTCTTCAAGAAAATTAGAGATACCAAGGGTACATTTCAGGCAAAGATGCACTCAATAAAGGACAGAAATGGTATGGACCTAACAGAAGCAGAAGATATTAAGAAGAGGTGGCAAGAATACACAGAAGAACTGTACAAAAAAGATCTTCAAGACCCAGATAATCATGATGGTGTGATCACTCACCTAGAGCCAGACATCCTGGAATGTGAAGTCAAGTGGGCCTTAGAAAGCATCACTATTAACATAGCTAGTGGAGGTGATGGAATTCCAGTGGAGCTATTTCAAATCCTGAAGGATGATGCCGTGAAAGTGCTGCACTCAATATGCCAGAAAATTTGGAAACCTCAGCAGTGGCCACAGGACTGGAAAAGGTCAGTTTTCATTCCAATCCCAAAGAAAGGCAATGCCAAAGAATGCTCAAACTACCACACAGTTGCACTCATCTCACATGCTACTAAAGTAATGCTCAAAATTCTCCAAGCCAGGCTTCAGCAATACATGAACTGTGAAATTCCAGATATTCAAGCTGGATTTATAAAAGGCAGAGGAACCAGAGATCAAATTGCCAACATCCCCTGGATCATGGAAAAAGCAAGAGAGTTCCAGAAAAACATCAATTTCTGCTTTATTGACTATGCCAAAGCCTTTGCCTGTGTGGATCACAATAAACTGTGGAAAATTCTGAAGGAGATGGGAATACCAGACCACCTGACCTGCCTCTTGAGAAACCTATAGGCAGGTCAAGAAGCAACAGTTAGGACTGGACATAGAACAACAGACTGGTTCCAAATAGGAAAAGGAGTACATCAAAGCTGTATATTGTCACCCTGCTTATTTAACTTATATGCAGAGTACATCATGAGAAACACTGGGCTGGAGGAAGCACAAGATGGAATCAAGATTGCTGGTAGAAATATTAATCACGTCGGATATGCAGATGACACCACCCTTATGGCAGAAAGTGAAGAGGAACTAAAAAGTCTCTTGATGAAAGTGAAAGAGGAGAGTGAAAATACTGGCTTAAAGTTCAACATTCAGAAAACTAAGATCATTGCATCTGGTCCCATCACTTCATGGCAAATAGATGGGGAAACAGTGGAAACAGTGTCAGACTTTATTTTGGGGGGCTTCAAAATCACTGCAGAAGGTGATTGCAGCCATTAAATTAAAAGATGCTTACTCCTTGGAAGAAAAGTTATGACCAACCTAGACAGCATATTACAAAGCAGAGACATTACTTTGCCAAGAAAGGTCCGTCTAGTCAAGGCTATGGTTTTTCCAGCAGTCGTGTATGGATGTGAGAGCTGGACTTTGAAGAAAGCTGAGCGCCGAAGAATTGATGCTTTTGAACTGTGGTATTGGAGAAGACTCTTGAGAGTCCCTTGGACTGCAAGGAGATCCAACCAGTCCATCCTAAAGGAGATCAGTCCTGGGTGTTCATTGGAAGGACTGATGCTGAAGCTGAAACTCCAATACTTTGGCCACCTCATGAGAAGACTTGACTCATTGGAAAAGACCCTGATGCTGGGAGGGATTGAGGGCAGGAGGAGAAGGGGACGACAGAGGATGAGATGGCTGGATGGCATCACCTACTCGATGGACATGAGTTTGAGTGAACTCCGGGAGTTGGTGATGGACAGGGAGGCCTAGTGTGCTGTGATTCATGCAGTTGCAAAGAGTTGGACATGACTGAGTGACTGAACTGAACTGATGCTTACACTTGATGAGAACATGCTCTAATTTTGATATAATTTACTTTGTTTATCCTTCCCTTTTGTTAAACTTTTCTTGAGTTTATAACTTACTTTTAATTTAAACCTTTCCATACCATTCTGGTATAGGTGTATCTTTATAAGAAGCATAATCAAATCTGATATCTTATCTTTCAATATCTGAATTTGTTTATATTTGTTGTTATCAGTGATGTAGTTAGACTTATTCCTACTATCTTACATTTTATTCACCACTTGCAGTATTTTTTTATCATAATTTGTCCCCTTTTTTGTTTCTAGTAGATTGAGAAATCTTCAAGCTTGCTGCAATTTTAGAATCTACAAATTGTATATCTATCTGTTTTTCATGCATGTTCATTCACTTCAGTAGTGTCCAACTCTGTGCGACCTTATGGGCTGTAGCCCAGCAGGCTCCTCTGTTCATGGGATTCTCCAGGTAAGAATACTGGAGTGGGTTGCCATGCCCTCCTCCAGGGGATATTCCTGACCCAGGGATGGAGCCCATGTCTTCTGCGTCTCCAGCATTGCACGCAGATTTTTTACCACTGAGCCACCGGGGAAGCCCATCTATCTGTTCAGGTTGTTTTAAATATTTAGCATATATTCTTAACTATAAATTTTTAATACATTCTAGTATCATTCCTTATTTGTATGCTGTTAAGGGCTTTAGCAGTATATGAAACAAAACTTGTAAAATATTGATTACTGCTAGAGCCAAGTGGTGGGTAAACTCTTATAAAGGATTCTGCTACTTTACTACCCATTAAGTACACACACACACAAAATCTTATTATTAAGAAGAGATTTTTTTAATATAAAACCGGGCTTCCCTGGTGGTTCAGGTGAAGTGTCTGCCTGCAATGCAGGAGATCCAGGTTCAATTCCTGGGTTGGGAAGATCCCTGGAGAAGTGAATGGCTACCCATTCCAGTCCCCTTCCTGGAGAATTCCATGGAGAGAGGAGCCTTGCAGGCTACAGTCCATGAGGTCACGAAGAGCCAGACACGACTAGGAGACTAACACTTCCACTTTTATATAAAAACATGCAAAAATTTGTTTTATGGAGGATTTTTCAGTTATAAACACATTTCCAGATATATTTTATCTGTTCCTGTGTTCACTGTTCTTTGGTTGTTTGGTTGTTTTTGAATGCCATGTTTTTCCTCTAAGTTCAGTTTTCTTCTTGGTGGAAAATGTTCTCAATAGCCTCTTCAGTGAGACTGTGTGGCAAACTTTATCTTTTTTTTGAGAGATAGTTTAACTGAGTATATAATTTTAGGTTGACAGTTATTTTTTCCTCAACGCTTTCATAGAGTTGCTCCTTTGTCTTCTGGCATCTATCATTATTGATTAGAAAATAAATGCCCATTTAATTATCATTTCTTTGTGCATTTCTTTGTTCCTCTGGCTGCTTTAAAATTTTTCTCTTTATTTGTAATACAGTGTCATCACAATGAGCCTTCTGTGTGAACTTTCTTTCTTTTTCCTTTTGGCCATGCCGTGCAGCTTGTGGGATCTTAGTTCCCAGATCAGGGATTGAACCCAGAACCCAGGCCACTTCAGTGAAAGCACCAAGTCCTAACCACTGACTGCTAAGGAATTCCCTAAATTTATTTCTATGTATACTACATGATATTTCTATATACACTGCTTGGCACTTTCATTCAAGAATATACATCTTTTTTTTCAATTCTAGAAAATTTTAATTATTATCTCATCAAATAATGCTTCTCCATAATTCCCTCCATTTTTTTCTTCTGGAACTCCTGTTAGATACGCCTGAAGCCTCCAAAATGTATCCTTCACACCTTTAACTGATTGTTCATATTTTCCTTTATTAGTATGCTGGGTGAATTCCTCACCACACTTTTTCAGTTTACTAATTCTCTAATTGATTCTGATCTAGAGTTTGTCCCAGCTATTGATTTTTCTTTCAAGAGCTATTTTTGTTTCTGCTTGTTTTGTCTCCTTAACGGATATTATTCCTTGTTTATCCTTTTGAAAGAGTGGCATTAACATTGAGAAACTGGAAACTCCATGAAGTGGCAGATGTAGAACATTTTAGGTAGAAAAAGCAACTTTGGGACCTGATCTTGCCTAACCGTGCCCCCCCCCAAAAAACCTCTGTGTGCTTCTTAACCAGCATTATTTTCAACTTGGCCCTATCATATAAGCATAGCTGATAACTCAGCTTGTTGAATATATCTAGAGGTTTTTGGTGCTATATCCATGTGCGAATTACCCAAATTTGGGGTGTAAACAATATGATGGACAGGACTCTGAGTTGCTGACTGGGTCTTGCGTCACTGAGTAAGTGTACATTCTCTGACATACAGAAGCTCAGAAGCTTTACTTCCAGTAGGTCAACTGAGCCACTTTATATCCCAGAAATAAATGTGGCCAAGCACTTACTGACAACAGACTGCACGGCTGTTGTTGGGGTAAGTAACAAACTGCAAATTTTAAGCTATTCATGTGCTTTATGGAAAACAACAAAATAATCCTGTGAATATAAACAAAACAGTTAAATGACATTACTTAGCACCATCTTAATTATACACAAAAGTGCAAACTTGGGCATTAAGAGCATGTGGCAATATTCACTTTAAGGTGTCGAATACATGATTCAAATATTTCAAACTATGCTTATACTAACATTTTTTAGAATATGATTTAATTTGCAACAACAACAAAAAAGAAACGTAATCCTGGTTAAAATGTGAATATCCCTGGTTGTAAAACTACTGCTCCCACCCCCTAAATTCTGGGTGGTATTTTGGGTGGTGGTGGAAGTAGATAGCTCTGGTATTCTTTTGCTCATGTCATACTCCCTTTGATGATGCAGTCATAAGTCTCTTCTCTCCCTCTTCCTTCCTCACTCTGGCCAAGTACCATTCTTAGAGCTGCCTGTTTTGAACTGGAGTCTAATATTGTACTTTTGACTAGAAAACTAACACATTCACATCTCTTGCAGTGAGCTTGACCACCAACACCTTGTTAGACTGTCACTTCAGTAACTCGGAGTACTGACATACAGGCAGGTAAGGCAATCTGCTTGGAACAACCACTGGCTGTGTCCTCACCATCAGCCAACCATGGAGTCACACTGAATGTCTTCTTTTATACACTCAACAGTGTTGCCTTTGTCTGGCAATCACCTTCCTCATTTCTCACAGTGCTTCTAAAGTAAGAAATATTTAGATTAAAAAGGCTGACTACATTGAGCTTTAAATGTTTAACTCTCTCCTGAAATTCCTTGACAAAGTATAAATGATGCTAAGTCTTTCACATCGCAGAAGAAAAACAATCACACTATGGAGCTTGGCTAATTCCAGTAAGGCTTCTTCTTGGATGAAGTCATTCAAATACAGAAGTCATCTTCAAGAAAAGAGCACTCTCTCCAATTTCTCCTCAGGAGGAGGTAAGTGCCTTGAACGTGATGTTCACTTCCTTCAAGAGAACAATGGCCAATATAAGTGGAAATGTTTTCAACAAAGAACATGCTGTTTTCAATTCAACATCCTGTTTCAATTCACTACCAAATGCCCATACGGAATGACGGTTTAGTGCCAAGGAAATCTATGGTCTCATAAGTCAACAGAACAAGTCGATTAATATGAAAGCAAACTCACATTTTAAAAAATAATTTTACTTATTTAAGCCGAGTGGGTCTTTGTTGCTGTGCAGGCTTTCTCTCTAGTTGCAGTGGCTTGTCTTATCACAGAGGATGGCTCCAGGGCATGCAGGCTTCAGCAACTGTGGCAGTGAAGTTGAGGCTCCCCGGCTGAGAAGCACAGGCTCAACAGTTGTGGCACTTGGACTTAGTTGCTGCGAGGTATGTGGAATTTTCCCAGATCAGGGACTGAACCCTTGACTCCTGCATTGGCAGGCAAATTCCTTACCACTGACCCACCAGGGAAGCCTCGCAAATTCACATTTTAAAATAGTTCTTCCATTGGTTTAGATGCTAAGTATAAGTAATGTTAATTTCAACAAAATTTATTTTTAAGTGCAACCTGCTAAGATAGGATGAATGTTCTCATTAACAAACTTCCCATGGCTTGTGAGGTTTCTCCTGCCAGGCTAACAACGGCTGGCATGATATGGTCCCTGCCATCACTTCCAATCACAATCCATGCCTTATGCCACTTGCCAATTTTGTTCTATCAGTAATTGTCAATCCTAAAGGTAATCAACCTTGAATATTCATTGGAAGGACTGTTGCTGAAGCTCCACTACTTTGGCCACCTGATGCAAAGAGCCGACTCATTGGAAAAGACCCTGGTGTTTGGAAAGATTGAAGGCAAAAGGAGAAGAGGACGGCAGAGGATGAGATGGTTAGATAGCATTATCGACTCAATGGACATGAATTTGAGCAAACTCGGGGAGATAATGAAGTACAGGGGAGCCTGGTGTGCTGCAGTCCATAAGGTACAAAGAGACGACATGACTAACTGAACAACAACAGTAGCTGCACCTGTCTTCTGTTAGCAACTAGAAATGCCAAGATATTCCCAATCACTGGGTTTCTGCTCTTAAATTTTTATCTGCCCAGAGTATGCTTCTGCCTATTCTTAACTATGAAATCTTCCCTGACCACCCTAATCCAAATTAAGTCATCTTTCATAGTCCTTGTCATGCACTCCGTTGACTTCCTGCACAGCACGGATTAGAGGCTGAAACTTCTTATTTACTGATTACTGGAGGTCTGTTTCCCTACACCAGAATGTAAGCCCCATGAAGGCGGAGGATCTGATTTTTCTTATGCTCAATCCCTAGACCTTATGTTTCTGCCATGAAGTCTACTAGCTATGACATCTTCTTGATTTAGAAAAAAAATAATTGTGATTCAAACAATAAGTGCATAAATGACGATCTGGACTTCATGCAGCATTGACCTAAAATGGTATTTAGGGAATTCTGAAAGCCACAGACACTAGGCTTTTTTTGGTTTGAGATTTTTGAATTCAATTTGTTAATGCTGCAGGATGGCCACTAGAGGGAGACATAGTCAAATACTATACTCAAGTTCTAAGTTTTTGGGTTTTTTTTTCCCCCCTTAGAATTTTGGAAGTCCTGTAGCCCAAGGCTCTTCTCAGCTTCCCTGAAAGATGTCCAGCCATTCCGTTTCTTTTAAAACAAACCGAAAAAGTTATGATGAGCAATTTTCTATCCTGTAGGACCGACTCCACTAGGCACCAACTCACTTAGAAAATCCTTTCTTATTGATCTGTTCGTAACTACCCCTTCTTGCCCTCCTCCAGAGTATTAAGAAACTGACACTATCTTGGGCCCTATCCTCAGCCTCATTGTCTAGGATAATCTTTGGAACTTGTAGCTGGCCAATCCCAGCATGCCTCACACATTTCTCATCCTTGGTCATGATGGAAAGTTATTGGGTTTTCTCTCCTGTGACCCCTGGCCAACTACTTCTTCCCTCATCTTTACACTATACCCTGTTCCACAATAAATGAACTCCCCAACATTGTCAACTCCCTGCTATCCCAGAAAGCACCTCCATCCTCTTGCCTTGAAATGGCACTCATGCAGTGCTGGTGGGCTTCCCAGGAGGCTCAGTGGTAAAGAATCCACCTGCCAAGCAGGAGACACAGGTTCAGTCTCTGGGTCAGGAAGATCCCCTGGAGGAGGAAATGGCAACCCACTCCCATATTCTTGCCTGGAGAATCCCATGAACAGAGGAACCTGGTGGGCTACAGTCCATAGGGTCGCAGAGAGTCAGACACAGCTAAGCAACTAAAAAACAATCACCTGCATCTGCCTGCAGTGAAGCTGCTGGTTTTCTGAGGTTCCCAGGACCACGGGCAGGGTTGGCATTCACTCTACACTGTCACATGTTCATCATCATTTGTCCAGCCAGTGTAGAAGACTGCGGGGGCTCTCATTTCCACCCAGCACCACCCATTTTGAGTGACTTCAGCAACTATGTATAACAAGTCCATCACCCTAGCCCCTTCATTCCACCCACACCAGGGACCTTCCACTGGACCTCGAATTTACCCTAGTAATTGTCTCTCCAGCTCACACAGTAACCCCTCTACCATATGCATCCTTCATTCTCATTAAGATGTCCACTGCATTTTCTCCCAACTGACCACGTGACTCAGTCTTGTCACTTCTTTTCCTATCCAGCTTACGCTCCCACTATTATTTTCCACCTAACTACCTTTTTCTACTTATATTTCTTCCCTAACCTTTCTCCCAGCCAAAATCACAACTGAATAAATCCAGCTGTTCTCCTTTTTTCTTCCTACACCAATCACTGCTGGTGAAGATATCAGTAGCAAATATACTGTATGTATGTATGATATAGTACTATTATTATCTACATATTACAAATGTGAACAATAAATAAGTAAGTTGCCCAAGATCACATAACTAGTAAGCCAGATAGTCTGCCTTAATCAGATGTCTTTAAAGTATATAAAGTAAAAATGGATAGAACTACAGGGAGAAATTGACAAATTAATCATCCAAGGTGGAAATTTCAATTTATCTCTCCAAATTATTGATGTTAGACATTCCAAAACTTAGTAAAGATACACATGTTGAGAACACTTAGCAAGTTTGATTTAGTGGGCGTATGTGAAACCCTGACCCCCACAACTAGACAGTATATATGGCACATTTACAAAAATTGCCAGTGAACTACGCCAGTGATTCTCCACATTGTTGGTCTCAGGAACCCTTTATACTATTAAAAATTACTGAAGACTCCAAAATCCTTTGTTTGTGGAGGTTATATTTACTGATATTTACTATATTAGAAACAAAAACTGAAAGATGATTTTGCGCTTATGAACAATAAATACAAATATGTATTTAAATTAACAATACCATTGTATGTTAACATAAGTAACATTTTTATGAAAGATAGCTTTTTTTAATTAGTGAGAAAATGACATTGTTTCACATTTTGGCAAGTTTCGTTAATGCTTGGCTTAACAGAAAACAGCTGGAGCTCTGTGACAATCTAGAAGGATGGGATGGGGTGAGAGGTGGGAGGGAGGGTCAAGAGAGAGGGGACATATGCATACCCATGGCCAATTCATGTTGATATATGGCAGAAACCAACACAATATTATAAAGCAATTATCCAATTAAAAATAATTTTAAAAAAAAGAAAACAGCTGGATTCTCCAGCAGCTTCTGCTTTCCATCTGTTGTGATAGGTTGTTTTGTGATAGTGGTCTAGTCACTGAGTCGTGTCTAAGTCTTGTGACCCTATGGGTTGTAGCCCACCAGGCTCCTCTGCCCATGGGATTTCCCAGGCAAGAATACTGGAGTGGGTTGCCATTTCCTTCTCCAGGGCATCTTCCTGACCCAGGGATTGAACCCAGGTTTCCTACATTACTGATTGAGCTAGGTTGTTTTGGTGGAAGTCTATGAAGAAATCCAACGTGACCCATGAGAATGAGAAAAGCAGCCAGCCACCGAGGCCCAGCAGGACTTGGTGTCACCAGGAGCAGGCCTGGCACTCACAGCTGGCCTTGGTGGTCAAGGTCACAGAACATTCCCATCAGAGCCAGTCCATGACCATAATGGACCAAGACACAAACAAGACCATGAACTTGTCTAAGCCACACAAGTGCCCAAACATCTCCCTGTTCTGGCTGAGTAACCTCTGCTTCTTTACAGCTACAGCATTGCTCCTGTCGGCCTTTCTGTGTTAGTTTTCTGTGGCTGTGGAAGAAATTACAACAGAAATGTATTCTCTCCCAGTTCTGCAGTCAAAAGGGAGAAGGCCGGGTGTTGGCAGGGTGCACTCCATCTGAAAGCTCGAGGGGAAGATCTTTCCTCATCTCTTCCGGTTTCTGGAGGCTCCGGGAGTTCCCTGGCCTGTGATCACATCACTCCAGTGTCTGCTTCTGTCCTCCTATGGCCTTCTCCTTTGTGTCCTCCTCAAAAGTCCCTCTGCCTTTCTCTATAAGGAAACTTGTCATGGAGTTAGGACCTACCCAGAAGACAAACCAGGAAGATCTCATCTGGAGATCTTAATTGTAACTGTCTGCAAGGCGGGGTTCCCCCCCACCCCCCACCAAATGAGCTAACATAGATTCTGGGGTAAGGTTGTGGACATATTTTTTGAGGGGTCAACCCACTATACCTTCTATACATAAGATTTATTAAGAAGCCAAATCAGAATTACCCCACATCCTGATAGTATCCAATCTAGAATAAAGCTGTTTTCTTAAACCCTCCTCCCAAATCACTGAACCAAACCCAGATCCTATGTCTTTTCTCAAATCATCTTACCAAGGCTGCAGACAACTCCTGCTGGTGTATATTCTCCTTCCCTGCAATGAGTAATAAACCCACCTGGTTCAATTACTGCTCTGTTCTTGGTGGTGTTTATCCAGAAGCACTGACACATAGATATGTAGCTAGAAAAGGGAGGGGTATTTTAACAGCCTTTTCAGATCATTGTGAATGTTCTTCTCTGATACTAAACTACACTCAAATTCAGCAAGTGATCATTTCTTAAAGGTTCCTGGACAATGGACTCTGAAACCACATCAATGAACTTTACACACCCTGCGACATGAAAATCCAGCAGACTGCTGTGCACCTCGAGTCCGTCTTTCACTCCCGCATAACTTTGGACATCATACATTGATCATTTGGAAAATAATTGTTCATGAAGTATATATATATCTGTCCAAACTTGACACATTTCATTATATAACATGTATTTTTAAAAATTATATTTGTTGATATCACCACCAATCTCATAAGAAAAGTCCTTATGTGTTAGGAAGCTGTCAAAATTCCCTAAATTTGAATTTTCCCTCAAGGCTCAAATGTTATCACTGACCATAATCATTTCACAATTTTTCAAAGTGGCAGGTTTACTACAACCATTTTCAAGAAAATAGCTGCCAGATACTCAAGTCTGAATAACCAAGGTTTGCTTGTCAGTTGTTCTCTTCAGTTTGAAAAAAAAAAAGAAATATTTCATTAAAAAAAAAAGCTGATTCTGCTTTCAACTTATCCACACAAGTGCTTTTCCATGGGAAAATCATCACACTTTGAAATGCAACAAAAATGCTTAATGTGTACTTTCCATTTTGTTAAACAGTAATAAATAGATGTGCTCTCAAGGTAAATAAGAATTATTAAAAATATAACATGGGGAACACATGAATACCTGTGGTGGATTCATTTTGATATTTGGCAAAACTAATACAATCATGTAAAGTTTAAAAATAAAATTTAAAAAATAAATTAATTAATTAAAAATAAATAAATAAATAACAATTAAAATATATATATATATAACTTCTTTTTTTTTTTTAATATAACTTCTTTACTGCTTCATCAAAGACATTCTTAAGTGAAACTGAATTTTTTTTTCCTGAAACTTTATGGTGGTGAAGAATACAACGATACACAGTTTGGGGCCACCACCAGGATTCATGCCAGGGCACCAGCGGTTTTGCCCATCACATGCAAACAGCAACACAGTAAGAAAAGCAAGTAATGTCCCAGTATTGTTATGAAAATAGTTTTGACTTCATAGCTCTTCTAAAAGGGTCTTGGGAATCCCCAGGGATCTGAAGACCACACTTGAGAATCGCTGAACTAGGGTGTAAAGCAAGTCTCAACAAATTGAAATGAATAGATATCAATTATACAAAACAAAATCTCTGCCCACAATGTGATTTAATAAGACACACAATTACACACACACACACACACACACAGAAAATGTCCCCTTCTATCTGGAAATTTTGGAACATTCTTTAAACAATCTGTTGGTCAAAGGAGAAGTCATAACAGAAATTTTTAGAAAATATGCTTAGAACTGAATAGTGACAAAAATTTAACATGACAAAACCTGTGAGATATAGCAAAAGTGATATTTAAGGAAAATTTGAGCCTTAAATGCTTATATTAGAAAAGAAGAGAAGTAATCACCTAAATAGTTGTTAAGTTTAAAGTATTAACAGCAACAGAATGGGCCCAAAAACAAAGAAAGATGATGATGATAAAAGAAAAAATTACAGACATAAAAGGAAGAAAGAAATGATAGGAGGATCAACAAACCCCAAATTTGATTCTTTGAAAAGATACACACTTCCAGAAAGGGCACCCTCATGCACTATTTGTAAGTTGATGCAGCAACTGTGGGAAACAGTGTGGAGATTTCTCAAAAAATTAAAAATAGAACTACCATCTTATTCAGCAATTTCACTTTTTGGGTATTTCCTAAAGAAAACAAAAATCACCAGCTAGAAGAGATATATCTACTTCAATGTTCATTGCAGCATTATTCACAATAGCCAAGATACAGAAACAAGCTAAATGTCCACTGACAGAGGAAGAAAATGTGGCATATACACACACGGGAAGATAATTCTCCTGGAGGACACTGCTTTACGTGACATGAGCCAGTTGCAGAAGGACAAATACTACAAGATCCTACTTCTGTGAAATATCTAAAATAGACTGAGAGACGTAGATAGTAGAATGGTGGTTGCCAGAGTCTAGGGTGGAACAGGGTGGGGTGGGGGGGGGGAATGGGGAATTGTTGTTCCACAGGTATAAATTTTCAGTTATGCAAGATGAATCAGTTCTTGACAGTTACTATGCTGTGACCTAGAGTTCACCATTAAAACGGTCAGAGTCATGGAGGTCTTTTTGGTTATTAATGACTATTGGTACATTCTATGCTGCTGCTGCTGCTGCGTCACTTCAGTTGTGTCTAACTCTGTGTGACCCCATAGACGGCAGCCCACCAGGCTCCCCCGTCCCTGGGACTCTCCAGGCAAGAACGCTGGAGTGGGTTGCCATTGCCTTCTCCAATGCATGAAAGTGAAAAGTGAAAGTGAAGTCACTCAGTCGTGTCCAACTCTTTGAGACCCCATAGACTGCAGTGTACCAGGCTCCTCCGTCCATGGGATTTTCCAGGCAAGAGTACTGGACTGGGGTGCCATTGTCTTCTCCATGCAACATATCTAAATTGAATTATGGTACCAAATAGAGTACTATACTCCAGTATTCTTGGGCTTCTCTGGTGGCTCAGATGGTAAAGAATTCACCTGCAATGGGGGAGACCTGGGTTTGATCTCTGGGTCAGAAAGATCCCTTGGAGGAGGGCATGGCAACCCATTCCAGTATTCCAGCCCAACCAGAGGAGCCTGGTGGGCTACAGTCCACAGGGTCGCAAAAAAATCTGACAAGACTGAGTGACTAAGCACAGCACACAGCACAGGAAGAGAGAGGAACTGCCTCAACTTTTTAAGAGAATCTCCAAAAAATCATAGCTAACATGATTATTCATGGTAAAGGAACAAATTCCTTCCTCCTAAGATCAGGAACAAGGCAAGGTGTCCCTTCCCACCCCTTTTACTCAGTGTAGTGCTAGATGTTTGCTAATAATGGTTTGTCTTATGCTGATGTATCTTGGAAGCAATTAAACACCCATTGTGGAGATCAAACACTCATTTAAGTTGTCCAGCACAGAGGAGCTGCAGGTGGTGGGGTAAGGTATCCAAGGAGAAAGATTCTTCTACGAAGCCCGTCTCTCCCTACCATCTGTTTATTCCAAAGGAATGTGTCTGGAATGCAAAGTGTACAGGTAATACTTGGAAACCCACAGGTCCCAAGAGGCCCAGGCAGGTGTCCAAACAAGTGAAGAGAAGCTGCTCTGACTTTCTGCCCCAGGAGGCTATCGCAGCCATGACTATGGCCACATAAATATCCAGCCCCTCTTAAAAGTAAACTTCATTATTTTCCAGATTTACTGTTTTTTTAATGATATGATTTGTAATGTATTTCAGAGGTGAAATATTCTAGACACCTCAAATCCTTTTTTAAACCAAATTAGATCCAAATAAGTCAAGGCTATGGTTTTTCCAGTGGTCATGTATGGATATGAGAGTTGGACTGTGAAGAAAGCTGAGCACTGAAGAATTGATGCTTTTGAACTGTGGTGTTGGAGAAGACTCTTGAGAGTCCCTTGGACTGCAAGGAGATCCAACCAGTCCATCCTAAAGGAGATCAGTCCTGGGTGTTCATTGGAAGGACTGATGCTAAAGCTGAAACTCCAATACTTTGGCCACCTCATGCGAAGAGTTGACTCATTGGAAAAGACTTTGATGCTGGGAGGGATTGGGGGCAGGAGGAGAAGGGGACAACAGAGGATGAGATGGCTGGATAGCATCACCAACTCGATGGACGTGAGTCTGAGTGAACTCCAGGAGCTGGTGATGGATAGGGAGGCCTAGCGTGCTGTGGTTCATGGGGTCGCAAAGAAGTCAGACATGACTGAGCAACTGAACTGAACTGAAGGTTCAAACATGAATATATAATCCCCTTGGTTCTTCCCAGATAGACAGTCCTACCCAAAATGCACAGCTGAAGAGATGAAGCAGGTCACCTGGCCCTTCCTTAATATCTCTGTGCCTCAGTTTCCTCACCTGTAATGTCATGATCATAATAATTCTTATCTTGTAGGGACATGACAGGGATGAAAGGAACTAATTCCAGGGAAGCACTGAGAGCAGTTCTTGCACCTGATAGGCTTCCTAAAGGGAAGTGCCCCCAGCCTTCTGCCCATATTTATTGAGGGATCGGTCTTTTGGAAGAGCACAGGGGAGACTGCTTTCTGTGAATCTCATTCTGCATCCAGAAGTGATTAGTCAACACTGTAGTTGCTCATCACCATGAACGGAAGGCTGATGAAAAGAGATAGCATTAGGAAAGGGAGCCTGAGATCACCCACTGGCTTGCCTGCAGCTGCATCCATTGATGTCTTATTTGGTCTGATTTTCTTTACCTGCCTGGCCCCCTGAGGCATTTGCGTCTGTGATGTCTGATGTTTCGCTAATCTTCTACATTAGAGAATTCCCCCACCGCTTCAGCCAAACAGCCATGGTTGAATGGCTGAGAGAGAGCAGTCCTCTCAGAAGTAAGGGAATAAAGGAAAGATTTTAGCATCTGCCTCCACTTTACAATAAGTCACTTATTTAAAGTTTCATGTGTGAAAACTTAAGACTAAGTGGAGGAGGGGTTGAGGGTGGATTTTAAGGATTTTCAAGGGTACTTTGGTTACCTGTGTGCGGATGCCTTCTGTTTGCCCTCCTGATCCTTACTCTGCCTTCCCCATCACGCTCTGTGCCCAGGACCACATCCCCAGTCTACTCTGCCCTCTGGTTTCTGGTTGAATTCAGCCAAAGTTTGGGGCAGGGGGCAGGGGAGAGAGGGAGGGGCAGGATAGTAAGGCTGAGTGTTTTATTTCCCAGCAGGGTCACTTCAGAGGTCCCTGCTCCTGTCAGGTGACCATGTCCATTCAGCTGTGTCTCCAGATTCCTGTAACTACTCCCTCCCATGGCCTCTGCAGGTCTAGGATGGAAACAGAGCCTGCTGTTACACGCACTGGGCACCTACACACAGCCGACACCTTGGTTAAGTAGTCTCTGAAGTAATAAGAAGTACATAGTGGTCTCTGCCCCCTGGTTCCCGACACAGAGCTCCTAAAATCCTTGTAAATAGGAGTCCTAGGAAAATCTCATGCTGTAATATTCAGGCCTGATCCAGAGCTCCTAAGACCTTTGTAATTTTCTGGATGATAGGAATGTCTTTTGTTGTAGTGAGGCAACTCTGGGTGAGCTCTTGGAAGGAGGCTTGTCACCAAAAAGCCCAAGTTATGATTAGAAGCTTGGAAATTTCAGTTGCCACCCCTCCCCCAAGTCTCTGGAGAGGGAAGAAGGGTTGGAAGTGGAGCTAATAATAGAGAATTGATGCTTTGGAACTGTGGTGTTGGAGAAGACTCTTGAGAGTCCCTTGGACTACAAAGAGATCAAACCAGTCAATCCTAAAGGAAATCAACCCTAAATATTCATTGGAAGGACTGATGCTGAAGCTCCAATACTTTGGCAACCTGATGTGAAGAACTGACTCATTGGAAAAGACACTCATGCTGGGAAACATCAAAGGCAGGAGGAGAAGGGGGCAACAGAGGATGAGATGGTTGGATAGCATCACCGACTCAAAGGACATGAGTTTGAGCAAACTCCAGGAGCTGGTGAAGGACAGGGAAGCCTGGCATGCTGCAGTCCATGGGGTCGCAAAGAGTCAGACATGACTGAGTGACTAAACAACATAGCCAGAAGATGAAGCCTCCATAAAAATCCCCAGTGTACAGGATTCAGAGAGCTTCTGGGTTATGAACACATCCATGTGCCAGGAAGGTGGCAGACCCCAATCCACAAGGACCAAAACTCTGACACTCAGTTTCCTTCCAGACCTGCCCTATGAACCTCTTCACATTTATACACATTAAAATATCCCTTGCAATAAATCAGCAACAGTACATAAACTTTTTCTTGGGTCCTGAGAGCCACTCACAAATTATTGAACCTGAGGAGACGGTGGTGGGAAACTCCAGTCTGTAGCCAAGTCAGACAGAAGCTGTGGGTAGCCTGGGGACCTACTACTTGGGGGTGGCCTCTGCATTGAAGCACACTCTTGTGGGATTGAGCCCTTCACTTAGGAATTCTGCAGTAACTCCAATTAGTGTAAGGATTGAATTGATACCAGGACACCTAGCTGGTGTCAGAGAAACAGTCATTGTGGGAAGAACCTACAATCTGTGTAGGGGAGAGTAAGGGAAAAGATGGTTAGTTTTCCTAGACATCCTCTCATGAAACTCTTCGCAGGTATCTTCCTTTGACAGAGCCATCTATTTCCTAGCACTATATCTGAATATATCTGAGTATATGGCACAAATAGATCTATCTTCACCTTTTCATCTTTGAACCTAACCCCTGGGTGAAGTGTCATTAGACCAAGGGCCCAGGGTCAACAAGGATGGTAGATTCCAACCTCAGTATGAAAATTCTCAAGAATACAGAAAGTACAACTTTTTATACTTGTCTATAACCCAACTTAATTTCTATTTTAGCCCCAATCTTCCAGGGTTGCAGAAACACATCAGTCTCAGGGTCCCCCCTGACAATTAAACTACAATTAATAAGTTTAAGAATAGAACTACCCACTAGAGATTTGGGAGCCAAGAGGAGGAATACCTAACACGACATCAAAAGAGAGACAAAGGAGTGCCAGGGAACTTCCTGGAGAGTGTGGTGTCTGAGCAGACAAAAGTACGAATGGAGTTAACCAAGCAAACAGAGAAAACTTCATGATAAGCACAGGGTACAGCCCAAGCAAAGGCACGGAGGCAAGAAACAGCAGGATGCCTAGGAGACTACAAGCAAGTCAATGCTTTTGGAGTGCACAGGGAGAGATGACTGATAAACCAGTGACCAGATTTTTTTTTTTTAACTGAGATATAACTTATTTACTATGTTATGTTAATTTCTGCTATACAGCAAAGTGATTCAGTTTTATATATATATATACATACATACATATCCTATTAAAATATTCTTTTCCATTATGGTTTATCACCAGATATTGAATATAGTTCTTTGTGCTATACAGTACAGCCTTGCTCTTTAATCTATCCTATATAAACAGCTTATATCGGCTAACCCCAAATTCCCAATTCATCTCTCCCCCAATTCCCTCCCCCTTGACAACATCTGTTCTCTATGAAGCAGTGACCAGATCTTGAAGGGTTCTGTTACATCAGGTTAAAGAGCTTAGATTTTCTCTCTTAGATCAGTGATCCCCAAGGGGGAAGGGTGTGTGTACACAGGAAGCTTTACTGGAATATAGGTAGAAAGTACTAGAGCTCACACTTTAATTTTGGGGTGTGTGTATGTTTTATAATGTATATATTAGTGCCATGGGAAATGTATAATACACAAATAAATACTAGACATACACTGAAGTTTGGGTTCAACCTCAGATTCAACTATAATCTGAACTGACTTTGGTTTTGACTAAGTGCCCTTTGAATGTCATTTCTTTCATGCTGAAGCCTGTGTGTAATCAGCGATCCTGTGGAAGTATACAGTTCAGTTCAGTCGCTCAGTCATGTCCAACTCTTTGCAACCCCATGGACTGCAGCATGCCAGGCTTCCCTGTCCATTACCAACTCCTGGATCTTGCTCAAATTCATGTCCATCGAGTCAGTGATGCCTTCCAACCATCTTGTTCTCTGTCATCCCCTTCTCCTCCTGTCTTCAATCTTTCTTTGGAAAGATTGCTGTGGAAGGATACACAGCCTATCTAATCAGTGTAACAGCAACAACTGAACAAAACATTTGTTTGGTTTCACTGTATTAGAATATTTGTTTTCCAAAGTGACTGAGCTTTCTAGATGTAACTTTGAGTCAATTTTCCTTATGTAATTATAAGTAGAAATTCTATCAGTTGGATAAAATATATATGAATGTATATTTATTGCTGCCAGAGTAAAATGCTGCAATTATTAGTGATGACTGTGAAGCTAAAATCTTTACATGTGAAATCAATTCAATTCAGTGCAGTTCAGTCGCTCAGTCATGTCCGACTCTTTGCAACCCCATGAACCGAAGCACGCCAGGCCTCCCTGTCCATCACCAATTCCCAGAGTCCACCCAAACCCATGTCCATTGAGTCGGTGATGCCATCCAACCATCTCATCCTCTGTTGTCCCCTTCTCCTCCTGCCCTCAATCTTTCCCAGCATCACGGTCTTTTCCAATGAGTCAGCTCTTCACATCAGGTGGCCAAAGTATTGAAGTTTCAGCTTCAACATCAATCCTTCCAATGAACATCCAGGACTGATCTCCTTTAGGGTGGACTGGTTGGATCTCCTTGCAGTCCAAGGGACTCTCAAGAGTCTTCTCCAATACCATAGTTCAAAAGCATCAATTCTTCTGCGCTCACTTCTCTTTATAGTCCAACTCTCACATCCATACATGACCACTGGAAAAACCATAGCCTTGACTAGATGGACCTTTGTTGACAAAGTAATGTCTCTGCTTTGTAATATTCTGTCTAGGTTAGTTATAACTTTCCTTCCAAGGAGTAAGTGTCTCTTAATTTCATGGCTGCAATAACCATCTGCAGTGATTTGGAGCCCAGAAAAATAAAGTCAGCCACTGTTTCCACTTTTTCCCCATCTATTTGCCATGAAGTGATGGGACCAGATGCCATGATCTTAGTTTTCTGAATGTTGAGCTTTAAGCCAACTTTTTCACTCTTCTCTTTCACTTTCATCAAGAGGCTCTTTAGTTCTTCTTCACTTTCTGCCATAAGGGTGGTGTCATCTGCATATCTGATGTTATTGATATTTCTCCTGGCAATCTTGATTCCAGCTTATGCTTCCTCCAGCCCAGTGTTTCTCATGATGTACTCTGCATATAAGTTAAATAAGCAGGGTGACAATATACAGCCTTGACATACGCCTTTTCCTATTTGGAACCAGTCTGTTGTTCCATGTCCAGTTCTAACTGTTGCTTCCTGACCTGCATACAGATTTCTCAAGAGGCAGGTCAGGTGGTCTGGCATTCCCAACACTTTCAGAATTTTCCACAGTTTATTGTGATCCACACAGTCAAAGGCTTTGGCATAGTCAATAAAGCAGAAATAAATGTTTTTCTGGAACTCTCTTGCTTTTTCCATGATCCAGGGGATGTTGGCAATTTGATCTCTGGTTCCTCTGCCTTTTCCAAACCAGCTTGAACATCTGGAAGTTCACGGTTCATGTATTGCTGAAGCCTGGCTTGGAGAATTTTGAGCATTACTTTACTAGTGTGTGAGATGAGTGCAATTGTGCGGTAGTTTGAGCATTCTTTGGCATTGCCTTTCTTTGGGATTGGAATGAAACCTGACCTTTTCCAGTCCTGTGTCCACTGCTGAGTTTTCCAAATTTTCTGGCATATTGAGTGCAGCACTTTCACAGCATCATCTTTCAGGATTTGAAATAATTCAACTGGAATTCCATCACCTCCACTAGCTTTGTTCATAGTTGCAAGGAGCTGCCCGTGAGAATGGGGTCCTTTGTCTGAAGGACACAGCCCTGGGAGCTGCCTCAGTCCTTGAGGGTTTGCTTGCAAACATAGCTCTCTGTCCCGCCACCCCAGAGATTAGGCGAATATTTACTGCAGACACCTGGAGTTCTGTGCAAACTTCTCACACACAGGGAGATGTTATCTGGTGTAAGAAATAATAACAGGGTGCCATTCCCATGCTCTCAAGATTTCTTGTGACTTTTTGTAAGATGTATAGGTCAACAAAGAAAATGTTAACTGTCTTGTCTTTCTCACGCTCTCCTGTATAAATATAAGATGCTGAATAAAGCTGGTGTCAGACCGCTCCCCTTTGTGGAGATGTGTCTGAACCTCTCGACCCCATCTTTGTTGTAGTCTCTTGCTGTAGTTTTCTTTCTCAGCCCCGCCGTGCATGTTCTCGGGACCTGATCAACTTTGCCGGCCGGCACTGGCAGGTGGCGCCCGAACAGGGACTTGGGAATCGGAGCGTGACGATGGCCGCTGCCTGCCAAGATTGAGGTAAGTAATGAGGAATTCCTAATTATTTGAAGTAAAGGGCAGGGAGTGTTATTGTCGAGAGTAATAAATCATGGGACAAGGCAATAGCCGCCAGTTATTTGTACATATGTTGAAAACTATGTTAAAAGGTAGGGGAATTCATGTAAATAAGTTACAGCTGGAGAAGTTTTTACTTTTTATAGAAGAAGTTTGTCCCTGGTTTCCAGAGGAAGGAACAGTTAGTCTGGAAACTTGGAAAAAGTTAGGAAAACAATTGCAGACATATTATTCCTTACATGGTCCCAATCGTGTCCCTGTGGATACTTTTTCTTTGTGGACTCTCATAAGAGACTGTCTGGATCCTGAACATGAGGGGCATAAAATTCAAATGGCTCTCCAAGATTCCACAGAACCCAAAGTTACAGAGCCTTCCGCCCCTCCACCTGAGCCACTTTATGCCATGCCTGAGGGAACAGCTTGTAAGGCTGGAGGGAATGATGATGTGTTAAGCTCTGATGAACAGGAAGAGTTAAATGAACAAGCAGCTCAGTACCATAGAGAGGATATGCCTTGGGAGATGATGGTTAACATGCAATCCCCCTCGGGAAAAGGGGAATTAAAGCATTCAGGGCTTTCTGAAGAACAGCTGGAGAATTTAATTCAGAAAATTGTTATAGCAGTAAAAAAGGATGCACAGGGAGACTCCCACTCCAGTTAGTCTGTGCCTCCAGCATATCCTCCCTCAGTTCTTGCTGGGCTCAATCCACCTCCGCCTTTCGTAGAGCCGCGATAGCTTATATCTATCCCTGCTTCTTTGCCCGGTGAAAACATAAAAATTAGAAGTGAGATACTATTATCTCCTCTTCAACAAGCGATTAAGTGAGCTAATGAAGAAGGAGAACATATTCCCGGGTTTTCAGGAATCTATCCAGTGTTTGAAAATGCTCAACAGCAGAGGTATTATGAACCGCTACCCTTCAAACAACTAAAAGAGTTAAAAGTGGCTTGTGCACAATACGGCCTGACTGCACCGTTTACTCAGGCTATTATAGAGGCTTTAGGAAATCAAAATCTGCCACCTAATGATTGGAAACATGTTGCTTGGGCTTGTTTATCTGGAGGAGATTATTTACTATGGAAATCTGAGTTTGCTGAGCAGTGTGGGATCACAGCCGATATCAATCGGCAACAGGGACTGAACACCACTTATGAAATGATGGTGGGAGAGGGAGATTATTGAGACACTAATAATCAACTTAATTATTTGCCTGGAGCCTACCCTCAGATTAGTGCTTCGGCTCTATGAGCATGGAAACAGCTTCCAAATTCTGATAAAAAGACTGAAGATTTATCTAAAATTCGCCAGGGGCCAGATGAACCATATCAGGATTTTGTTGCCTGCCTGCTTGAGGCAATTGGGAAAATGATAGGGGATGAGCAGGCGGGAATGGTGTTGGCTAAACAGCTTGCTTATGTTTCAGTTTAGCGACAATTGGGTTATTGCCTTAGCTGGTTTTAGTAGACGGCTTGATAATCATTATCCCTCAGGTAAAATTTTACAATTTTCTCACTATCACCAATTTCTCTTCCCCAAAATCATTGTTTCTCAGCCCCTTGCTGACGCCCTAACTGTATTTACTGATGGCTCTTCTAATGGAATAGCTAGTTTGATTATACAGGATAATCCTGCCACCTGGCACACTAATTATAAGTCTGCTCAAGAAGTAGAACTATTTGCCATTTTTCAGGCTCTATTACAAATCTCTGCTCCATTCAATTTATATTCTGATAGTCAATATATCATAAGAGCCTTAAACACTATTGAGACTGTTCCATTTATTGGTACCCTGAATTCTACTATTCAAACTCTTTTTCGTGATATACAACATTTAATTTGCTCCAGAGTTAACAAATGCTATTTCGGTCATATTCGTGCTCACTCTGGACTTCCTGGACCTTTAGCACGAGGCAATGCTTTGGCTGACGAAGCTACACGTATGATATTTCCTTCATCGGAACAAATGGCAAAAACTTCTCACAGCTTACACCATCAAAACAGCAATAGCTTAAGACTTCAATTTGGCATTACTCAAGAAGCTGCCAGGCAGATTGTTAAGCAATGTCAAACATGTCCTCAATTTTTTAGCATCCCCCATTATGGAGTTAATCCCCGAGGATTGTTGCCAAACGACATATGGCAAATGGATGTTACCCATATTCCTGAATTTGGTAAACAAAAATTTGTTCATGTTACTATTGATACCTTCTCCGGCTTTTTACATGCCTCTCTACAATCCAGAGAAGCTAGCAAACATTGTATAGCTCATTGCATTAAACGTTTTGGTGTTATGGGAACCCCTAAGACCATAAAAACAGACAATGGTCCAGGATACACTGGGAAAAATTTCCAATTATTTTGTACGCAATTGTCTATTGCACATAAAACGGGTATCCCTTATAATCCTCAAGGTCAAGGAATCATTAAACGGGCACATCAAACTCTCAAACATCAATTGCAAAAACTAAAGGAGGGGGAATTGTATCTCAATACCCCCTCCAACTCTTTAAACCATGCTTTATTTGTTCTAAATTTTTTACAATTGGATAAAAGTGGCCGTTCAGCAGCACAGCGATTTTGGAACTTTGATGCGCAAACAATAAGACCTGAAGTCTTTTGGAAAGACCCACTTGTGGGAAAATGGTATGGACCAGATCCTGTAATAATTTGGGGACGAGGGCATGTTTGTGTTTTCCCACAGGATGCCGAAGTGCCGCGCTGGCTGCCGGAAAGGTTGGTACGCACGGCGGAAACGATCTCTAGTAAACCAGATGAGGAGACTGGCGATTCAAGAGCATGATGAATTACCATCTTGGCAACAACTTCAGGCATTGATGCGAGAGACACAGAATCGTGTTGCTGTGCAGGGCGATTCGATATTGCCTTTAAGCTTCCTGATAACCTTATTAATTATCTTAAATCAGATTAATACTGCACATTCTGAAGAATATTCAAGTGCTTACTGGGCTTATTTTCCCGACCCTCCCCTTCTCCAACCAGTGGGCTGGGAGGGTCCATTCCCATATACACTAATGATACTGTGGCTTTGGGTGGTTTTTCAGATAAACATATTATTCCTAATCAAGTTAATTTCTCTTATCATGGAGTGTTTGATCGCTTACCTATTTGTCTGTCTAGATATTTTAATTCAACAGGATGTCTTTTTGTTGGGGAGTCAGGATATGCTGATTATGACAATTGTTGGAACCTATATATTCCTGGAGTAAGGAAAGAATCTGGAACTCCTCAACGTCGTAATGGAACTGGTCCTTTAGATATCCCTTTCTGCGACTTTGGAACAAGGGGAAGAGTCACTGCTGCACCATGGAAACTGTGTCGAGATGGAACTGCTACGGTTTATAACATATTTGGAACAAATGAGTCATTGTGGGACTGGTCTCCAGACTCGGCCTGAAACCCTGGAGCTCAGGATAATAGAAACTTTGCATTCCGTATTTGGAATTTGGGCGGCTCTAAAGTGTTCCAAACAGAAATCTGGAAACTAGCTGCCGCCCTTGGATGTGAGGGTTTCTACCTTCAGGTGGGATCGAAACTAAGACACGGTTATTTATCGAATCTCACCATGAGATGCCCTCGTGCATGTGTGCCTCACCCTTATGCTTTACTAGTATGGTCTGTAAATATACAACCTGGGTTACGAAATTATAATGTAACTTGTAACAACTGTACTTTGACTAACTGCGTCAGGGGAATTACTAATCAAACTAGGGTTTTAGTCTTAAGACAGCCTGCTTTTGTTATGGTTCCTGTAAAGATTAATGGGTCTTGGTATGATGAAAAAGGACTTGAACTTTGGAGAGAAGTAGAGGGTGCTTTAATGTGTTATCGCAGGGGAATAGGGTTAATAATTCTGGGATTTGTAGCTTTGGTAACCCTTATTGCTTCTTCGATTACTGCAGCCTGTCCTTGGTACAATCAGTGCAAACTGCAACTTTTGTTAATAATCTGGCACAAAATGTATCCGTTACCCTGGGGACTCAAGAAGATATTGACAAAAAGCTAGAAGATCGATTGAATGCCCTTTATGATGTTGTAAAATTTTTAGGTGAAGAGGTTCAAAGTATAAAGTTGAGATTACGAGTACAATGTCATGCTGATTTCCGATGGATCTGTTACCCCCAAAAAATATAATGGTATATAACTGCTTGGGATAAGGTGAAAGCTCATTTAGAAGGTATTTGGCATAATGAAAATATTTCCTTAGATTTGCTGC